>NC_051850.1:177005034-177315914 GCF_905115235.1 Hermetia illucens | reverse complement strand
TATTTAGAAAATGTGTAAAGGCTCAATTGGTGTGTCGATGGAGAGCTAACGTAAGAAGGTCCACCCAACTATTGAAGCTTCATCGAAGTGGTCCGTCGGCAAGTGCTTGCACGCCTGTGTTTTTTCTAGGCTCGAGAATGTGGCGAGGTCCATTGAAAATCCGAAACCCACGTAGATCAATTTTTCACAAAACTGGTTTTCCTCACAAGAAAGGAGCAGCAACACACTAAAATCGTAGGTTTTCCAGAAGCCATAAACAAAATCGAACAACACTAATGTTCATCTAGGTAATTGAGGAAACTCAAAATTTCAAGTCAATACGGGGAATGGGAGTGCGCATTATTTCAACCTTATAAACAGGACACTGCGAAAGTTTAATTGGATTTTTGAACTTAACACTATTCACCTCTACAGTGGCCTCTAAACAATTACCCGGTTCAGCTGAACTGCTGTGAATCGATCAGCCGGTCTTGTTCCCAATCCATGGCTTAGAACTTAGAAGTCCGTGTCAGCTCAATGAAGTGTGGATCAGGTGATTCCCCTCAGCCACGATCAATCGCCTGCCTGCACCCAATAATGCACAATTCGGTCAAGTTTATGAGGGTCAACGAACAATTGGCCGCTCAATTCGGGCTTGCATTATTGCAAATTTATGAAAGAATAGAACTCGAGATTGTTTAATTGAAATTGGGCTATGAAATTTAAGGGGAAAGGACCAGTTGTTGGATTGTTAAGAACATAAGAAAAATTTACTAGTTGAATGAAGGACGCGGGATGGAAATTGTGAAATAAAGAGGGAAATTGGGGGGTAGAAAAAATGTGTGGACAAAAGGACTATTATACATTGTTGAATGCTTTATTTAGTTAAACTGACCTTGGAAAAGTCGAATGGAATACCGTTCTTGTTGCTAAGCCGCAGACACTACAAAAGGGAAACCCTTTGTCACTCCTGAGTGACCTATTTATAGGTAGGATCGAAAATTATATACAGTTTATTTTTACCATTGTCTACCATTGTAAAGAAAAAATTTACGTTCTGAACGAGGAGTTTCGGAAATTTCGATTACGATAGACTCCGAAGGCCATGAATAACCCTCATTTTGTGAATTAGTAGTTATTAGAGGGGAGAGAAGATTTTCTTTGAAATCTATAGGGAATCCACCTCAACATAACGAATGATCCCGGATAGCTTGAACCAGTCCCGCCCATAAAAAATGGAACCTTTCCGTGGAATGATCCACAGGTTTTTCAAAGTGCAGAGAGATTCAAAGAGGAGAACGAATATCTCATGCGTCTAACCATCAGCAATTGAGAGCCTCATAAGGAAGAAGGGAAGGGTCAAGAAGCAAAAGCTCGTTAAGAATGTCAACATAAAGAGAAAATGTTAATGTAGTGGATAATACGTCTTGAAGGGCGGAACAGGAGATTTGAATGTATTAATTTCTTTATAAGATTTTATGGCAGTTTAGCATGTCTTGTTGGTTTTGGCACCGAATCGCTCGGTGCAAACTCGAGTGATGATAACTATGATCGTGAGTGAGTTTATCTTAGATTTGAACGAAGGAATTCACAAAATATTCATTTTCGAATTTTGGGTAAAGATGCAAACAAGAAACTCTGATTTTTGTCGAAAAGTCCTACTTTTTAAGGTTTTGTGTAAAAGACCATAACGGGAATAAGTACAATATCTTACCGTTCTTTATTGCACCAAAAAATTTTCGAGTGGTTCCCACAATAAATGCATGTGACTGTGGACCGGGTAAAAGGCAAGTGTCGCTTTATTACAGGCAGCGACACAATTGTCGCTATGATTAGGGGTTGTTTTCGACTGGAGGACATCGCGGAAACTGGCGACCATAATTTGATGGGGGCAGAGGTAAAGGCATCAAAAAGACCGTGCTCCCTGAAGCACCTTTTTTCACCGCCCGGCTGAAGTCTCCGGCGAGGTTCAGAACGAATTCCAAAGACTTTTCTGATATCGATTTTTTGCATGGAATAGGCTTTAGGTATCTCCAATTATTCTGAAAATTCTACTTGAAATCAGTTAAGAGATTGGTCCTCGATTGCGTGCTGATATGACGCTACTGCTACTACTACTATTGTCAGGTTCATGGTTAGAAGGTTCACTTCCACCATGGAAAATTCTGGTATAAAAAGTTCGCCAGTTGGCACATAGTATAAAAAGGGCCATTAGTTCGGTTTCCATCATTCCTAAGAAGGGCATGCAACAGAATCGTGCAGAACAAGGCCGATTACTTGTTAACCAGCCCTCAAAAATTTATGACGTCCATTATCAGTGGCAGAGTTAATGCGTACCTCGAGACCAACAACATTCTGCCCGAAGAGTAGAAGGGCTGTGGGGTGGGATCAAGGGCTTGCAAAGAGCAGGTCATTATCGACTTGGTGGTTGTAGGACAGGCAACTAGGATATCGGATCGTAGTCATCCACAAAGGTCATCAAGAACCGCATGTCGGGCATAGCGTTGGGTACCTCTACATCCACGCTGTGATTGAAACATACTTCTACAAGCACCTAGAGATTCGGCAAGCAAGTCATACTCGGCTGTGAGTATTCTTGAAGCTGGTGCTTAAACCGAATCCCTCACGGAAGAATGAAATGAGCGCATTGAATGTATTCCTTATCCCTGCTTTGGCATATGCCTTCGGAATGTTGCCGGACGATGACCGACCTGGAAAACTTTTAGCGGCGGGTACGGACGAATTGCATCATCCAAATTCTACCGTGAAGAAGATGAATCTGCCTTGTAAGATCGGGGTTAGGGAGTGGTTGGCGTTACGGTACAACATAATCTCCACGTCGACACGCTATGCCCTTATTTTTGCAGCAAAGAAAAGTCGAGTCCTTTGCATGCGGTTGTTTGTAAGGCAGATTACGGGTTGTTCACACGTAACTTGGAGGATCGAGTTTTGGGACGAAATCAGACCAAGAGCGGATTAATGAATGGAAGTCGAGCTCAATGCATAGTAAACACGTGAATTGTTTCTGGCAGCAGTTTGTTGATTAAAATTTTTCGAACAGATGGATCGATTGATTTATGCCATTCAGGACGATGTCGTTGCCATGCTCATTTTAAAAGCAGGCGCAGATCCAATAATACAGAATGTGGCGTTCGGTGTTATAAACGCACAAAAAAACATTGCATACAAGCAGGGGCTGGTCGCGGGGACGTGTCCGGTTTAACGATATTCTGCTTGTGACATGTTTTGGGACTGCCAGTTCTTAACTAATCTGGCTCGAGATTTCTTCTAGTTCTTAACTAAAACTGGCTCGAGATATCAAAAAAGTTCGGTATCTCGGCATTAGTTGTAGTTTCCATAATATTGTCAGCCATTGGTATTGTAACTTAATCGTTTACGAGCCGCCCTTGGGCTCTTACACAGTCTGGTTCAAACCGAGGAATTCTGGACGAATTTTCCCACTAGTCTACCGCGATGGGGGTACGATCGTCCGAGCGAAGACTAAATGTCAGAATTCAATTAAAATAAAATAATAACCTTAATCAATAAACTACTCAAAATATTTTAAAAAATCAAAGAAAGAGCAGGATCTTCCTGGGTATGGCTCATCTGGTCAACTTTTAGTCATCTCATATCTCGTGAGTACTTGATGTTGCAGGATAAACTGTGTCCTGATAACTTCACAAAACTGTAAAGTTCTTTCCAACATTTCCAGATGTTTTAACTTGAACTTTCATATCGCTCCTGGTCGAGCACCATCAACTAAGTCCTTACTCTTAGTTCATTGTAGTTAGTCCTCATCGTTTCCCATTCCGAAATCTCGTAGACACAAAAGTATCCAATATCCAATAAATTTTATTTTATCTAATTGATAACTTTCACGATTTTTATCCATGAGGATTGACTTTTTCGAACTGCACCTCTTCTTCAAAAACTTCAAAAACTATCCCCTTGATTTGATCTTCTATCGTGGTCTTCTCTCTGGCGTTCTGAACTTCAACATCCCGTAGAAATTAGCTCTTCGCCACGTGTACCGTGGGGTGCAGAGTGCGCATCCGCAACTTTATAACATTGTACACTGTACAAAAAACGCTCAAGGAAGACACATATAATTGCACACTAGTATTGGCAGGTACATAGCATTGAGATGCTAAAAGTATATAAAAGGGGTTTCATGGTCATTTATGATTCTAAAAATATTTAATTGAATAATAGGATTTAGGATTGCGGTAGATTTTAAAGTTGAAGGATTTTGGATGTGCGCAACTATGTTTTCGAGGTTCGTTCCTGGAAAGGCGGCTGAGAACTCACATAGACGCGGCTACTACAATGGTATGAAATGTTGCGAATTTTATATTGATGAAATGGTAGTCTCCATCTGATACATTTTTGAACGCTGGAAAACTGGTAACAAGTAGCGAAACAACACAAGAAATAGCTCCAAATTTTAAAGGGCTGGCACTGGTACATTTTAACTTTTATCTACTTTAATGGAATCAGTCGAAATATTTGTGTGTCCTAGTGATGTTGCTTTAGTTGAAAGCTTACTTCATTCGATAAACGAAACGAACGACACTTCTCGAATCTAAGATACATTGCTTAAAATTTAGATCTACCATTGTACAAAAAGGCTACGAATTGGTTTGAAGTATCTCGTTAGAAGTTGATACCAGAGGGAGTTACAACGTACGCTGCACGTACCGCCGAAAGGGTTTCTCAATTAGGCAATAATTGAAGATGGTTCACTTTCGTTTGTCTCAAAGTCTTACAATTCGATTACTTTCTGAAACGATCTATCAGATAAACGAGCTTACGTGGGATGGAGGTTCACAGTAAATCTCCATTCCTGTCTTCAGTTTCTGTCTTATTTATAGACCAGCAACATAAATAGTCACATTTTTTCCCGGTAATAATGGTCTAACCTAAATATCCTTGAAGTCGATTAACAAGTGATTATCACTGCAAATGACTTTTCCCCCCAGAAATTTCCTTCTAAAGCGATTTCATATTTCACAAATTCAAATCCAGGCGAAAACCATAATTTGGAATCTTAACTAAAGTATATTTGACAAAAGATTCATCCGACAATCGTATTGTATGCATTACGATGCTAATGCGTATGGGAATGAAGGAAAACCTAATATTACATGAACAGAAATTTCAGTGGCTCTATAAAGCCAAGGCACACATGCGAATAAAATTGATCCTGAAGGGGATAATAATCCTGTGATATAGCGAATGCCCAAATAGAATGTGACTAGCGGACAGTACTGAGCTTGACATATACAAGGAGCATTGCCAAAAGAGACTCTGATTCTAGGTTGTTTCTACCATTTCCTTCCTGTCTTAACATTAGCCCGTGTTTTGATGTTCTCTCTCTGGAATAAATAAATCCTTAAGCTTCTTTTTGAGTTCTCAGAATCTTGAAAGTTAGCAGGGACGGTAATAACCTACATTTGTGGAGGAAAATATTTTAACTGTCGTTACTACGATTTGGTGTGGAGTATTTTGACATGTAGATACGAAGCTTGATTAGCTTCTTGACCCAAACTTTGGTCCTGTATCTAGATATGTGTAAAAGAGTTCTGGTCATTGACTTAGCTAATGCAATTTCACTATTTATTGCTTCGGATCCCCGGGGGTAGACACCTATTTTCATTACGAACTGTCGTTACACTTTTGGATTTACGGTGAAAATACAGCTGGAAGGAAAAAGAATGCTTCCCACTTTTCCCATTGACTTCATGCAGCCAAAAAGGAGTTCACCGAATCGTATTTACATAGACTAAATATATCCCTTTAGCCGAGCCTGAGACGTAATTAAAACTGAATTCCCGGCTATTGTGAGAAAGGATTTTTCCTGAATTCCAATTTGAAGGATTCGGATTCTCCCTTCAGCCGTTAAACAGGCAAACAATGAGCAGAAGGAGACATGGGAAGTTGCACGATGATAGGCAATACCAGAAGCTTAATTTTATTTGCGAGCATTTTAAGCCGGCAGGATTGTCCCGTCACTCGGTTTCGTGCTAGCAAAGTTCTTATCGGGTTTTTATGACTTGAGGCGAGGCCAAAACTTGCATCATTTATAAGTTATTAGGGTTGAAGTCTCGATGGGGCTGTAAATTTCGATTAAGGATAATAGCGAAAACGGGTGTGATGTAAATATCATATTACGCCCTTTATGATGTCCTCAATAAAATAGTGGAATTGAATTAAAGAATTAAAATTGTTTTGGAATTGAAGGGGCTGGACTTCTTCAACGCAGACTAGAAGGACAATTCTATGTGTTCTACGTACGTTCACCCCGATATGAAGACTGGTCTCTGCCTTAAACACTCTAATCTTTATTTATAGAATCTCACAAAAAATTGTAAGTCCTTGTTCCCAGCGAAAATTTCAAATTATCTCTCATTGACACTTTTCAATTTAGTCGAGAGAAAGCGCCCATTCATGATTGGGACAGGTCTTTTCGGCTTCCATCAACACTTAGAACTTCTCCTGGAATTTAATTAATAAAACAAAAGCAATCAACCCTCAGCTTTATTAAATCAACTCGCGGCTTTGTTATTTCAAGTACTCGGAGTGCCCGAAATTCGCGTTTTACCTCTCAAAGGTTGTACAGAGAAGAGCATATTCGGGAGAATATTGTGTGGTATTCAGCTTCGCAGCGCGTAGATTTGTCTGTATATGTACATATGTATGTATCAAGATAGAACAAAACACCGGTGGGAAAAGGAAAATTGAGGAGCTGAGGAAAATAGAAAGTAATAAGTGAAAAGTGAAAGTTTACACGGAAACAGCTTGGTTAACTAGTCTCAGAGAAAGCCTTGAAAAAGGCACTGTCGCTTCTTAAATATCTCGTGAAGTTTTGTCAAGAAAATTTGCATTTCAATAAAACTGCAACGGTATAGCTCCATTATGAGTATGTTGGGGATGAAGGTCTAACGTGAGTATCTGCCATGTAGGCATAATCCCACGGCCCTTTTTAGACACGGATTGATTTGGAGGTCATAGCCAGATCCCCGCCGTGACTGGAAGAGAGGTACTAGTTTGTACTGAGTGCGGGCTCAGCACTTATACCAGTAGATGCGAGGCCTTTCTACCACCTCTGTCGCAACTAAAGGGTAAGGCACTCGAGTTGTACAGCACTGCAGGTTTGAGCCCGCGAGAAGCTCTGCCCACGATGTGGGTATAACCACAACTACAATGGAACAGCAGCAAATAACCGGACCGAGAACATACCTTCCAGGAATTATCTTAGAACATATGTTTTCAGAGGGCTATCCCTGTTCCCAAGGTACCAGATAACAGATAAGTGGCAAAAGCCACTTTAGATGAGTCTCTTGTCTGATCGCCCTTCTCGAGTAGATGCGCACGGCACTCCCCAATGGATTGAGTGCTCGGTGTGGAAAACCGCGACGAAACCTTTTCACCTACCGCTCTGCATACAATACCACACATAGGAGAATACAAGATAACAATAAAACAAACCGTACGAGAGAGGTGGTTTTCCACCACGGCTGCTATGGCCATTCGCCCATCATATTGCAGACGAAGCTCTCTGCTTCGTCTGATGGCAGCACCCGCATACGCATTATCGCATCGAACCGTATCACTTCTGACAAGGCGCTGGCTAAAATCGAAGATACTGTTCACGACGTGAACATCAATGTCGTCTTGGTTGCGGATGTCACAGTACGCTTGACAGACAAAACGAACATGAAACCATTCCTCAGAGTTTGGCCCCACAAGCAACACAATGATGATTGGAGGCAAGATTCGTGAGAGGATAAATTTCCATTTGAAGCCTGAAGTCCACGATAGAACTTCCTTTAGTTTTTTTTTTTTTGTTTTTTTTGGGGTAGGGTAGGTGAATGCATTTACGCACACAGTTTGGACTCCCGATTCGGTACGTCGTCGGACTACCAACTAAAACCCCTCCCCATCGTCAGAGAGCTAGCCTGGAACCGTTTGTCACATTACTTCGGGCCAGCCCCCGAACTCTCCCGCCTTGCGGAGCCTTCAAATCAGGGAATTCCTTTCACCAACAGGAGGGGAGAGGAGGAAGGGAACTGTCAGTTCAAGGAACCCTCTGCCATCCGGCTCCTCCACCGGTCGAGTTCTATCTTCTTAGCAACGAGAAGGGCCCGAACGTAATGGGCAACACGGTTCCAGCTGTCAGCAGTCCTCAGCATCTCTTCCACAATGTTGTCTGGAGAGAGATCCCCTGTGTTAAAATAGAGCTGCTGACGAACCCCATCCCACCTTCCACAAGAAAAAAAAGTGTGGTGGGCATCGTCCACAACTCCATTGCAAAACACACAATGCGGAGAACGCGCCTTTCCAATCTTGTGCAGGTAAGAATGAAAAGTTCCATGCCCACTTAAAAATTGGGTAAGGAAATAGTCAGTCTCACCATGCTTCCGATTCAGCCACGCACCTAAGTTGCCGATGAGCCGCGCAGTCCATCTGCCTCTAGTTTCATTTTGCCAAGAGAGGTGCCACTCGTCTAGAGTGTGTTGCCGTTCTTCGCGAGCAACCACCTCCCTTGGCGCATCTCCCTTGCGCTTGTATATAGCCTGACGCTCCCTAGCAAGAAGGGCAACGGGGATAAGTCCCGCGATCACCATCACGGCCGGTTCAGAGACTGTGCGGTACTGTGCGGTACCCGTAAAGCTCCCCGTCGCTGTACTTGCGCGAGGGGTCTACGATATACCTCTTTGTTAAGAGCGCCAGCCCATACCTCTGCACCGTAGAGCAGGGCAGACTGCGTTGAGCTCATCAGAAGACGTCGCCTACTAGACGTAGGACCCCCAATGTTTGCCATTAGCCTACTTAACGCCGAAACTCCAGCCGCAGCCTTGTTTGCTGCTGCTTGGATTTGCTCAGAAAAGCTCATCTTTGAGTCAAGAGTCAACCCGAGGTACTTTACCGCTGATTTTGACTTGATTATCGACTCGCCGAACGATATGGAACGCAGGGTCGGAATTCTCTTCTTAGTCAGGATGACTACTTCGGTTTTTTCCAGTGCAAGGTTGAAACCATGAGTAGTCATCCATCCGCTTACCCGTCGCATCAATATGCCGAGTCTGCTTTGTGCCTGTTCGACAGTGCGTCCAGCAACAATCGCTGCGACATCATCTGCGTAGCCGACCAGGCGCGACTCTTCTGGCATATCGAGTTTAAGCAGACTGTCATAGGTAGCGTTCCAGAGATCCGACCCTAGGATGGATCCCTGTGCTACCCCCGACGTGACCTCCATCCACCTTTGATCCTCTAGTGTTTCATAGAGCAGGGAGCGGTTCCTCAGATAGTCCCTCAAAATCCGTAAGAGATAGTTCGGCACGTTGAAGATATTGTCTAGTGTGCCTAGAATGTCTTTCCATCTTACGGAATTGAAGGCGTTTCTGACGTCAAGCGTTACGAGGAGCACCACCCGTCAAGTTCGGCGGCTATGTGCCTCTGCTCGTCGAACGGCGTCCACGACCTGCATGACAGCATCAATTGTCGATCTCCCTGCCCTAAAACCAAACTGCCGGGGAGATAAATCTCCGGTAGCGCGTATCGCTTCAGCGAGTCTATTTCTGATGAGCTTTTTGAGCAATTTTCCAGCAGTATCAAGCATACGTAGCGGGCGGTATGAAGACGGCAGTTCGGGATCGCCTTTCCCTTTAGGGATCAGCGCAAGCCTCGCAACTTTCCAACGAGCAGGGAAAATGCCCTCTTTCAGGCAAGCGTTGAATGCGCCGAGCAGTAGGTCTGGCCGGTGTTGGAATACCAGTTTGTACACCTCTGCTGGAATACCATCGGGTCCTGGCACCTTCTTATTTTTCATAGAGAGGACTGCCTGTTCCAATTCTTTTACAGAGAAAAGTGGACAGTGCTCTGCGCTCTCCGCGCCGACGTCACCATTCCTTACGGGGTGTGCAGGGAAGAGTGCCCTCACAATGCGGTCCATCTGCTCGGCCTTAAGTGAACAGGGTTTCCGCAGAGCCCCGATTTTCGGGTTAGAAGTTTGTAACCGAGTCCCCACGGATCCCCATTCACCTCGTCGATCAGATCTTGCCAGGAGCGAGCTTTACTGTTGTTTATTGCGCTGCGGAGTCTCCTTTTGGCTGATTTGTACTCCATCATTATGGTACATGCCTCCTCCCGGTCGCCTAGACGCTGTGTTAAGCGGCGGAGCCTGTGACACTCCTTCCGGAGCTCTGCGATTTCCACTGTCCACCAATACATGGAAGGTTTGCCGCGCCTCGATGTCTTCCTGGGCATGGAGGCTCCGCAGACCGTCGTTATCAGGTTCATAACTGAATTTACGACAGTGTCAGCCGCGGCGCTACCGCCCCCAGGAGTACCCTTCAACGTGGCCCCACCTGTTCCCAGAGTTTCGACAAACTTCCCGGTGTTCACTTTCGCGACGTTCCATACGCAGAAAGATCGCTGGGGTGGCGCACACCGAGAGTTTGTGTCCACCACTTCGAAAGCAATGTATTGGTGGTCATTTGCCGAAAAGTCTTCCAGAACTCGCCACCCGTCCACCAGCGACACCAGTGATTCCGATGCGAAGGTTACGTCTGGAATGCTTCCTTCGCAGCCCGGGCGCCGGAACGTTGGGGTGGATCCGGTGTTTAGAACTACCAGTCCTGTTCTCGCCGCCATTTCCAGAATTCGTTTCCCTCTGGAATCTGTGTGAGGCATGCCCCATTCAAGTGCCCTAGCATTGAAGTCACCCCCGACCAGGATCCGCCCATCCGTGCTTAAGATAGCGTCCTCCAAAGCCTCAAGCCTCCGACGAAAGTCCGGCATCGTCTCATTCGGCGTAAGATAGACACTAAAAAACGTTATCCCTGAACACCGAATCCAGACAAAGCCGACCCCTCGGCCTTGGGCAAGAACCCCCAGGAGGGTGCCGTCCCAAACCCAGATGACCCCCCTGATATATCTGGGTGCTATGAAACTGGGCCCTTGTTTCGGTACTGCTCACTGATGAGTACTAAATCAGCTTTGGTCTCCGCAGCGAACTGCGCTAGCAACTCGTGAGCGGTTGCACTCCGGTGCATATTGATTTGTAGGATGCGAATCATGTTGACCATATCCTAGCTCTTTCCAGTTCTGCTCTGAAAACTGGATACCGCCCCGATCCCGCAACGTGCGCAATGCTCTCATCAGTCGAGCCACGGTCCCTGCATAGGACGCAGCTTTCCTTTTCATTGCAGCTGTTCGCTTTATGGCCTGCCTGACCGCATTTACGGCATGTTGCCCTTCTGTCAGGTCCCCGACAGTTTGCAGATGTGTGCCCATAATCCAAACATCTGTAACATTTGGTTGGGGCGGCCCGAATTCGTATCCTACACACTACTCAACCAATTCTTATTTTCCCGCTGTTTAGAAGCTTCCTCGCGTATTGCTCGGCAACTTCCATCACAGCGAGTTTTTGGCCTCGGGAGTTTGCGGAGGTGATACCAATCCGGACATTGGTTAACTCCGGGCATTCGCGTTTGATGGCCTCTTCTACCTCGTTCTTTTCCGTGAGACAGTCAAGGTCTCGGATTTCTAAAGCACACGTGGGTTCCAGGCTAGAAACCAAAGCTTTTTCTCCTAGAAGCCCCTTGACTGCTTCACAGAACGTGACTTTATTTATAGTCTTCGGGCCTAGTTCGACTAAGACTCCACCACCCTTCGTTTTACGTATGGAAGACACCTCCGCTCCGTTGTCTTCGGGTTTGATTTTGTAACGGATTTCGCTAAGGACTTCCGCAAAAGTCTTGCCTTCAGTCGGCTTAATAAGCAAAGCTGGCGGTCTTGTCCTCCTTCGTCTCCCCACCTTTTCTTTTGGCACTCCGTCCTTCGTGTCCGCCTTAGTTTTAGGCAGAGGTTTTTCTGATAGCGCGACGTGTTGTTGTCTTTTGATCCTCTTCGCCTTCTTCTTTTCAGCCCTGGAGAGTACCTGAGTGAAGTCTCCTTCAAACGTCTCTTCCTCCTTTCGTTTTTTACCAAGTTCACTCTGCAATGGGCTGTCAGCGATCCGTTTGGTACTCGTGGTGTTCTCCTCGGGAAGCGCGGTTGTTTCTGCTTCCTGTGGATTTTGTCTTACTTTCCATGTTCGCCTATAGTATGAAATCCTGTCCAGGAGCTCTTCCAGTTCCATTAGCCCGTTTTTCACCCCCTTACGGACGTTTTTCTGAAGGAACGTCAAAGATCGCATGTGCTTCACAACTGCCGTGCATTTTTTAATAAGTCTTTCCTCTTCAGCTTGCGTCAGAGTAATCGACAGTCCTCCCACTCGGTTTATATTCGAAACCATTTTATTAGTTTCGGCAGTTTCCACTGTGCCTCTTTCCCCAATTACAGCACTGTACGGTATGGTCTGGGTTCCTATCTGTGTTGCAGGTGCCGTATCACTTTCCGAGTCTTTCTCTCCGTCTGCGCGTCCCGATGTCTCGTCGGGTATTTCAGCCCTTGTTGCGTCCTTCGCTGGGCGCTGGGGCGAACGGCGCATTTTCGTGCTGTGAATAAACGCAGCCAGCTCACTCTCCATTTCCACTATCTCCTCGTTTCGTTCGTTTTTATTCTCCATTTGAGTTGTTTACCAGCGCATCGTGTGCAAGGGAGCGGACCGCAATAGTCAGGAACGGGTATACCCTCGGGGACACAGCCCCTACCCCAGTTCCCTGAAGCCTGACCTACGCTTAGCTGATCCCGGAATTCACGGACGGATCAGCGCTCGCTCGGGGCGACGCGGTCTAGTAACACCGGTTCAATGCACACTACCCGACCAGGGTCCCGAAGGGGCTGGCTCCTGATACACGCCATAACTACCACCTTGGCAGAGCTAGGCTCACATCACCCCATCGAATTCGACAGGGAGTTGTCGACAGCTCCGGGGACTCTCAGTGTGTCCCGGCGTGTATCGGTCATTAGCAGTTCGCTCTTCACCGAGAAACTTTCTCGAGGCTACTACCTAGGACGCAAGTATTATGCCAGCTAGGGGGTTAGAACTACTTGCTCGGGCACCTCGGGGACGCCACTCCCCGTATCGTAAACGACTCATGAAGGATCGTTGACGATCCCTGAGGGAGAACTTCCTCTAGTAGGCACTCATTTCATGTACTCATATGTTACCCAACCACTTAACTGTTAGACCTTTCGACAGTAGGCGGTTGTAACTCCCTAACCTGATCCACACTACCCAAATCAGTTTGAATCAAAGGTGCAGAACATCCTAATCTTGTAGACCGTGTCATACCGGGCTACCTCTAGATCATGAGGAGGAACACCCAACAAAAACTTCATGGCATCGGTCGAAAACGTGGGACACACAGGAAGTTAACGTAGCCACTCCCTGGCAAACGTGGAGTAGTTCTCTGTCCTGCACTGTCACTCACATAAATCGATCTTTGAAGTCTCCCGCTTAGACCCCATTCACACGCCTCGACATGTACTCCAATTTGCTTAAACGCCCTTTGAGATCCACCAGGTGCGGGCATATAGATAAAACGCTTTGCGATTGTGACTCCCAAATATGTGACTTTCTTGCAGTATTTCAACCATACTCTGTTCGATGGCAGACGGCATAAATAGCCTTTCAGCATCATCGCGACGGTTTTATCTATTCAAACCGGGACACAGTACCCTGCTGCTCGAGTTCAAATCGGTTTTTCCCTTCAGCAAGAATGAGGAAATCGTCCGCTTATGCAGAGCAGTTCATCCATCATCACCTGCGAGAGATCCCTGTAGGCAACCGAACTCGACATTTATCCACACACGCTTAGTGTCACCTAGGACAAAGAGCTTTCCAGCCATGGAAATAGCCGTTTCACAAAGCTAATTTCTGGAAGCCACACTCATGAAGTTTCACCAACAAGGACGACCAACTTAGACAATATAATGGCCCCTCTGCAATCCTCATAGATTCCAAGGACGTATTTGCTAAGACAGAGGACAATGAAGTTTTCAATATATAATACGGCGTCGTCGGGGGAACTGCCAGTAGCGAAACCATTTTTCTTTTTGTACGCCAGGCGAGATGTTTCCACTCCCAGCTGCTGAACTATAATCCTCTTCAGGACCTTGCCAAGGGCCACGAAAAAAAATAATAATAATAAGTATGTATGACCGAGGATTACTCTTATCCTTTTCTGGTGACTTCAGGAGTACAAATACCTTCGCAATTTTCCAGAATGCAGTAAAGTAGTCTTCCCGTAAATAACACTCAAACAGACTCTGGACAGGGGATGGTCCGCCAAATGGCTTTGCACATTTCGTAAGTCGTTCTATCCCAGCCAGATGACTAACAAGACCTGAGCCCCGCCATGCTTTCCTCAATTACAGAACACCTGAGGGAAGAAATTTCTTCCTTCCCTTCAACGCGGCGGTCAGGAGATACCGATGGTTCGAATCTTGAAAATAATTTACCTAACAAAGCATAAAAACTATTAAGCCTTGCCAACATGAGTTCTCCGTTCACTTGGGAATGTTGTGACTTCGTTTTCCCCCCCGTATCCCGAAGAACCTTCCTTTAGGGCTGACGAAACATCTCCATTCTTCCTTCGTCGACTGCCTCGACAACTCATTATACGACGAAACACCTCGTCTATAAGCGAGCTTGAGTTGGCCAACATGAACATCAGGATGGACGTCACCTTGACGAAGCGCCTTTTGGAACCTTTTCCTTAAATCACGGAATCCCCCCTACGCTTAATACGACATACTTCGGAGCTCTCCGTTCGGCCCTCGTCAGCATGCTACTGCTACTGCTGACACGTTAAACAATTCCACTTTTTCAATCGTAGATAAAATCACATGCTCAGAGACGGGAGAGCGGTCGTCTAACTGCTCCATCCGAGCGACATATTCCACCCAGTTAGACTCACACGTATTCCAACGAGTCGGCGTTAGTGAAAGATCAACACCCACATTCAAATCCCTATTCACCAGCATGACCTCAATAGGAGTGTGGTCACTTAGATTGCCCCCATCCAATAATCTTCATGATTGGACAAATGCATTTGCTGGAAAATTTACACACGTAACGGCAATATTACTGTCGCCTGTGGAGCTCATAAACGTATAAACATTTGGCCGGACACTCAGATAAAGTAAATCGAGCTTAACAGACCTTTCAGACAATACCTCTCCCCTATGTATACAATGGTAGCAAAATGTATTCTAGGCCATCTTGCTGTACCACATAGAGACATCGCATTCGTGTTCATGCCCAGGGTCAATGGTGTTCTGTTAAGACGTCAAACTACCTCATCCAGGTACGGGGGTGTAAGGTAATATGATTTAGACACGTACATAGGTGAGACTCTCAACGCAGATGCAATCTAGACAAGTGTCATTAATGAAAACGGCATCCTTGGCCGACCCCCTAGCAGTGAACACCAGTATATCTGTTGGCAAGCCCCTGAGGTAGTCACTAACTGTCCAAGATTCCTGCAGCATAGCGACGCTCGGGTATATGCTAGCCGATATCGTGTATCCCGGCAGTTGCTCTAGCACATTTCAACTGCAGCAGTGCGTCGGTCATTAACCCCAGCGATCCTTTCGGCATAGATAGGGCACAACATCGACCTTAGCATATGTCCGGCAGGAAGTTCCTTTGGGTTATCCACAACCTTCTTTTGTTTCTTTTTGAAGGGCACTCGTATGGTCCCCCCCTCGCCAGAACTCAGCGGGTTCACGGTATGAATCCTAACTACTAGTGTCGGAGTCTTCGCGTTTAACCATCTGCGCGACTTCCTTTGGCGAAGTCTCTCTGTTCCGGCTTTTAATTATAACCGTTCATGCCTTCGCCGGCATAGGAACCGCGGGTAATACGCCTACAGTGAAGGTAATTGGCCAATCGCAACCGACTATTTGAGTCACAGGCGGAGGGACGCGTTAGGCTGCTAGGTTGTGTAATATAAAGACAAGCTGCTCCCGAATTATCTCCCCAACAGCGGCCAGGGTGGTGAACACTGAAAGTGGTTATAGATGAAAGTCCTTATATCGTCTTAATCGATGTTATCCAAAATTCGTTGACTTATCTTTTGGTGGAGGTGGCGGGATGCGATTATACCAATTTCTGTTCCCAGGGGGTGACTTTGTTGTTTTTCCTCTTGAAAGTACTTCCGATATGTGGCCGTGAAATCTGCGGTAGCTTCGGGAGTTTGACTTGTCGATTTCGCCTAGTGCAGTGATAGGGTTGGTTCTAGGAGATCTCCTGCATCTATATAAGTGAACAAATATCACAATGTATCCACTTCGGTCACGCTGCTCCTAGGGCAGAGATGAGGCAACCTTTGATCAGTTGCCTCTGCCTAGATGAAACCGAAAATCACACCCCCAAATTTTTAGTAAGATTGACCTAAGTTCTGTACTGTGCCTTTGTGAAAGAATGTTGTCCTGTTCGAATGATGCGAAATAGGTTTGGGTGGAAGGTCCCTCATGTGCTGCCTGATCCTTCAAAAGAAGAGGGTAATATTATACTTGTCAGCATAGCCGTCGGCGAACCATTCTCCGGGAAATCCCAGAATTTCTCCCTAAATTAGCTTCACAGGAGAAGCTACAAAATCCTCGTTAAGGTTATTTCACAGTCCAAATAAGACGATGGGTAGGTTGTCAACCCAATGGCTACTGTCCTCGTGACACATGAGTTTAAAGTGCGTGCCACCGGAAGTGTCTTTGGGCCAACGAGAAAATCAATTTTAGGCGAATTTTCTGGAACGAACGGTCTAATGTCGCAGTAGACCAAGTGTGGTTGGGAACAGTTAGACGGACTTTAAACTGGAAGAGTAGACGTTTTAGAGCCCAGCAACCATGATTTGCTCATCAATTAGGAGTTGATGGCAAGGGGATTGACAGAGTCGTCCCGAATGATGGTTTTGGACTGTGAGATAAAAGACAGTTGTCTACTCTGAAGTTGGAAGCTTTGTTGGTTTCTGGTAGGCTGGCACTATTTGCCTATGATCGATGGCTTCGAGGATGTGATGAAAAAGACCGTGTATAGCTCTGTTTACAGTTCTGGCTTGATAATTGCTGGACTAGCTGCGTTAAACGGATTTTCGCTGATGAAGGCGAGGATGTTGTTTCTACGATATTTGAGGGACGTGTGGCGGAGACTTTATCAGCCATGTCGGCTGCAGTTTGTAGTGGCTGACCATCCATCGTCGCCATAATTGGTTCAAGGGCAGATGGTAGGCGTCTTAACCATACATTTCTTATCAGCGTTTCCGGAACTGTAGTACCCCGATTATGTGTGCTTCATTTTCTCCTCCTGGTTGGCACACAACCGCTTTACTAATTAGTCTTGTAGGTGGTTGTATGAGCGGTCTGTCATAGTTTCTGTAATTATGTCGCGGACTTTGGTGCCATACCGCGGTGGTAGCACCGTTATGGCTTGCAAATATTGCTGGCTAGGGTCTTTTATTTTATACCTCACAAAGCTTGTCTTCACTATTTTAAATCAAATCTCAGGGTCGTCGGGATTGAAGTTGTTTGGGTTTATGCCGAGTCCGCATCTTGCGGCCCACAGGCACACCTTTCGTAACGCTCGTTCCATGATGTCGCTCATAATGGACACTAATGTTACCACCTTCACTCTGTTGCTGTCCAATGTTCGTAAAAAAGGAAAACTTGGTACAATGTTTACAGTTTCTGCAGGTACGTTGGGTGTTCTTGACGTCCCCGTTGTCGCTGCTTTTACGTTTACCTTCAACCTTAGATTTAAGATGTAGATGGTAGGTAGGTAGGTATCAGTGGCCACTCCGAGGAGCCCAATTAGCGCTGTGGTGTGCTGTTTTGATGCCACAAACTCCTAAGACCATGACTGCTGTCATGAGAGCATGGAGGCAGAGTCTAGCTGGCTCGGATTTTCAGAGCTAGCCTGTAGCATTCACGGAGGAAAGGAGCTCTCCTACCCTGCAGCTAGAAATCTCTCTGAGGTATCCAATGAATGGTTTACCCAGTGTCCGTAGCCTGACTCTAGCTAGAGCTGGGCAATCGCAGAGAAAGTGCATGAGGGTTTCCCCGCTTTTCCGCAGCTTCGGCAATGCCTGTGTCCGGTGTAGACCGCTGTAATCTTGAATGCATTTGCACGCATTTGGCACAGGAGCTCTCGTGATAGGGCTATGTTATAAGCGGGCCAAATTCTCCCACACCTGGCACAGTTCGTAAGCCTTCGCCATCTAAGGTCCGCGGCTACTAGGTAGTGAGAGTAGATTCCGCCCCTAACAGCTACCACTGAAACACCGACTGTATTCACCGAAGAGCCGTCAGCCAGTTGATTCCCCTCTATGTTCCTATGCCCGGGAACCCAGAGGAGGGTGACGTTGAGCGTGCCGCCGAGACGGTTCAACGCGTCTCTACACTGCCCCACCAGTCAAGCAGATGCCGTCGTTGAGTACAAGGCCTTGATGGCCGCTTGGCTGTCGGTTAGAATGGCTAAGTTACACTTGGGCCTCGAATCTCGCTCCAGCCATCGACAGACTTCCAATATCGCTAGTACTTCCGTTTGGAATACATTGGCGAAACCTGGGAGACCATTCGACGTGGATACAATGTGTGTATTCGAAAAACCCCCCGCGCCGACTCCACAGGCCATCTTTGATCTATCGGTAAAAATACTGAGTAATAAATTTTGCAACAAGGCACCGGTCTTCCACTTTGCCCTAGTTGGAAAGCCCAAAGCAAAATTTCTCGTGAAGTTAAGCTTGGGTGTGGCATAGTCCGTGGGGAATGCCCAGATTTCCCTAGGTATTTCTTCAAGGATATTACTGTAGCCGAAGGACTTTCCTGCCCATCCGGACTCACGTAGTTTGACGACACTGCATGCTGTAACGTATTTAATGTGGAGGTCTTAGGGGAGGAGATGCAGGGGCCCCAGTAGTACCTGCACACACGGTTTTTTGAATCTTATTAAGCTTCATCCTATTGTATTTTTTGCTCATAACCAACTACCACACAATAGAGCCGTACGTTAGGAACGGACGCACTACAGCGGTGTACATCTAGAGAACCATCCTCGGCCGGAGACCCCATTTCTTTACAAAGGTTCTCTTGTAGGCATAAAAGGTTATACAGGCCTTCTTAACCCTCAGTTCTATGTTCAATCTCCAAATTAGCTTTAGATCCAGGATTACACCCAGATACTTTACATTAGAGGAAATAACCAATCTTTGTTAATTTCGCCGTGGTAGGGTGAATTCAGGTATCCTTGCCTTGCTGGTGAATAGCATCAGTTCCGTTTTGGTTGGTTTATGCTGAGTCCGCATCTTGCGATCCACAGGGACCCCTTGCGTAACGCTCTTTCCTTGATGCCGCTCATAATGACGGAAATATCCTAGATGCTAATATCACCAAGTCGTCGGCACACGCCACCACCTTCACCCTGATGCTGTTCAATCTTAGTGAAATTTCGTCCATTACTACAGAACACTCGCACAAACACACAAAGATGGCGTCACCCTGGGGCGTACCTCTGTTTACAGCTTTGGTCAAGTGATTGCCTCCCAGATCCGACAGGATTATCCTGCTACTTAGCATGGATGAGGTCTAATGCGTAAGATAGCCCTCCTATTCAATACTGGTCAAGGCTTCCTTGATGGTGTTGGTACTAACGTTGTTGAAAGCTCCCTCTATATCCAAGAAGGCACCTAGGGTATACTGCTTGTGTTGCAGCGACCACTCAACCGTGCCAATTTCCTCGTGGAGGGGGGTTTCTGTGGATTTTCCTTTGAGGTAGGTATACTGTAACATAGAGAAAGGCGTTCTATCCATAATAACCCTTAAGTAGATTTCCAAAATGCGCTCTAGGGTCTTCAGCACGAAAGGGGTGAGGCTGGTTGGTCAAAAGTCCTTCACGAACTCATGACCTCGTGCGCGCCTCCAGGACTGTGGTACGTCTCCCAAAGAGATGCAGTTCCTGTAAACCTCAACAAGCCACGGCACAACCCTTTCCTGCTGCTTCTGTAGCATGACTGGCACTATGCCATCTGGGCCCGGAGATTTATATCCGGAGAAGCTGTTTATAGCCCAGCCTATCTTATCCTCTGTAATTACCGATTTGAAAGTCCCACATAGCTGCGGTGACAGCAAACCCTTCAAGCAAGGTTCTGATTCACGGCCCTCCTCGTTATCGGGGAAACGGCGTTTGAACCAGCAGCTCCAAGGTTTCAGTAGAAGATTCCGTCCAGGAGCCTTTCGACTTTTTAAGGAAGGATGGGCGCTTATATTCCTCGAACAGAATCTTACTGAGCCTCACGGATTCATTGGTACATTCGATGTTCTGACAATAGTCCAACCAAGACCGCTTCTTGGCGGTCCTGATGGCCGACTGGTGCTGTTGAAGATTTCTCTGGTCAACTTCCTGAAGGAGATATCTTCATTCCACCACGGTGGCAGTGTGTTTTTGCTGTTATTAGTGGGGCATGAGACTTTAAAAGCGGTATCGAATGCCTTGTCCAGAGCACCGACCTTTGACTCCAGCTCGTCTGTCGTGCCAATCTTACCAGTTTGCACACCGGAGAGTTTGTTCTTAATTACTTGACCAAACTTTCTGCAGTCCATCCTCCTAGGGTCTCTGAAGGGCTTGGATACCTCTGCGGAGACCTCTGAAAAGTATCCATCTGTGATCCGAGAAGGGTCTCTGGTCAAACACTCCCAGTCCTCCACCCTAAGAATCCCATTGTCGATTATTAGGGTGATATCAAGGATTTCTTCCCAACTGTCACAGTTCTCCGAGCTGGGGAAATGGAAGGTTGGTGTACTCCCTCTGTTACACACCGATCCGTTTGAAGTAATAATAAATTCAAAGAATGACTCACCTCTCTCGTTGATTTTCGAGTTGCCCCAAAGCGTATGCCTTGCATTGACGTCGCAGCCTATCAGCAGGTTGGCCTACTTTGTTGCCATGGTGCTCGTCAGGTGTTGTAGTCCTTCTGGTGGAGCTGATCGGTCGTAAGCAATGTAAGCTGAAGAAATATACACGCTCTCTGCCCCCGCCTGCTTCAGCTTGACCCCGACTAGGTGGCTGGAACTCAGGTCCGGACATTGAAAAGCGTGCAGACTCTTCCTCGCGAGAATACATGCTCTAGGTCCGTCCAGATCAGCGTCTCCTGTGCTGTGGAATAAATTAAAATATTTGCCCCCAGGGCCCCTGTATTAGTGTAGATAGATGTAGTACTTCGGTAAGATTTTTTCCAATGAAGGGTTTGCGCACTCTTTACCTCTGGAGGATGTTCACAGATTCGTAAAAGCCTGCGAACACTGTAGGTGGGGGACTATTGAATAGGCAATTTTAGGGAATAGTACAATGGACCTGAGTGTTTGAAGCTGCTGCTCCCCTTACTAATCTAAACCCAACAATAAATTTTCTTAGATAGGTACTCAATGAGTTCAATAGTTGAATAGAAGTGGTGATCTGGCTGCTATAGTCAACCTTCCAAATTCCTTGGGAAATGATGGTTAAGAAGGAGTTGTAATTTTGGTGATGCCATGTCACATCTGAATTATGTGGTCAAAAAACCGAAAATGTTTCACTGGGTGTCGTTGCTCCTTTTTCCTAAATGTGATAAGAATCTATCAAAAAACATCTATAAAAGGAAAAGCCTAATAAAGACATTTTGTGACTATACAAATTTATGAGTCTCTCATTTTACTTTTTGTCTGCGCTATCTACTGCAGCCATCCGGTGAAAATCCTTGAAAGGTCATTCCGATTCTCGGGAATTCTGCTCCTAACTGGGAAATCTAGAGTAACGAAGAATTCACAATTCAAAAAAAAAATCCTAGGGAGGTTCTAGTCCTCATTCTATTTCTCGTCCCCTCTGTCGCAATGTTAATTATGAAGAAATTCCTCACGGCAATGGAATACATTTCGGTCGAGTTCCATGCCATTCGCCATGGCTGCAAACTACCAGGCACTAAAGTCATTGCCATAACTTGTATGCTAGGAGGAGAAAATTGTGTTAATATATCTCCCTTCGGACAAACGAAAGGAGCACTTTGGAACTCGCATTATTCCCTTCATTAGGACTTTGTGCCTTTTCGCAGTAAAACTTTTCTTTGCAAGAAAAAATTCATTACCTCGGGCGAGTGAGAAAAAAACTGCAATTGAAAGGTGAAAAGTTTGCTCCTTGGGACTCGACCAGATGATAATGATAACGACGAAGGGAGTGCGTATGACTTGGGACTTTGTGGATGATGAAGACGTTGCGTTTGAAATAAGGTTGCGAAAATTAATTTTGGGCAAGAAATACGGTGGTGAACGTGCTTTCTACTTATGTGTGGACTCAATCTATGCGTACACAAATTTCGTGGCAAGAAACTCGCAGATGGGGATGATTTTGTTCTTTTCTGGATCAAACTTGTTGATCATCAGACTTCCATGAGGAAACCAGACCTGCTTGTTTACTTTCAAGAGGTAGACAAATGATGACCTTATAATATGGGGAGCGGAATTCTCAGTGCCACGAATTTGCTTCACATCATAGCATGGCTCTTGCCTTCCAGGAACTGCTTATTTGTCAGAATATACCCACTTACCCACTTTCCTTGTTTGAACGATAAAACGAGAAGCTTTCGTACGATTGCTCCCCCATACCCTTCCCTGGACGCAACTGCATCCTCGGATGAAGCAGGAAATGGAGCAAAGGAACAGCACAACTGTCATTGAAATTTCCGTGCCCATTATATCTTTTGTTCATGGTTGTTATTCTCCTCACTTTCAACGCTCTTCTTGCCTGCCTACAACCCTCTTCCTTAAAGGATAAATACTCGCTCTAGAAATAATAGAACGACTTGTGAAGTAGAAATAGAAAACTTTTCAAATAATTATGTTTGCAAGTACGTGAGAAAGAAGACGGAGTATTAGTTCCAACTGTAGTGGTGAGCGCTTTACTGGAAGTAACTTTTTGGGGAGACGAAGGTCGGGGGTGGCAGAGTTGAACAATGATTGCACAATGCTTTTGCTACAATGCGCGATTAGGTGCAGAGGATTAAAAATAAATTTTAATCACCGAAAGCTTTGTTGGCTATTAGTGTCCTTTGCCTGGACAACAAGGGCAAATGTTTCGCAGGACGAACGACAACTTATAATTCAATTTAATTCGCAGCGAAACCCCCTCCACATTGTAAAATCTACAATAATTTAGCAGATGCATTTGTTCTGTTCAATAAGATATTCAAATGACGGGCGAACGTCCAGGGAAGTCTCGGATGCTGGCTTCAAAAACTATGCGGCAAATGATTAGTGTGTGCGTGTTTGTGGTGGGGGAGAAGCTATAACCTCTGAGCACCCCCGTCGAACGAAATATCCCCGAATTCGTTAACGTATCGTGAATTTCTACCGTTAGTGGATGTGATGCTACCCGTTGCAACTGGAAAACATCGGGACCAAGGCTATGATATCTGATGCATTCATGGGCCAGGCATTCACATAGAAAATGCTCCCTGGATTCCGCTTCCTGAATACAGGAGGGAAATGTATAATCTTGACAAATTCCTATTCTGAACATAGGTCCACCTATTAACTTATGGCCTGTCAGAATGCCTACAATACTCCTGCAACACTTCCTGCTTTGCGATAGGATAAACTTTGCGGTTTGGTGTGTTTAGAAGTATTTAGCCTCTACCACCTGTCATCGTGGGAAGCTTGTTCCTAATTTTTGAAGACAACTTTAGCCAATGCTACTCACGCTCCGATTGCTGGTTCCAGTTCTGACACGGAGAAGATAAACCCTCTTTTGCTAAAGCATCCGAGATTGCTTTTTCTTCTACGCTAAAGTAACTAAGTACCCAGAGTAGTTCCACCGTATTGTATCAAAAGGTAGAGTTCAAACGGTTTTTGCATTCTTGATTGGTTTTTGAACTGATGAAAGGACCACCCAACGCATTCAATGCAACCTGGCTATCACTGCAAATTGCGATTCGCCTGCCTTCCAACCGCTCGCCAATCACACATTTTATCGCCCTTAGGTTCACATATACTTTGGCTTGAAAACCTGCCGCATATTGCCCCAAAGCCCACTTCTCGTTACCATTCGAGAGGTAGACTCCTGTTCCAGAACCCTGTTCTGTTTTGAGCCACCGGTGTAGAAGAGTTCCGTATATCCCGCCACGCATTTCTCTGCGACTTTCCACTTCGGGTAATTTCATATCTTCTACCAAACAGATGTATGGGACCCAAGAATCAATAGGCATTGTAGAAATTGTCATCCCACATGTCAGGGTAAAAGTCCGCCTATATAGCCCATAAGCTGTCAGAGCTTGTTTCATCTTCACCCACACATGCTTGCTCCAAAGAAGCTTCTTGTTTAGAATCATTATCATCAACTGCGCAACAACCGGTATCCGGTATTGGCCGGCCTTAATAATGAACTCCAGACACCCCGGTTTTGAACCGAGGTCCACCAATTCGGCATCTCTAAAACCTGTCTGGTGTCTTGACCTACGCCATGATTCCACTTCAGGCGGGGCATCTTTTCTACCATAGATATTGCCCTTATAGAGTTTCCGGGCTGCATCATCCTCATCCTTGTAGATTAAGTGACCCGTCCACCGCAACCTGTTCAGCCGGATTTTTGCTAGGAACCCAGGTCTTCGAGGAATACATGAGTATTGGCAAGATCATAGTCCTGTACAGTAAGAGCTTTGATTCTATGGTGAGACGTTTTGAGTGAAACAGTTTTTGTAAGTTGAAATAGACTCTGTTGGCAGCCAACAACCGCGCGAGGATTTCATTGTCGTAGCTGTTATCGGTTGTAATTTCGGTCTCAAAATTGCAATCTCTTATCTTCTGTTGTTTTCATTTGACCAGTGCGATTCGATATTGTTCGTTCTCAGGTTGTTCTTTCCATTATGCCAATATCGCCAGCGGAGGCCAGTAGTTGGGTAAACTTAAAGAGGATGGTGCCTCTCGCATTTTTATCTGGATCGGGAATCACTTTCTCTAGGGCCATGTTAAAGAGGACTATCATGCGTCCCCTTTAAACCATCCCCTTGTCTTAGACCGTTGTTTATATTGAATTGTCTCGAGAGTGATCCTGCTGCTTTTATCTGCCCTCGCACTTTGGTCAGGGTAAGCCAGAGGCGGCTTTAAGGTCGATAAAAAGATGGTGCAACAGAGGGCCATATTCCAACAGTTTGTCCACCGCTTGGCGCAAAGATCTGGTCTGTTGCTTATTTGCCTGGAGTGAAGCCTCTTTGGTAAGCGCCAATGAAGTTCTGGGCGTATGGGGCTATCCGGCCTACCAAAATAGCGGAGAATAACTTATAGATGGTAATTAACAACGTGATATCTCCTTTTGTATGATAATGCCCCGTTGCCAGTTGTCTGGCAGTGATTCGCTACCCCACATTTTGAGCATCAGTTGTTGAAACGCTTTGCGTAGTTGGTCGCCCCCATATTTAACTCATTGGCTCCTGGAGACTTACGGTCTTTAAGTCGATGAATGGTACGGACTGTTTATTCTATGGTGGTGCCAGCATTTGGCCGTCGTCTTCAGTTGGCGAGACCTCCAATTCGCCGATATTTTGGTTGTTGAGCAGTTCGTCAGAATATTCTAGCCATGACCCCAATATGCCCATTCTGTCGGAAATCAGATTTCCCTTTTTGTTTCGGCAGGATGAGCATCGAGGTGTATAAGACTTCATCGTCCTGACTTGTTGGTAAAGTTTCCACGCCTGTTGGTTCTCCCAGGCCTCCTTCCGGTGATAATGAAGATCATTTGTTGATGCTTCATCTCCAGGATCTCTGTTGACTGCAGCTATTGCGGCATACATTTCGTCCTTATAGGTGTTGCGGAGGGCTGTGTTGTCAATGGCTTCAGTATTCCTCCCACCTGATTGTCAGAGGGGATTATAGGTGGTCTTGTAATTCGACCCCGGAGCACTATGCCAACGACATAGTGATCCAATTCTATATTGGCTCCCCTATATATTCTGACATTGATAAAGCTGAGAGGTGGCAGCGTTCAATCAATTTGTGGTCAATTTGGTTGGAAGTGGTCCCGTCGGAAGAGGCCCATGTATGTTCGTGGACCGCTTTCCGCTTAAACCAGGTATTTTCAACAACCATTTCGTGCGATACTGCTAACCGAATAATCCGCAACCCGTTATGGAAGCCGGCGTGTCGTCTGAATACGGGCTCTGTCGCAACTTGATTGTTGAAATCCGCAAATATGATTTTGATATCATCGATCAATGCCTGCGCCATATCGAGGGTTCGCACAACTGCCTCGTAGAAGGTATCCTTCTCCGGCTCTGCAGTTTCCTCTGTAGGGGCGTGAACGTTTATGAGCCTTATTTCTAAATTTGCCTCGCAAACGCAGAGTGCATAGCCTCTCGCTTATGTTTTCAAAACCGATAACAGCAGGTTTCATTTTTTGACTGACTAAGATACGTACTCCGAGCACATGGTTCAATGGATGGCCGCTATAATAAATGGTGCAGCGACTCCTCTTCTGGAAACGCTGTTACATCAGCGCAATATTGGGACAGATTGTCGGCTAGCTGCTTGGCAGCTCCATCTCTGTACAGGGAGCGAACGTTCCATGAGAAAATGGGCATTCCGTTGTCGTTGCCGGGTTCATCGTTGTAAAGTCCCTCCTGTCCGAGGCTCCTTTTGTGGCTCGATAACGTTGGTTTTCCGTATTGGGTTATCAGCCCTACCCAACCCCCCACCTGGAGGACCAGTTGGTACAATTTGTCCCGTTTTTAAGCGCGGCAGATTCGCCTTCATCCTCCTCTGTCTGCAGCTTTCCATTAAAAAAGAGCTCCCAGCGGTCACCACGTGGAGGTGGAGATAGGGTTTGGTAGCAGAGCTGTTGCTGTTTGTTTCCTATCCCAAAATGACTACCATGCGCTAAGAATAGGAGCTCTCTCTTCACAAGCGCTTAGAATTCGCTTAAAGGAGTTCGTTTTAGAGCCTCCAGCTTGATCTTCACCACTTTCATAAGACTGATCGTATTAGTTATGTTTTTGATCAAATTAACAGCATCGAGAGGTACTCAGCCATCCATCTATGGTACTAATTAGCGGACGTATACTGGTGTCGTTCGACGAAGCGAACACCAGCATCGTTAATGTATTAAAATAGATACATTTTATAGAGCATCTTCAATCGCAGCGTTCCAGAAAATGGGACCAAGGATAGTTACCTAAGCCTCCTTCGATGTGGCTTTCATATTCCATTGTACCTAGGCAGGGCCGCAATATTTGAAAATGGAAGTCTGGAGCACAACTGGCTACCTCCTCTATCCAGCGTTGTAATGTTTATATGTTCTCAAGGTGGACAAGCGGAAAAACGGCGTCGTTATGGACAAAGATAAGTATGACCAGGCTGTTCTTCGGAAACTAGAGAGTGGAAACTTATTCGAATTGCGGAACAACCCGCTTCCCGAATCTATCAAAAGGGTCGATCGAGCATTGAAGGAAGCTAGTGCGGTATTCCCGAACATTGGGCGAAAGTTCATAAGGAGGGGGACGAGATGCTGGAAATCATTGCCGATTTGAACTTGCCAACACTCGCCAAGTGGTTGATTAATGAGTGCCAAGGCCTTAGGACGATGAAAAGTAAGCGTTCAGTGGCTAACTCCCATGAACTAATGCATTGCAGAAGATGGGTGAGGACAAGGTGATGGTGCCATTCGACATGAAGGCATTATTTGCCAACACCCCAGTGAAATAGTCAATTTTCGGATTCGAGAGATAGCTGAGCCAGTTTGGATCTGGCCCTCTCTTGGAACGCTATAACATCAGCCTTATATTGAGACAGGGCTAGACGGCTAGGTGCTCAGCAGCATTCGGTCTGTACAGGGAGCACCCGTTTCATGTGAAAATGCTCAAATCGTTATTCCGTTGTCGTTGCCGGGTTCGTCGTTTTAAAATTCATCCTGTTCGAGGCTTCGTGTTTTGCTTCTTAACATCGGTTTCTCGTATGGGGCTATCCCTTAGTTCTTGCATCCGTGGAGGAGACAACGATATAAGCGGAGTTAACTATTATTTTTTTCCTCTTGCCATTAATCGGGTATTGCACGAAGACCGTATCTAGCTCCTGGGAAGAGAACTGTCTGAGCATGGTTGTCTCTAGCCGACTTGACACCAGGACATAAGGTCCCCATCTTATCAAACTTTCATCGTAAAAGGTCCTAGCCCCCTTTATTGATACACTCTCACAGATTCTATTAAATGGAACTCATGGCTCTTCTTCCAGAAAAATGTAGGAGCAGTCCTGCAGCTTTGCCAGTCTCGTTGCCAGCAGGTAGGAGAAGGTTTCGGCATGTTGCAGGGTAATTTGAGCAATCTTTATGTTTTTCGACATAAACTTAGTCTGATGTGCAATGGAAAACTGCTACAAGCGTATGCCGCGATCCGGGGTTTCCCTCAAACCGTACGGCGATCCCCTAGTGTTTGATTTCTCTGAGAATGGCCGTACTTGGAGGTACAGCACTTGCCATGTCCTCGCTGAATATTTGTCTGTTGGGGGTTCTGTATACACAACATGCGGTTGATGTTCCCTGTGTTCCTTCGAAGGCTCTATCCAGTGCAGCGCAGTGTTCACCATAGTGAACTTGAGCCGACAGCCAGAACTCAAAGCCGGGATTACCTGCTGGATGCACTTTAAGGTAGCGTCATCAGCGCACTCCAAACGGAGGAGCCCATTGTGAAAACTTTGATTGTTAAATGTTGGTTTCGTTCCAAGCTCCACAATTTTCTTATGGGAGGGACCATCTCCGTTAAGATCTCTCTGGCTGATTTGATCACCTTCCGGCACACCGGCTCTAATCCCTGCGGGACGCGCGGATGTAGGCCCTGGTGCGGGGCACAATCAAGCGTTGCCCACCACAGATATGTTGGTATTACGTTCCTTGGGCGCATTACAGCTGACAGAACAGTGTGGTGCGACCAGCGCAAGCCTTACCGGGGTTACCAGTTTATCCCCACTTTGCGCCGAAGATCCTTCTTCCTCGCTTCTGATTTCTCTGGACATTACTGCACCTAGTGGTACAACCACATCTGCTTGGGTTCATTTCAGCATACGAGTAGTGTCCACGCCACTAGCTTCCTTCTCTTCCGCTCCTTCCGGTAAGTGTGCAGGAGAAGGCTCTAGCAGGCAGGATTCAGCATGTAGTCGCTCCTCCTTAGTGGCGGAAGTTCCCTTCTGTCGACCCTCTCTCCTCCGTTTGGGAGTAGATTTGGGGTGCAGTGCGTGGACGAGTCAGATTTCTCCGTGGTGACGCCACCAAATCATCGCCTCGGCTATGACATGATTGCTCATAAGCGCGCGGATTCGAAGTTTGTCACTCCTTACCACTAGGAGAGTTAAAATCTCTAGCTTCCATATTCGTCTTTAAATACCCTTAGTGGAGTAGTAGGTGGTGTCCGAGGGGGATTTTCATAGTACTGACGTCTCGATTACATCATCCAGAGCCAAGCCATCGTCCTTATTATATTATTGCAACCAGTGCTATACATCTGCTTCCCCATAGCAATGATGTCCTGCCGCGTGTCGTTGTCCAGCGAGTTCTTCCTTTCTGCCTCAATTTATTGTTACGGATGATAAAAAGGAATGCCTTTATTCTGGTCCATATTCTGCATATCACAGTTCTTATTCTTTCCAAATGCTGGCACTCCCGTCGTATTCCTGTTTTTCTACGAAATCCTAAATTCATGGCACTTTAAAGTTTCTTTTCGAGCAAGTGATTCATGTGCAGCTCTTAAAGCTGCTCCTGGGGGGTTGGAACAGTGTGTTCCTCGGAGAGAATATGCAAATCGTGCGAAGTCCCTTGATAATATCCACTTATGAACATATCGAAACGGATAAGGACCAAAAAATAAAGAAATGGAAAAGTTAAGCTAGTCTGAGAGATTTGAATAAGATTCCAACAATTGCAATGATTTAAATATCCCAAACTAGTCTTGCGTCTTACAGTTCAAGCGCTTTCCCTGCCGGTGCACACTGTAAGGACGACGTCCTGGAAAGATGAATAATGGAGTCTGTGCAGTTTATGAGAGCTTGAATCTGAGAATATAGAAGTTATGGCATGTGAAGCAAGAGTGATGCTCCAGCTTCTTGGTCCATTCAAATCATAATAAAAATGTGATTTTCCTTTTTTTATCAAGTGAATAACATGCTGTGCTCCCAAAGTTGCATCAGATAATAGTCCATGTTTCCTTCTATCATCATTTCGCAGAATATGATTTTGAGTTGGCCAACGAAAATAGAGCCTGTTGAAAAGGAAACAAAAGTTCCAGAAGTGCAGTTCCGTGGTGCTTGCAGAAGTGATTGGTGAATGCACGAGATACAAAAAATTTTGAAAAGTGTTTTGTTCCTAAAAGGATTTACGACGTATTGCCTGCTTCGTGGGATTACTCAATATTGCAGAACAGGAGACGAGACTGCTCAAGCACGGAGTAGACAAGAAGGATTCTCCGCGAAAAGGAGATCACCCTAGACGAAGAAAGCAGAATTGACGGCTCTTCGAGGAGCAGACCCATTCAAGTAGGTAAGTGTGTTGTTCTTATGATGGATATCAGTAATTGCTTTAGTGAACATTTTTATTAGCTTTTGGATCTGATGTTTAAGATGCAAAAGATAAAGGATGTAGTTGTGAATTATTGACAGGAATGGAAAATATTATTGTACTAGTAATATCTCGATCAAGAGGGAGTTATATACAGGAGCAATCTATGAATTCATAAAGGTAACAGGTTCTTTCTATAATTGAGGACATTTTAGGATGTTGCTTTGGTGCATTATAGCTTTGTGGCAGCACATCGGAGGTATGAACCACAACCGCTTTGCGGTGCGAATTCGCCTCCGCCGCTTCTATGTCAGGCTAAAGGAACATCTTATACGCCGGCGGTCAGTGAGTGAGGAAGCGAAGCTGAATCACTTACTGAACGAGCTGACGGTGGGCGACCGTGCCCCCAGAGCTGTTGAAGTTCCTCTAGTTTCAACGGCTTCTGGAGAGCACCCGTGCCATCTTGGCCTGCGCGGACTCGGGGTCGCTGGAGGTGTTGTCCACCACGGGCAATAAAGTCCACGAGGTGTCCGCACGCACCGTGATCGTGGAAGTCTCGAGAGGCACGTCCAGAGGTGGAAGACTTGAGGGCGATGGAAACGCGACTTGCGACTGGCTGCCGCAAACGATTATTAGCATCCCCATTTTAAGCGCAGATTTTCTTTGTTACTATGGGCTGCTGGTGGATCAACAAAACAAAGTCTTGATAGACATCGGAACCTCTTTCAAGTCGCCAGGAAAAATTTTGAAAATGACACTCTTTCCATTGTTTTTGAGGACGTTGCGGACCATCGCATTTGCGCACACCTCCGAAAATATCGCAACATCACTACTAAAAGTATAAAAGTAGTTTCTCCCAGCCGGTTGAGCACGATGCCCAGCAACCCGTCAACACTGCCGGTTCCTCGATCTTCTCAAAGGTATTTCCAATATCACCCCATAAGCTAGCTGTTGCATAGAAAGAATTTGATGAAACAGGGTATTTGCAGACCCTCCATTAGCTGTTTGTCATCTCCGCTTAATTTGGCCCCTAAGCCAAACAGCAAATGGGGGCCTTGCGGAGATTACAGGTATTTGAATACTCAGACAATTCCCGACCGGTACCCTATTTCACTCATCCATGATTTTGCGTATTCGCTGGCAAACTGCCGTATTTTGACGACTTTGGATGACGCATGATCGAATCCCTGTTGCTCCCGAAGACATACCAAAAACGGTTATCTGCGCACCTTTCGGATTCTTCGAGTTCACCAGGATGACTTTTGGCTTGTGCAATGTTGCGCAGACATTTCAGAGATTCATCCACTCTGTCCTACGAAACTTAGACTTCTGTTTCGTATACATGGAAGATGTTTTGGTCGCGTCTTGTTCCGAACCTAAGCATTTGGACCATCTCGAGTGCATTTTCCAACATCCCCTTGAGGCCTGGATCGTTCTAAACGCTGAAAAATACAAATTTCTACAAAAGCAGGTTTAAATTTCTCGCCCACATGATCAACCAGACCCAGACAAGGTTGAACCGATAAAAAGCTTTCCCCTGCAAACCGCGGTGAAGGATCTGTGGAGGTTTCTTGCCCAAGGCAGCTCATCACCAAGCGATCCTCAACACTTACTTGTCTGAGCCCAAAACCAAAGACCCCCGTGAGGTTGCGTGGTCTACTGAGGAAGTCCAGGCATTCGAAACTGTCAAGCAACAGTTTGTGGATGCTACACTGTTGCCATTTTCTTGGTTAGATGCATGTACCACCAGTGTGTTCGTCGATGCCTCAGACACAGCGGTGGAGGCCGCTCTTCACCAACGGGTGAATAAAACCTGGGAATCTTTGGGGCTCTTTTCGAAGTAACTCAACCCAGTTCAACATAACTACTGCGCTTACGATCGTGACCTACTTGCCGCGAACCTCTTCACTAAATATTTCCGCTTCTCCCTTGAGGGCACGCCGTTTACAGTGTTCACGGACCACATACTCCTGACTTTCGCGCTTAAACAAGAACCCGATAAAGCGCCTTCTCGACGACTTCGGCAACTGAACTTCATCAGCCAGTTTACTTCCGACATCCAAAACGTGTCTGGAAAAGACAACGTCGTTGCAGACGCGGTCGACTATTCGGTAATCCCCGAGGCGCAGAAAGACGACGCGGAGCTTCAGACCCTGAAGGCAAACTTCAAATACAAATTCAAGGAGTTTCCTATCTTCGGCTGAAACTCCTACTTACTCTATATCAGCCGTAATCATCACGGACCAGGGATAGCTCTGAAGAACGTTCCAACTTCGTCCATATCACATGGAAAATAAGAAGAGGTCCAAAGTTAGCCTGCAGGTATTTTAAAACCGCTACGCCAGAGGGGTGTAGGGCTTCCATTGGCAAAGAACCCGTATTTCTTGTATGAGTTGTTTGAATGTCTTATAGCTAGTAATCCGGTGGTGGTCGCCTTTCACCCCCTGGTGGAGTATAGTGCTTCAACCACACCTACGCGCCATAGCTCGCGGTTACTTGAAATGCACTGCTGAATTGCAGTGGTCAGCAGAGCCTTCCACCCCTTCCGTTCATCGATCCGGTTCCAAGACTTCGCAGTTAGCCGGATTTTCTGGCGCACTTTCAGGAGAAAAGAGCATTTTCGATGGAGACCCAATGGTCATCGATAATTTTTGGAGCTCAGTGGATCTGCCAGAGCTCTCCCACTGCCGAATGACAGTTGGGTCGTATAGGCGGCCGATGTTAAACTTACGGGGTCGCAGCTCCCCAACCCTGGAAGAACTGCCGGACGCAACACGTAAGCGAACACTTTTGTTAGATACACCCAAAAGACAACTCCTAAATCTACTGCTGATCGCGAAGTGGTCAATCTGGTTGCTCCTACGGCGTCGGTCATTTAAAACCCAACTGACCTTATGGGAGGCTCTGTGCTCGAACAGTTTATCCCGGTGAGGCGGTGGAAGTTGCAGAAATTCATAACCTCCCCCTTGCCCGAGCAAGGTGTTGTCAGTTTCCCTTTTACAACACTAAAAATTTGAAAGATGGCACTTCATCTGTGCTTTGGATAAAGGTGTCGTAGTCTGCATGTCCGCTTCTCGGACCATAGCGGGCAACACTTTTAACACGACGCTTCCAAGCCCTAAGTATAGTTCGCAATTCGTTGGTTCCCGAGCTTCCTTAATATCCCGTCCAGGAGAGGAGATACTAAGAAATTTCCTGGCCTATCGGCTCTCTTTGCTTCGTTTTGGAGCCTACCAGCATCAAGGTAGAGGTGTTGAGTTATACTGGACTTCGACAACATTACGCTCCTCGTCTTCAAGGCAAAAAAAGTGCTTCTGGACGATGGTAGCTCAGGAGCAAGGAAAAGGCTCACTTTGCGCTTAAAACTAGAGAAGGAAACAGACTGAAAGGACCCAGGCTGTAGGGCGTTGTAGGACTGGCACAGCCTCGAGATTGGGGAGTGGAAGTAAATCTCGGGCTCCGCGAAGGATACTTCAAAAACGTCCGACTGCGTGTGTTATGAGAGCCGATGCGGAAAGTAATATCCGAGTTGGCAGAGCAGTCCATCAAGGAATTGCAGAGTTTGAAAACATACACATATCTAGGAAGTTGCGGCGTGGCGATAGAGATGGGAGGGAGGAGAACCCGTGGAAAGTTCTTTTTGGAAAGGAGGGTCCGGGGAATTTGCATTGCTGCTCTTTGACGAGATGTGACCGAAGTACGCAGTCAAACAGCCTTTAAAGCACCTTTCGAGGGTTTTGGAGCAAAAGGAGGGAAGAGAAAATGTGCGGTAGTTCACAACAAGAGAAGGGTTTTCGTTCTTGAGGATAGGGATCGTACGGGTCTCTTTCCAGAGATGGGGAAAGTAGCATTTCTCTAGACTTTCTGTTATAGATTATACACAGGGAGAGTGAAAGGTGTTTTCTACAGTTAAGAAGGAAGAGGTTGGAAGTCCATTGGGGCCAGGTCCGACATTAGGGTCCAAATTACCAATGAGGAACACAACCAAGGAAGGTGTAAGGAGAGAAGTCAGAAAACTGACAGATGAAGGAAGAGATTGAGTGGGATTACGAGAATTGCGAGTGTGAGACCAAAAGTGTTTCAATTTACCGCGGGCAAAGCAGGTTGAAAAGGAAGAGATCGAGAGTGTGGTCCAAGGACTTTTTGGTGGTATTGAAATTCAGGGAAGAACATGTGTTCATAAAGGAAGAAAGTAGAAGGGAAGAATGGGAGAGGTTGTTGGAAGAAATTGGAAGACTAGGATGATGAGGGTGGAGCATGGGGAGGTTAAAATCTCCGGAAAGGAAGAAATGGATAGAAGGGTATCTGACGGTAAGGAGTTCAGACAAACTGAAAAACCATTCTTCAGGGCACATATACACCAGATACAATGAACGAGACGAAGTTGGGTGGGAGATACGAAGAACAACACATTCAAAAGGAAAGCCAGAGAAGGAGAGAAGGAGTGTGGCGGGGAGTGTATCTTCTGTTGCAACTAGGACCCCACCGGCGGTGGACTTACGAGATGCATTCCGGTTGCTGCCACCACGGAAAGTGGAGTACCCTTCAGGGAGCTCGTTCATCGTTCAGCCAGCTTTTGGAGATACCGACGGCATGGTGTTGCTTAGCCAGCACGGATACGGACAGCGTATGAAAAGGCAGCCCTACAGCTACTATCTAAACCAGATCGAGTGTTGTTGTCATACAAGGGCGCCTTGCCAGGAAATGAAGACTTAGCCACTGCCCGTGGAGCTCTTTTTGTTGCTTTTTCGGGTGAGGTGCGATCGTCAGAGAACCGTTACCACTTCCGTTTGCCTTTAGCCGCAAATACCTCAGTCCCTTCCTTTCAATTTTCAGAGTTGTGGTTGTGTCCGCGGGCTGTCTTCTATAGGTGGTTTGCCAGAAGTGGTTTACCCTAAGGACTTGTTTTGCCAGGAGGTGGTTTATTTTCTACCCGAGTGGAACTGCTTACCCGTGGGTAAGACTTTGGCACTAGCAGGTGGCGCTGCTTGTAGCTCAAGGTAAGGAGGAAGGGCCTGTTTCGTTTGATTTGTTAGGGGTTGGGTTCCGGTTGAATTGATCTCCGATTGAATGAGTGGATGATTTGAATTTACGCACAGGATCTCTATCGATGAGCTTTCGGTTGCCCCTCACTCAGGTTCGGTTCGCTATGACCGAAATTTAATTTTGGTTTTTGTTTAATGTTTTGAGATTTTCCATAGTTAGCTGCAATGCCCTTAGAGTTGGTTTCACTATTCCGGAATCGGTAGCACCTATGGGAGTTTCCACGGAATCGCTTTTTTTAGCAGGCTGGAATTGAAGAAGTCACCACATCCTAAAATGCCCATGAGTTCATGGATGCTCCACTGTCGGCGATACTTCCAGTAGCCCTAATGTCCTATTCCTCGTGCCAACTTTTGCATCATCTTTGGTTTCATATTGATTGTTTGTCGTTCGTCGTCAGGGAAGGTTTTTGGCAATTTGGAGTTCGGTACTTTAGAGCTCCGTCCATTCAGCACCGGGTCGCATCTCACTTTGGGCTGGGGTTTGATCAACCCTTATCTTTAATTTTGCTCCTTGGATGGTTTCCTAAGAGAGATTCACCCTAGTGCAACAATGGTAGGTAATCACAGAGAGTTCGGAGAGTTCAAATTAATACAACGTTATTTTTTCTGCCACGAAATTCCTTCCGTTTCTTCATAGGGGTGAGTCGGTGAAACATGAAACACATTTACTGGGAAGGCCACTACTTACATTAGTTCCACAGTGTCCACATCTATCCGGGAAACTTCATTGATGTTCTGAAAATAATTGGAAACTTAGATGAATAATTTATGAAAGCTGTCAACCCTTCCATGTCTGTTAAATTGATGTCCGATGATCTCCTTACGCTTGAGGTAGACACGTTTTTACTCGGTGGCATATTGAATAATTCACCCCATGGGGTTCCACTTTTCATAACTCTACTTTCTTCTTTCAAAGCTTGCCTAAAGGATATCTTAAATAGTTGAAAGAACTCCCATCCCCATTCAAATATCGATTTTTGTCATTTTCTCAACCATTTCCTATCAAATTATGAGAAAAGATTCCAAATCTCCCGAAAATGAGAAAAATAAGACATTTCCCGGGATAGAATAACGTTGAACGCTTTTCCCATTGCCTGGTCCGCAACGACACCATGACCCATTCTAGTGTCGATTTATGGTTGCCTTTCGTTGATCTAAAATCCAATGTGAAGGGTTAAAGCAGGTTAAGGCCGAGCAGGGTTGAAAAGCAATTTGTGGCTCCGATTACGAATCAGATTCAGCACTTTTAATCGAATGGATAAAGAGCTTGATTTGTCGCTAGAATTTGCTATTTTGACCGCAGACCATGGTGCCGTTTGTGTCCGGCGACGTTTCACCCTCTTTTATCTCGACGGCCAAGAGAAAAGTTCTTGTTCGCCGGGCGTTTATCCTATATTTCCGTAAAATTGGAAACTAGATACCCTCTCAGAGCAAGCAATTTGCTCGAATCCTGAGCTTTTCTTTTTTCATTGGTTTTTGTTTATGGCCTGGTCATGGATGCCCCATTTTGGGGTTGGGTTGTGGGACGATTGGATGAGGGAAATGTGCTTAAAATTTTGAGCCCCGTTTCACGCGTTTCTAGAAAGATGTTAGATGTTGGCTCAGAAAGGTGGAGGAGTTGTTATAAGATAGCTGTGTCAGAGGTGCAAATGGGAAAAGGTGAATGAACAAGGTGTGCCTAACCACGAAGAAAAGTTGTTGGTCACGACCCCTATGGAGGAAAGAACACCTCGCTAATATTATGCAGAGAATTTCCAGGAAAATGATCGGGGTGAAGTGTTGAAAATTGATGAATAAATAGCTAAGTAGGTTTGGATACCAGAAAGAGTATTTGTTGTTAGATTCTTTTCCGATTTTCTTAGTGGCAACGAACTGGGTTTCAAGCTATCGACGGAGACATTACGAATTACGGCCCCGTAATAGTCAACTCTCCTATTTAATTGCTTGTTTATTCGAGAAGTGGCTGTGAGAAAATTAAGTATTTCGTACTTGCAGCCCCTTCAACCCTCAAGTAAATCTTTGCACTCGGTCTGAGTGCAAAATCTTGAATTAATTGTACTTAAGCTCAAGCATTTCTCCACGGCGGGGGCTAAGGGCTGACTGTGTCCTGGCCGTGCCAGTTCTTCCTTGGCCACCGTACTGCGCGATGCAGACTTGATAGCATTATTGCAGTATGAATACGGACTAACCTCATTATAATAAATGATTTGTTGCCCATTAAGGGTTTTTACGATTCCGCTGAATTAATATTTCTCTGTGGTGGATGTAGGAAAAAGTGGGTGCGAAATTGGCCAGCGGCCATCATACAATGTAAGCTCCGCGTTCTAAAAATTGTTACATTCTGTCCTGTCCTTCTTCCGACATTCCGAACGGGAGCAAACAAATGTGTGTTTGGGAATTTTCCGTATTTCCAGCACGTTTCAAACTAATTGACCGACGAGCAAAATACATCGAATTTTTCATAAGGAAAAATCGATGTGAAATGTTTTTATTCCTCTTTTTTCGAGCTGGAAAATAACCACTAACCCAGAAAAAACTGAAAAAGGATGGAGTGTAGCATACAAACATATTTGGCATAGGTTGTAATTCGGCAAGGGGTTCGTGTGTAGACTAGGATTTCGACATCAAGAAATAGTGCTGTCCTCAGCATATGCTAGAAAAATTGGCAGAATAACAAGGAGTTATTGGAATCAGGAGATACGTTTCGCCGTGGTATGTATTAATCTCGACTTGGCGAAACTTTAATAATAAACATTCGTTTCGAATTCGAGAGTTGAATACACAGGAAAAGTTTGAATTGGAATTGATTATACTTTGTTGAGTGAAATTATGTTGGAAATGCTGTTCTCGAAGAGCTGAGTGGATTATCTAAGCTTTTGAATTGCTGGAAGCATCATATTTTGTAGCGAAAGGGTAGTTTGGGGACTTCAGGGGCGTTTAAAGTTGGATACGATGTTCGTTTTCACTGAGCTTCTTTGAATTCAAAAGAAAAAAATTTGGTTCAACTAAGGAATAACTTTGTCTACTAGGACTTACCGCTGATACGGCATCAAATACGAAGAGATAGAAACTGCAACGTATTTTCGATTCCAAACCCGTTACAGGTAGATCAGTGGTCGCTTCGATGAGATCAATTAGCACTGTTGTGTGCCGTTACGATACCATAAGCTACTAAATCCATGACTGCTTTCAAAAGAACCAGAGGAGCCGAATCCCACCAGTTCAAATCTTCAGAGCCAGCAGGGATGGCCTCCACCACGCTTTGAGGTCCCCCTAATGTCTTCCGACTGACTCCAGGTAAAACTGTGGTGAGTTGTGCTACTTTAGTGTGGAGCTCGGGTTAATCCCCTCTAAGCAGCTCCACACTGCAGCGCCTCTACACTCCCCCACCCCAGTTGATACTGGGTTTCAGGGACAAAACCCGACTTCTGGTCCGCCAATTTTAGGGACGCTGATCGAATCTCACGTGCCGTGCACCTTTGTTCCTACAAACCTCAGCCTGGAGTCGTTCTTAGCCCGCCGTCGACGTCAAGTCTCTCATCTGTTCAATACTTCATACGAGTCCTCATATGGGTTTTTTTTTTTTGGGGTAGAGTAGGTGAATGCATTTACGCACACAGTGTTGGACTCCCGATTCGGTACGTCGTCGGACTACCAACTAAACACCTCCCCATCGTCAGAGAGCTAGCCTGGACCCGTTTGTCACATTACTTCGGGCCAGCCCCCGAACTCTCCCGCCTTGCGGAGCCTTCAAATCAGGGAATTCCTTTCACCAACGGGAGGGGAGAGGAGGAAGGGAACTGTCAGTTCAAGGAACCCCCTGCCCCCCTGCCATCCGGCTCCTCCACCGGTCTATCTTCTTAGCAACGAGAAGGGCCCGAACGTAATAGGCAACACGGTTCCACCTGTCAGCATTCCTCAGCACCTCTTCCACAATGTTGTCTGGAGGGAGATCCCATGTGTTTAAATAGAGCTGCTGACGAACCCCATCCCACCTTCCACAAGAAAAAAAAGTGTGGTGGGCATCGTCCACAATTCCATTGCAAAACACACAATCCGGAGAACGCGCCTTTCCAATCTTGTGCAGGTAAGACTGAAAACTTCCATGCCCACTTAAAAATTGGGTAAGGAAATAGTCAGTCTCACCATGCTTCCGATTCAGCCACGCACCTAAGTTTCCGATGAGCCGCGCAGTCCATCTGCCTCTAGTTTCATTTTGCCAAGAGGGCTGTCACTCGTCTAGAGTGTGTTGCCGTTCTTCGCGAGCAACCACCTCCCTTGGCTCATCTCCCTTGTGCTTGTATATGGCCTGACTCTCGCGATAACCATCACGGCCGGTTCAGAGACTATGCGGTACGCAGACGCCACCCGTAAAGCTCCCCGTCTCTGTACTTGCGCGAGGCGTCTACGATATACCTCCTTGTTAAGAGCGCCAGTCCATACCTCTGCGCCGTAGAGTAGGACAGACTGCGTTGAGCTCATCAGGAGACGTCGCCTACTAGACGTAGGACCCCCAATGTTTGCCATTAGCCTACTTAACGCCGAAACTCCAACCGCAGCCTTGTTCGCTGCTGCTTGGATTTGCTCAGAAAAGCTCATCTTTGAGTCAAGAGTCAACCCGAGGTACTTTACCGCTGATTTTGACTCGATTATCGACTCGCCGAACGATATGGGACGCAGGGTCGGAATTCTCTTTTTAGTCAGGTTGACTACTTCGGTTTTTTCCAGTGCAAGGTTGAAACCATGAGTAGTCATCCATCCGCTTACCCGTCGCATCAATATGCCGAGTCTTCTTTGCGCCTGTTCGACAGAGCGTCCAGCAACAAGCGCTGCGACATCATCTGCATAGACGACCAGGCGCGACTCCTCTGGCATGTCGAGTTTAAGCAGACTGTCATAGGTAGCGTTCCAGAGGTCCGGCCCTAGGATGGATCCCTGTGCTAAACCCGACGTGACCTCCATCCACCTTTGACCCTCTAGTGTTTCATAGAGCAGGGAGCGGTTCCTCAGATAGTCCCTCAAAATCCGTAAGAGATAGTTCGGCACGTTGAAAGTATTGTCTAGTGTGCCTAGAATGTCTTTCCATCTTACGGAATTGAAGGCGTTTCTAACGTCAAGCGTTATGAGGAGCACCACCCGTCGAGTTCGGCGGCTATGTGTCTCTGCTCGTCGAACGGCGTCCACGACCTGCATGACAGCATCAGTGGTCGATCTCCCTGCCTTAAAACCAAACTGCCGGGGAGATAAATCTCCGCCAGCGCGTATCACTTCAGCGAGTCTACTTCTGATGAGCTTTTTGAGCACTTTCCCAGCAGTATCAAGCATATATAGTGGGCATATTGAAGACGGCAATTCGGGATCGCCTTTCCCTTTAGGGATCAGCGCAAGCCTCACAACTTTCCAAAGAGCAGGGAAAATGCCTTCTTTCAGGCAAGCGTTGAATGCGCCGAGCAGTAGGTCTGGTCGGTGTTGGAATACCAGTTTGTATACCTCTGCTGGAATACCATCGGGTCCAGGCGCCTTCTTGTTTTTCATAGAGAGGACTGCCTGTTATACTCCATCATTATGGTACATGCCTCCTCCCGGTCGCCTAGACGTTGTGTTAAGCGGCGGAGCCTGTGACACTCCTTCCGGAGCTCTGCGATTTCCACTGTCCACCAATACATGGAAGGTTTGCCGCGCCTCGATGTCTTCCTGGGCATGGAGGCTCCGCAGACCGTCGTTTTCAGGTTCATAACTGAATTTACGACAGTGTCAGCCACAGCGCCACCGCCCCCAGAAGCACCCTCCAGCGTGGCCCCACCTGTTCCCTGAGTTTCGACAAACTTCCCGGTGTTCACTTTCGCGACGTTCCATACACAGAAAGATCGCACACCGAGAGTTTGTGTCCACCACTTCGAAAGCAATGTATTGGTGGTCACTTGCCGAAAAGTTTTCCAGAACTCGCCACCCGTCCACCAGCGACACCAGTGATTCCGACGAGAAGGTCACGTCTGGAATGCTTCCTTTGCAGCCCGGGCGCCGGAACGTAGGGGTGGATCCGGTGTTTAGAACTACCAGTCCTGTTCTCGCCGCCATTTCCAGAATTCGTTTCCCTCTGGAATCTGTGTGAGGCATGCCCCATTCAAGTGCCCTAGCATTGAAGTCACCCCCGACCAGGATCCGCCCATCCGTGCTTAAGATAGCGTCCTCCAAAGCATCAAGCCTCCGACGAAAGTCCGGCATCGTCTCATTCGGCGTAAGATAGACACTAAAAACCGTTATCCTTGAACACCGAATCCAGACAAAGCCGTCCCTTCGGACAGATGACAGCGGTACCTGATATGTCTGGGTGCCATGAAACTGGGCCCTTGTTTCGGTACTGCTCATTGATGAGTACTAAATCAGCTTTGGTCTCCGCAGCGAACTGCGCTAGCAACTCGTGAGCGGTTGCACTCCGGTGCATATTGATTTGTAGGATGCGAATCATGTTGACCATATCCTAGCTCTTTCCAGTTCTGCTCTGAAAACTGGACACCGCCCCGATCCCGCAGTGTGCGCAATGCTCTCATCAGTCGCGCCACGGTCCCTTCATAGGACCCAGCTTTCCTTTTCATTGCAGCTGTTCGCTTTATGGCCTGCCTGACCGCATTTACGGTATGTTGCCCTTCTGTCAGGTCCCCGACAGTTTGCAGATGTGTGCCCATAATCGAAACATCTGTAACATTTGGTTGGGGCGGCCCGAATTCGTATCCTACACACTACTCAACCAATTCTTATTTTCCCGCTGTTTAGAAGCTTCCTCGCGTATTGCTTGGCAACTTCCACCACAGCGAGTTTTTGGCCTCGGGAGTTTCCGGAGGTGATACCAATCCGGACATTGGTTACCTCCAGGCATTCGCGTTTGATGGCCTCTTCTACCTCGTTCTTTTCCGTGAGACAGTCAAGGCCTCGGATTTCTAAAGCACACGTGGGTTCCAGGCTAGAAACCGAAGCTTTTTCTCCTAGAAGCCTCTTGACTGCTTCACAGAACGTGACTTTATTTATAGTGTTCGGGCCTAGTTCGACTAAGAATCCACCACCCTTCGTTTTACGTATGGAAGACACCTCCGCTCCCTTGTCTTCGGGTTTGATTTTGTAACGGATTTCGCTGAGAACTTCCGCAGAAGTCTTGCCTTCCGTCGGCTTAATAAGCAAAGCTGGCGGTCTAGTCCTCCTTCGTCTCTCCACCTTTTCTTTTGGCACTCCGTCCTTCTTGTCCGCCTTAGTTTTAGGCAGAGGTTTTTCTGATGGCGCGACGTGTTGTTGTCTTTTGATCCTCTTCGTCTTCTTATTTTCAGCCCTGGAGAGTACCTGCGTGAAGTCTCCTTCAGATGTCCCTTCCTCCTTTCGTTATTTACGAAGTTCGCTCTGCAATGGGCTGTCAGCGATCCCTTTGGTACTTGTGGCGTTCTCCTCGGGAAGTGCGGTTGTTTCTGCTTCCTGCGGATTTGGTCTTACTTTCCATGTTCGCCTATAGTATGAAATCCTGTCCAGGAGCTCTTCCAGTTCCATTCGCCCTTTTTCCAGCCCCTTACCGACGTTTTTCTGGAGGAACGTCGAAGATCGCATGTGCTTCACAACTGCCGTGCATTTTTTAATAAGTCTTTCCTCTTCCACTTGCGCCAGAGTAATCGACAGTCCTCCCGCTCGGCTTATATTCGAAACCATTTTATTAGTTTCGGCAGTTTCCACTGTGCCTCTAGTCCCCAATTACAGCACTGTGCGGTATGGTCTGGGTTCCAATCCGTGTTGCAGGTGCCGCATCACTTTCCGAGTCTTTCTCTCCGTCTGCGCGTCTCGATGTCTCGTCGGGTATTTCAGCCCTTGCTGCGTCCTTCGCTGGACGCTGGGGCGAACGGCGCATTTTCGTGCTGCGAATAAACGCAGCCAGCTCACTTTCCATTTCCACTATCTCCTCGTTTCGTTCGTTTTTATTCTCCATTTGAGTTGTTTACCAGCGCATCGTGTGCAAGGGAGCGGACCGCAATAGACAGGAACGGGTATACCCTCGGGGACGCAGCCCCTACCCCAGTTCCCTGAAGCCTGACCTACGCTTAGCTGATCCCGGAATTCACGGACGGATCAGCGCTCGCTCGGGGCAACGCGGTCTACTAACACCGGTTCAATGCACACTACCCGACCTGGGTCCCAAGGGACTGGCTCCTGATACACGCCACAACTACCACCTTGGCAGAGCTAGGCTCACATCACCCATCGACGTCAACAGGGAATTGTCGACGGCTCCGGGGACTCCCAGTGTGTCCCGGCGTGTATCGGTCATTAGCAGTTCGCTCTTCACCGAGAAACTTTCTCGAGGCTACTACCTAGGACGCAAGTATTATGCCAGCTAGGGGGTCAGAACTACTTGCTCGGGCACCTCGGGGACGCCACTCCCTGTATCGTAAACGACCCATGAAGGATCGTTGACGATCCCTGAGGGATCATATGGGGATTGCACGGACTTCCAAGAAACATCCACGGGAACCAAAACGTGTGTGCAAGTCCTTACGGGTGTTAGCTTTCGTTAAAGACCGTCACGTCCCTGAGCAAGCGTAAAAGCCCATTGGTGGAGAGGGCTGACCTGATATCGAACACATGATCGCTAGGGAGTCTCAAATTCTCCCCGTATACTAGCTTGGCGGAGCTGGCAGCAAACTCTTCACGATGGGCTGTATATAGGCCAAGTAGAGCGAAAGGCATGAGATGCAACCACGAAGAGACATCGAGTGTCATTATAGCGACTTGCAGTGCCCTATCCCAGCGTTCCAGGACCCCATTGGATTGTGTTGGGTCCGCAGTCGTCCGACGCGTTTGAAACCTTGGAGTTTGTCTAACTCCGAGAACAGGGTGGACCCGAACTCTATTCCCTAGTCAGTAACGACTTCGGCTGGAATTCTAAAGCATGGGCTCAATTTCCTACAAAAGGCCTCGGCGTGCGATTATGCGGCAATGTGGGCCAGAGGTATTGCTTCAGGACACCGCGTGAACCTATCGCTGATTGTGAGGCCATACTTGAAGCCATGCAAATCCCGCAAGCGGCCAATGATGTCGATGTGGATCGTATGAAAACACTTTGACTTTACACTTCTGGCACACTATGCACTGTCCATGCACTCCCGAAATTTGTATTTGGAGTTGTCCCTGAGGCTTTAAAGCACCACGTCATCCTTCTATGCCTCGCGATTGCTGAAAAATCTATCGTGGCAGGGATTTTAAGATCTGAAACGCGTGATATAGCGTCTGCCACTACATTGTGCTGGATGTCTGAAGTATGCATGAAGAAAGTATTTATGAAGTTCAGGTGTGGAAGTTGTCGAGAGGATGCCTTAACAGGCTTTTGTTTAAAAGCGAAGGTAAGAGTCTTGTAGTCTTCGAAAACTGTGAACGGTCTGCTTTCTAGGGAATATCGGAACTTTTTGATTGCATTGCCATGTACGCGCCCAATAGCTCACGAAAGTAGGTGGTGCAGTTCAATTGAGCTGTATTCAATTGCTTGGAAACGAAGCTCAACGGCTGCCAGTTTTGGAGCAGCTTTTGGTGAAGGGCATATCTGAGGCATCGATGAATACGACTAGGAGTGCATCTAGTTTAGGGAATGCCAGGAGTGTAACGTCCGCCAGCTGTCGTTTGACTAGCTCAAATGCCTGGACGGCCTCTGTAGACCACGCAATTACGCGTGAGTCTTTAGTCTTGGGTCCAGACAAGTGGGCGTTGAGAATCACTTGGCGTTGTGCGGTTAACTGACGGTTTTCTCCTGCCTCATCGCTCCATTTATATATAATCGCAAACACACATGAGTGTGAATTATATTGAAGTGAAATCCGTCGTAAGTTTAGACTTAAATCAGGTCTAAGTGATTTTTTTGTTGAGGATGCTGGGAGTCCTGAGTCCGCATCTACTTGATGACAGACCGGATGACTTGGGAAGCAACTTACTTCCTATTTATGCTCCACAAACTCCTCTTTTTTGGATCAAACACCCAAGTTTGTCAAAAAAAGTTGGTTGACGGTTCCGTCTAACAACTTTTTGATAAACTTAAGCGTTTAGTCCAAAAAAGAGGAGTTCATGAATCACGAGAGAGGAAGTAAGTTGCTCCCCAGGTGATCCGGTCCATCATCAAGTGGATGCGGAGTCAGGACTCCCAGGATCCACAATAAAAAGTTAAGATTTCGCAGGACAGACAGACTGAGTAGATGAACATCTGAAAATTTTGCACCGCATTGCATAGACCAAAAGGCAGTTATGACAACTCGAAGATTTCGAAGGGTGTGCATGTTGTCGTTTTCGGAATCTCTTCTGGAGCTACAGGGATTCGATGGTATGATTTGGCTAAGTGCAAGGTCATGAAAACACGGTAGTTAACGAGGTTGTGCGCAAATGGATGAGTGCTTCCACCTCGGGCATTGGAAAAACACATGCCCTGGATTCTCTGGAACCTCATTGCAATTTGGATAATCAGGTGAAGTGTCCCATTTAAACCTATATAGGTACTTACGGTATCCTCCATGGCCGGGGAGAAATGTTTTCTCTTAAACCACTCCATGATGTTAGGGGCCAACTTGTGTTGCCAAAAACCCTTGTTTGAGTCGTCTCATCGCCGTTGCCTTTTTTTTTTGACTTCCGCCTCTCGGATTTTTGTCTTCTGATAAAGGAGAGCTGGAGTGGATCTACCACGATTCCAATCGACATCTGAGACGGTCCTGAAAGCAGAACACAACCTTACAGCTGTTCTTCTGTAGACCGCACTCAGTTTATGTCCACTTGAAAAGGTGGAACTCACCACTCTGTCTACAAGTAGGGTTGGGTGCCTTTTCGCAAATAAGTGATGATATGACTCCTAAGTCTAATCCTAACGAAATTTTTTTTCCGGCGCTTGCTGAAGAAGACCACTTTCGTCTTTTCTTCCGCGAGTGCCAGTCCAAGGCTAGCCAACCAAGCTTTAACAGCACTGATTGCTTCATATGAGTACGACTCAGCATCTTCAACATGCTTTGCGGCCATAACCAGTGCACTGCCGTCGGCATGGTCTCTTTCTGGATTGCAAGATTCATCATTATACATGATGTTCCATAATAGTGGACCAAATAAGGAGCCCTGCGGGACATCTGTGGACATACCGTATTCCTAATGCCAATCACCGGCTAGTAACGCCACTTGCATTCGGCCCCAATCGCCCGAACTGACATTTGCTAGTATTGCCCTTTCCATGAGTTGCACTTTCGGCCGAGCTAGTAACCAATTTGATGGCATCAATAGCTGATCTGGTTTCACGGTACCCATAATGTCTATTGAGAATCCTCCGAAGAATTTTTGGCCCCCTACATGAGGATGGACGATTCCGTAGCCTACACAATGACGAAATCTATGAGCGATACCATGATCGTCCGGTTGTGGATAAAATCCGGCTCAATAGGTTACGGTGGGCGGGTCACTTAATCCATATGGATGAGGATGATCCCACCCGGAAAGTCTATAAGGGCAATATCTATGGTAGGAAAAGAAGACGAGGCAGACCCTGCCTAAGATGGAGCGATGGCGTGGGCCAGGACGCCAGACAGCTTTTAGGGACATCGAATTGGTGGACCTCGGCGCAAAACCGGGATGTCTGGAGTTCCTTATTAAGGCAGGCCTAGAATGGATACTGGTTGTTGCGCCGTTGATGATGATAATGTCTATCCGAGTTGTCCTCATAACGTTCATTACCTGAACGCCCATGCCATCTAGATTGGTGATATCACAGTACACTGGAACGACACAAAGAACGTGAAACCTATTCTCAGAGTCTGCTGATCTGTATCATATCGGGTACAACTCGCACTGAATTTTCTGATTACATCCTTGAAGTGTTTGCGACTCTTTACGTCCTTAAGGGTATTGTTTTGTGAGACGGCCTCTTTGCTATTTCGGTCCAAACAAGTGTCGCATCCAAAACTATTGAGGTGACCGATTTAGTCGGTGGTAGTTTTCTTGGTGACTTTGGTTCATCTCTATTTGATATTATTAGTGATAGTGAGGCGATTGTCTCTCCTGCCTTTCCCTCACCGCCACGAGCTCGGGTGTCTTTCTCATTAAAATCGGTTCATCGGCTGTCTATCTGTCTGTCTGTATCTGCTGGATTCTGTCTTGTAATTATTACATAGAAAAACCACCTCCTTTCGCTTCCACACTCCCCGCGGGACTGGTTGACGTGGCGGGAATAGATTCCCATCTTTGGACTGAATATCTGGAATGCACTGCGCTGAAACCCGACGTATCTCTGGATGGTATGGACAGAGAAAAATAATCAAGATCACCTAATGGGTTACAGAGGCATGTGATGTTACTATCTTTAGAAGATGGCGACTCTCCAGTAGGCAAAAGCTGCAAAGATCCCTTCAGGTAGCCTGTCTGCGCCTTCTAAAAGTGGTTGTTGCCACTCTGTTTACTCATCACCAAAATAGCGGAAGGCAAACGGTGGTCGAATTCAACGATTGCGTACTACTTCCAGTAACCGAAGAGGAAATATGTGGTGGGATCGACGATAACAAGATCCCTGGTTTGGATGGCAAGCTCTATTGGATTCAAGGCTGCCAGTGGAGGTAAGGCCGACATTTTCGTCGCCACCCATGTATGCCCAAAAACTGGAGGCAATGATTGACACCAAATTAAGTTTTAGGGAGCACCTGGGGTATATGTGTCAAAAGGGGGAGCGAAGAGGCGCTTTTCGGGTTGTAGGGATAAGTAAAGTTTAGTAGGGGTCATATAGGATTTATTATAGCTGGAATGCTTTTGATTGTTGTAGATATTAGAGAGCTGGCGAAGTGTCTACGGAACTTGCCAGTTGGGACAGTGAATTATCAAACCAGGAAATTAAGTCGAAAATAAGGAGAAGGTTAGCAGCTGATTGCAATAGAAGAGTTTTATTTTCTGGGTTTTCCAGGCGCTGTATTTCAGGCGATGGTTGGAGTCTTCTAGCTGATACCGAGAGGATTGTCCATTTTAAGGATGAAAAGCGCAAACTAAAGGAAGTGTTTACTTTGGTTGGTGATCTGCTCAAGGATCTTGGCGGTCCAACGTACAGGATAGGTTTCTAGCTATCGGGATTAAAAGGTATTTCAATGCTTCTGGGCACGAGCACTGTTCCAATCAGTGGCAAACGAGGCAGATTGGTAGGTGGAAATGCCTGGGACACCTTTTTTGAGGATAATGAGTGGGAATTTGTCGAGGCAAACGGGCGTCTGGCTATTATACGTCACCATTTTCGCCGTGACGGTTTTGGTTGTGGTACAATGGAGTGAGAATTCCTGTCAATGTTCAAGATAATTAAGGGCATGGGTGAAGAGGTTTTGTGTACGTTGAGTGAGGCAGAATATTGGGACTGATTAAGTTCGGGAAATTGATGCACTTACTCAGCCAGAAATGTGCAGGTTGTAATGGTGACCTTGAAGAAGTGGTTTGCTAGAATGTTCGTCTTTTCATGGGATCGGGTTTGGCTTGCTTGGTTGTTGGTGGAATTAAGGTTGTCCTTATCCGCGATATGAAAAAGACATGCGTCATCTAAAAAAGGGAATCAGTTAAAGACTCGTAAAAATCTTTGCAACTATTTATTAATAGTCTGAAGGGAAGCTTCACTGCTTCCTAGAAGAACAACTAAATTGCCCTCAATTTATCATCCGCTCTTCTTCGGTTTCTTGTGGAGCTTTCTAGGATTAATGGGCTCCGAAACGTCACATAAAGCTGGGTATTTTTCATTTGCGCCTTTGATGCACTTCGATGCCGGTGGCCCTTTGATATATAATTGTGTCCCTATAACATTAGTTTGGGCATAGTTACAAGCAAAGAAAGACTCCGACCCACTGCTAGTGGGCTGTACCACCAATGCGCAGCCTACATGTGTGTTAAGATCATTTACCATGACTGTGAAATGTCCTGTTGTAGGTCTACAATTAAAAAGGTAATTTTCATAATTAGAGCATGAAAGTCGAGTACGTATGGGTATTTTCCGCGAACTTACCCTTTAAATCTCAACTTATCTAAATTACTTTGCTTAGCGTGCTTATATTCCTTGAACCAAAGATTAATTCCACTCTTGATGGCTCCTTTCGCAGTTATCCATCCTCCAGCCCAAACCTTTGACAAATTTTGACCAGCCATTGGAAAGCGTTTCGTCTTACGACATTTGTCATGCTTCATTTTGCATCGTTTGACATTCAGCTCGGCCAGTTTTGCTAATTCGTCATCCCATTGCTGGAAATAAAGTAAAAATTAAAAAAAAAGGAAATTCTTTGTCTAGACCTTATTTTATTTCCATACCATTGTCGCCATACGAGCAGCTGGTTCGAACTTCAATGCTCCTTTCGCAAATTTGTTCCGGTATGCATTGTGTTTGTCAATAATAAGGTCCTTGAAGTCATCCAGGTTGATTAGCTTACGTCCTGGATGACACGATGAGCTGAAGGACTGAAAAGTTTCGAAACATATTTTACTACTGTTGGTTGAATCTGTGAAGAAAAATTTTGGAAATCCAAGGGGTATAATGCTGTTGGAGTGAAAATTGACCGGAAGGAAAGTGACTTCACACTTTACCCTCAGGTTTAGCTTTATCCTGGGAAGGTGTTCCGCAGCGCTATTTGAAGACGAATATGGTATTCTCTTTGATAACTTCGTGCTTCCATATTTGTTTGGAAGACGTGAACGGAGACATCACAGCCCTGAGGTTACAGCGAGGTCGAGGGAAATAATAGTCCCGAATTACTGCTTTTACGGGTAAAGAGAAGGGTTGCTGTCCTTTAACGAGACCAGCTCATTAACCCAAATGATTGTCACAGCCAAAGGATACATCTTGTAAATGAGATGAGTCCATTAACTTACGATAGTGACCGCCACGTTAGTGACCCGGAGGAGCAGTTTGCACGCACCCGGCAAGCAGCCAGGGTTTCGAACTCAGAATTGAAGTTCCATTGAGACCGACATTTTCAAGAAAAAAATCGACAGCGAGTTCCTACGTAACTCTGAAGAATCCATGGAGGATATACGCTACTTTTCAACAGTGGAGAAGGTAGATGCATTCATTTTGAAAGCTAGCTGATCCCAACTTGAATATCAAGGGAGGAATCGACATGCTTCTAGGAGCGGAGCTTTCTGAGGAAGGCGAGGTTTGAAAAAGATCAAATCGTTACTAACGCAGGAGACGAAACTTAGCTGGGTACTGTAGGTGTTGCCAGACTGAGACCACACATTCCCTCATTTTCATTGGAGAATTTCCAGAAGGCACTGCAGCGCTTCTTCTTCTTCTTCAACTCTGATGTCACGATCGAGAATATGCCTTCAATGGATGAATATGGAATTGGTAATCGGGGCTCAGTGGCTATAGGTATGCTGCATCTCTTGGCTTATTGACGATCGGCTCCAGAAGCGAAACGTTCAGTGGCCTCAAACTATTGGAAAACGCCTTGATCAGGAGCCGGAAAAATCGTTTTACATGCTGGGGAGGATCGGGCTGTGTATTATCTTGCTGATCACCTAATTAACAAGAGCTTCACTTTAAAGGTTTGACCAGTGTTCAAAGGCTCTGCGATAAGAACGACCGTGGTCACTCTGCACGATTTGCTGTATACAGGTCCTAAACTGTAAGATGTGCAAAAACCAGGTGATGTTAGCCTAGCTTTGTCATGTTGGTGAGTGTGGCGTGTATTAGGAAGCAGGCCCTTTGTCACCCTGGCCTTAGTTAAACGCGTCGCTCCAAGCAGCGTAGATCCGTTCGTCCAAATAGCTGACTATTGTGTCTGCTCTCTCAACGCATTATGGTGCTATGGAGTACAAAAATAAGAAAATTTAAGGGATAGTAGATAAAGACGAGGATGCAGTAAGAGAATGCATCACTTTCCGCAGCACTCAGCGAGGGCTGAAAACACCCAACGAGGCACCGATATTTGTGCGGCCAACTAAACACCCAACTCTCGCAAAATGGTGCAGGCAAGCTGAAACTGGGCAGGTACACACCTGGACTTAAGTCGAGTGGGCGGCGATTGTGTTTACTAGAGCCCAATGAGGAAGGCTTATCAGGAAATGTCTAACAGTTGCGAAAAATGTGTGGTCTACATTCTTCTACCAAAGAAAAGTCGTAAAACACGAGCTAATGTAACTGGATGGCATTTCTGTATACAGGCGTTCATGGACAGGTGCGCGAAAAGCAGAAAAAAATACATTCCCCGCTAAGAACACTATAAGCGCCAAACGGACCACAGATAATCCTTCGTGTAGCGTACTGTAAGAAAAGCGTGAACAGCAATACGCGCCTGAAGGAGACTTTATCTGGGTAGTCTCCAGGACTCAAAAAAGAGGGAAAAGAAGAAAAAGAGGAAACAATACGACACGCCGTTAGAGGCAAATACAAATGTTAGGGTACAAAACAAAAAGGCGAAAAAACGAAGGGGGACTCGCCCGCAAGCTCTGCCCAATGGACTAGAAGTGTCTTCCATAGGAAACACGAAAATCCCGCGATGAATTTGGTCCTTAATAGCAGGAAAAGCGGAATTGTTTGGGTAGTACTTCGGATACAAATGCGGATAGCCTCTAGCAAGTGTCCCAGGTGGTTAGACTATGGCACATTTCGTGGATCTGACAGGAAGGTTACAGATGTGGAGGTCATGATGCGTCTGGTGAAAACGTGTCTAGTCCTCAGGGCGGAACTGGGAAGGGCTAGGGAACGGGAACCATGATCCACATCCTAAAAATTATCAAGCAAATGTTCACAAGTTGGCAAGCGCAGGGAATTGCCCTGGAAGGTAAAAGCTGATCTATTGTTAAAAAATAAATAGCTTTATGGCATCTCAACTTAATAAGACGATGTCCTTTTTTGACGGAGGCTTGATGTTATGCAAAACATCGTTTCGGTCACAGAGAAGGGGATCCTGGAAATGGCAGGCGCCCAGCCTGCAAAGGAAGTATCCCTGACATCATTTTTGCATCAAAATCACTGGTGCTGAAGGGTGGCGAGTTCTGAAGGACTTTTCGGTAAATGATCTCCGGTATATGGCGCTCAAACTAGTTGCTACTATTTCTCAGCATAGGGGAAGAATGGGATGGACCGTATTGTTCGGCCAACATTCTCTAAACACCGCATACGGATTGATGACAGCGTGGAAGGCACCAAGAGCCTGCTCTTTACCTGCAGTTCTCTCCATGGAAAACAAGCAGGCGCCAACTTATGATGGTACCCTGGCAGAGGTAAGTAAGCTGGTACCCTATCATCGGTCAGACTTACTTATCTGCGCATTCACTGTTTGCTTCAACGAGGTTGCTTTTCCTAGCCACTGATTAGCCAATCACTAAGTATGCTTGACACGACCGGGAAAGTGTTCGAAAAGGTGATCAGGAGTAGACCCGCTGAAGGGATTCATACTGCCGCGAATCCATCTCCAAGACAGTTGGATTTTAGAGCAGGATGCTCTCATCGAAGTCGTGGAAGTGCGCTATCGAACTGATCCACACAGCCTTCGATCTCAATGAGTGGTGTTGCTCCTCGTAACGTTTTATATCAGAAAAGCCGCCCATTCTGTAAGATGGGCACAGATAAAATTGACTCCAGGTGCCGGGCTATCTCTTACGGATATTGAGGCACTTGCCTGCTAAGACTAGACATGCCAGAAGAGTCACGCCTAATCGTGTATTCGGATGATGTTCCGGTGTTTGTTGCAAGACGTACTGTTGAACAACCGCAAAGAAGGCCTGTGGCATGGTTAGATGGCGAAGATAGTGTGGGTAATTTGTAATGAGTAAAATTTTAAGTATTTTTTGCTTTTCCTGGCTCTAGCTCATTGTCAATCCCTTGGAGTATGTTCTGCAAATCTCTAAGCTAGAATACCGTTTCCGCTTTAGTGTGTCCATTTCAAATATGGGTCTTTCTTTGGAGACGGCATAGATCCTGTAAACCCTCTGTACTTTATTCTTCACCGATCTGCTGGCATTGCCGGAGCTGATTTAATCCAATGAGTCACGCTGATGTTGGAGACGAATTTTCCTTGGTGGCTCTTTTCGGTCATTCAGACCAGTAACGCGAAAGCTATTTTTTTGGAATCTGACAGCCCAAACTGCAACACAATACACAATACCTGGTCCATGTGAAGGATCCATATCTAAAAATTCTCACTGTAGACTTCAGCCAGATGATGAAAAAGATTACTTCGGCAAGTACTGAGACTGTTGCCTGAAGTGGGCCGTGGTGTTGTTGATGATGTCGACTTTGGGTAACCAGTTTCAGCGATTTTATGCGCGTCTTCAAAGTGTAGAGACGGACCGTTTTGGGGATGGGATCCGCCTATCTTATTGTTTCAGAATCGGCTAGGAATGTGATCGTGGGAGTCACCCCTGTTGCCTTACTTACTAAGTAGCGTTAAACCGTGTACAAGCGCAAAGGAGAGGACTCAATAGGGATGTTGCTTATGTTTGTAAACAGCTCCATGCAGACACAGAGGAGTTCTTTCCAGACAACGTTGTCAGAGGGATGCTGGGGAGTACTAACACATGGAACCGTGTTGACCAAGAAGCTCGTGGATGATCCAGCTCAACCGGTAGAGGGATAGTTTGGCAGAGGGTTCCTTGAGGGAATAATTCCATTCTCCCTCTCGCATCCTTTTGTTGAAAAGAATCCCCCGACTTAAAAGCTCCCAAAGGTGGGATAGCGAATAGACTAGTCCCAAGTAATGCTTGAAACGGTCCCAAGTAATGCGTGACGACGAAGAGGTGTTCTATCGCAGTTTAAGGACCGGTACTATATGCTTTATGCAACATACTAGACTGGGTGTGGTACTCTTTGGTACGGGATGGATGAGGGCCCTAAAGAGTACATTGTCACAGCCGGGGTACCACAGGGATCGTTACTTGGTCCCCTGTTGTGGAATATCATGTATAATGGGGTGCTTGCTCTTCCCGTCCCAGAGGGGACTACGATTGTCGGCTTTGCTGATGACCTACCTGTGGTTGTTGCAGCAAAACACCCGGAAGATGTGGAGGTTTACGCAACCTAAACAGTAAGAGCGGTAAAGTCCTGGCTAGAAAAGGCCGGGCTGACCTTGGCGGACGCGAAAACGGAAGCGGTCTTAATAACGAAACGCAGGAAAAATAACACTGTAAAAGTGGAGGTCGGTGGACATACAGTCGTATCAAAGCCAGCTATCAAATACCTGCGGGTAATAATTGACACCAAATTAAATTTTAGGGAACACCTAGAGTATGCATGCCAATAGGCAGCCAGCGCCACCACGGCACTTGCAAAAATGTTGCCAAATATTGGTGGACCGAAACATTGCCGGAGGTTGGTGCTAGCTGGAGTGGTGCGCTCCATTCTGCTCTACTCGTCGCCTGTGTGGGCAGAGGCGCTTGCAAAATCTCAGAGACGGAAGCAGATGAACTCGGTTTACCGGCGGATGGCTTTGAGGGTTTGCAGTGCTTTTAGAACCACATCAGATGAGGCAGTATTGGTGGTGGTAGGTGGGATCCCGGTTGACATTCTGGCCAAAGAAATGAGTGTCCTGTACAATGCAAGACATATGGAGGGGCATGGACAGCGTAGAAATGCGGCAAGGTCAGAGTCGCAGATGGGACGAGTCTACGAAAGGTCGGTGGACGCACAGGCTCATTCCCAACATTAGGGTGTGGGTTGAGCGAACACATGGGGAGACCAACTACCACATTACCCAGTTCCTCACGGGATACGGTGGTTGCTACAGGCAGTATCTGCACCGCTTTGGGTTGGATGATTCTCCGCACTGTCCCAGATGCGATGGCATACCGGAGGATCCTGAGCATGTGATGTTTCACTGCCCACGATTTGCGATGGAGAGAAGGAGCTTAAACCAGGTGCTGGGCAAGAGCGCGACCCCGGAGAGCTTGGTTACTGAGATGCTGGAGTCCGAGGAGAAGTGGCTTTCGGTTGGCTCCGCAATCATCCAAATGCAGGAGGAGTTGCTGAAAGAACAAAGAAGGAGGAAAGCTGCAAATAGGAGAAGGATGAGTGCCTAAGAGCAAACCTACCCCGCGAAGTAATACCTCAATGGTGGTCCCGCGGGGCTGGGGCTGGACAGACCAGGGGTGGTTTTTAGTGGGTGTGAATCCCACACGCGCCCGCTGTAGTTCCGCCGTTCGGACGGTTTTGGTCCTGAGAGTTAGTTTCGCAATTTTAGATTGTAAATTAGGACTACTTACTCCATGATTCCTGCAAGCAATGTGATGTTTACAGAGTTTACAGTAATCGGACGACGATTGTACTTGAACCAAGATAGTGAAGGAATACAAGGCAAACGCTAGTTTCCACCCCGAGTTTTTCATATTAAACAACTTTTTACCCGAATGGGACACCTTTGGAGACAAGAACGTTTTTAAAACTACTTTTATACTCTTTTAGAATAATTATTTGTTTTGAGTGCAAATTTATTTTATTGTCATTAACGGTCACAAGTAATTGATCGAAATCAATTACATGATAAGTTGGTGAATGAAGGGTACTGCGACCTTCTGGCAAGCATGGTTTTGAGGTTTCCCTTATCGGTATTTGTGTAAAGTTCGAGGAGTCATTACTTACAGCCTTTTGGAATCTTAAGAACTCTATTCTAGAGTGTGAATGGGGTGAGCAAGATTTCCCACGTGGTGCCCCACGCAACCACGCTCGGAAGAAATCTTTGTCCCACCTTTTCAAATGACGCTTTATTCTCCCTTACACTCAGCGCAAAATCATGTCATTTAGAGCATCCATGGAACCCCCATGCCAATCTATCTTTCTGGCACAATGACTTCATAAGACAAATAGATAAAAGGGCAATAAAACAAGAAGTGATTTCAATAAAGGCCTCACACAAAACCTTAAAAATAAACAAAGCTTGATATTAAAAGCTGTCCAATTTCATATTTAAATTTATATCGGTTATGCTTATTGGTGGACATCAATGTTAATGCAATTTACGACCCCATGTGAACAGATCGATTAAGATTTGAATGCATAAATTATTAACACTTAAATGTAGCGTGGTTACAATTTTAACGGTGAGTACAGTATGGTTTGACATTGACATAGGTTATCTTGTAGATTCCGCTTTTTCCCAGCCCAATTTTGGCTCCAGTCGTCATTTGAGGTACAACGCACTCCTGTAAGAGTCAAATTCCACCTTTTTCATCATATTTAGATCCAAAAGAGATATGACAGATTCATAGTGTCCTTTTGTGACAGTTCTTCATTCTGCAAGATACTTCAATTATACCATTCCAATTCCTGAAAAGAGTCACCGCCAAACCTCCATCCGAAATGTGCTTCAGCATTTTACAGGCCTTATCGAGAAGCACTCCTCCTCTACTATTCTGCGTCATCTGGCCTTTCTACTGCCACTTCTGCCTTTTTGGGATTTAACACGCGGGTTAACAGTGGTAGTCACTTCCTATTTGCTGCTCCTATCTTCATCATCATCAACGGCGTAATAATCGGTATTCGGTCTAGGCCTGCCTTAATAAGGAACTCCAGACATCCCGGTTTTGTGCCGAGGTCCACCAATTCGATATCCCTAAAAGCTGTCTGGCGTCCTGACCTACGCCATCGCTCCATCTTAGGCAGGGTCTGCCTCGTCTTCTTTTTCCACAATAGATATTGCCCTTATAGACTTTCCGGGCTAGATCATCCTCATCCATACGGATTAAGTGACCCGCCCACCATAACCTATTGAGCCGGATTTTATCCACAACGTGACATTCATGGTATCGTTCATAGATTTCGTCATTGTGTAGGCTATGGAATCGTCCATCCTCATGTAGGGGGCCAAAAATTCTTCGGAGGATTCTTCTCTCGAACGCGGCCAAGAGTTCGCAATTTTTCTTGCTAAGAACCCAAGTTTCCGAGGAATACATGAGGACTGGCAAGATCATAGTCTTGTACAGTAAGAGCTTTGACCCTATAGTGAGACGTTTCGAGCGGAACAGTCTCTGTAAGCTGAAATAGGCTCTGTTGGCTGACAACAATCGTGGACGGATTTCATAATCGTAGCTGTTATCGGTTGTGATTTTCGACCCTAGATAGGAGAAATTATCAACGGTCTCAAAGTTGTATTCTCCTGTCCTTATTATTCTTCGTGTTTGACCAGTGCGGTTTGATATTGTTGGTCGATTCGTCTTCGGTACTGACGTTGCCACCATATATTTTGTCTTGCCTTCATTGATGTGTAGCCCAAGATCTCGCGTCGCCTGCTCAATCTGGATGAAGGCAGTTTGTAAGTCTCCGGTGGTTCTTCCCATGATGTCGACATCATCAGCATTGGCCAGTAGTTGGGTGAACTTGAAGAGGACCGTACCTCTTGCATTTACCTCAGCATCACGGATCACTTTCTCGAGGGCCAGGTTAAAGAGGACGCATGATAGCGCATCCCCTTGTCGTAGACCCTTGTTGATGTCGAATGGTCTTGAGAGTGATCCTGCTACTTTTATCTGGCCTCGCACATTGGTCAGGGTCAGCCTAGTCAGTCTTATTAATTTCGTCGGGATACCGAATTCTCTCATGGCCGTGTACTGTTTTACCCTGACTTTAAAGCCGCCTATGATAGCAGGCTTTAAAGTCGATGAACAGATGGTGTAACTGTTGTCCATATTCCAACAGTTTTTCCATCGCTTGCCGCAGAGAGAAAATTTGATCTGTTGCTGATTTGCCTGGAGTGAAGCCTCTTTGGTATGGGCCAATGATGTTCTGGGCATATGGGGCTATCCGGTCTAGCAAGATAGTGGAGAATATCTTATAGATGGTACTCAGCAACGTGATACCTCTATAATTGCTGCACTGTGTGATATCTCCCTTTTTATGTATGAGACAGATGATGCCTCGTTGCCAATCATCAGGCATTGATTCGCTGTCCCATACTTTGAGCACAAGTTGATGAACCACTTGGTGTAACTATTCGCCTCCATATTTAACCAATTCAACTGTAATTCCATCGGCTACTGGCGACTTATGATTTTTTAGCCGATGAATTGCACGGACTGTTTCTCCTAAACTTGGTGGGGGCAGTATTTGTCCGTCGTCTTCAGTTGGCGGGACCTCCAACTCGCCGATATTCTGGTTGTTCAGTAGCTCATCAAAGTACTCAACCCATCGCTCCAATATGGCCATTCTGTCGGAAATCAGATTTCCCTCTTTGTCTCGGCAGGATGAGCATCGAGGTGTATAAGGCTTCATCCTGCTGACTTGTTGGTAAAACTTCCGCGCCTGGTGCGGTTGCTCCCTATACTTTTCTAGTTCACAGACATGTTGGTTCTCCCAGGCTTCCTTTTTCCGTCTGTGAAGTCGCTTTTCCGCTCGACGGAGTTCGTGATAAGTCTCTGCGCATGCCCACGTTCGTTGAGAATGCAACATTACTCGGTATGCAGCATTCTTCCGTTCGGTTGCTAGCTTACATTCATCGTCAAACCAGCCGTTCCGACTCTTTTTGCGGCTGGGGCCAAGTATGCTTGTGGCCGTAACCATGATATCGTTCTTCAGGTGATTGTGAAGATCATTTGTTGATGCTTCATCTCCAGGTCCTCTGCTGACTGCGGTTATTGCGGCATCCATTTCCCTCTAATAGGTGTCGCGGAGGGTTGTGTTGTGGATGGCTTCAGTGTTAACTCTCGCCTGATTGTCAGAGGGGATTCTGGGTGATGTTGTTATTCGATCACGGAGCACCATGCCAACGAGATAGTAATCCGAGTCTATATTGACCCCCATATATGTTCTGACATTCATCAAGGCTGAGAGGTGGCGGCGTTCGATCAACACGTGGTCAATTCGGTTGAAAGTGGTCGCAAGCCAGGTACTTCCAACAACTATTTCGTGTGATACTGCTAACTGAATAATCCGCAGTCTGTCATCATTTGTATTTTGGTGTAAGCTATGGGAGCCAACGCCTGAATACGGGCTCCGTCCCCCCCCCCCCCCTATGATTTTGATGTCAAATCTGGGACAGGCTTCGAGAGTTCGTTCTACTGCCTCGTAGAAGGTATCCTTCTCCGCCTCTGCAGTCTCTTCTGCAGGGGCGTGAACGTTAATTAGGCTTATATTTCTCAACAGAGTGCATAGTCTTTCGCTTATGTTTTCAAAGCCGATAACAGCAGGTCTCATTTTTTTGGCTGACTAAGAAACCTATTCCGAGCACATGGTTTACTGGGTGGCCACTATAATATATGGGGTAGCGACTCTTCTCCCGGAAACCGATCCCTATCTAACGCTTCTCCTGTAACGCTGTTACGCCAGCCTTATAGTTTCACAGGGTATCGACTAGCTGCTCAGCAGCTTTATCTCTGTACAGGGAGCGGACGTTCCATGAGAAAATGCGCATATTTTTATTCCTTTGTCGTTGCGGGGTTCGTCGTTGTGTAATCCGTCCCGTCCGAGGCTCCTGTTGTGGCTTCATAACAAGTTGTTTTCCGTAAAAGGTTGTCAGTCCTACCCAACCCCCAACCTGGAGGTCTCGTTTTTAGGCGCAGGAGACTCCCCTTCATCCTTCCTTCCTTCAGCTTTTCGGTAAGAAAGAGCTCCCAGCGGTGGAGATAGGGTTTGGTAGTAGAGTTGTTGGTATTAGTTCAGCAGGCGTTTCCCAGGTTTTATGCTCCATCGTTGGTATCAATGCACGTTTCGCCCTGGGACCTATACTACCCTTTGACCAGCAGCTGATTGCAGGAGAAGAGCTTTATTTTCTGGGTTTTCCAGGCGCTGTATTTTAGGCGATGGTTGGAGTCTTCTAACTGATACCGAGAGGGCTGTTCATTTTAAGGATGAAAAGCACAAACCAAACCAAGTGTTTACTTCGGTTGGTGAACTGCTTAAGGACCTTGCTGGACCAACGTACAGGATAGGTTTGTAGCTATCGGAATTAAAAGGTATTTCAATGTTTTTGGACACGAGCACTCCTCCAATCAGTGGCAAACGGGGCAGATTGGTGCGTGGAAATGCCTGTGACACCTTTTTTGAGGATAATGGGTGGGAATTTGTCGAGGCAAACGGGCGTCTTGCTATTATACGTCACCATTGTCGCCGTGACGGTTTTTGTTGTGGCGCAATGGAGTGAGAAGTTCTGTCAATGTTCAAGATAATTAAGGGCATAGGTGACGAGGTTTTGTGGGCGTTGAGTGAGGCAGAAGGAAATTGATGCGTTTACTCAGTCAGAAATGTGCATGTTGTAATGGTGACCTTGAAGAAGTGGTTTGCTAGAATGCTCGTCTTTTCATGGGGTAGGGTTTGGGTTTGCTTGGTTGATGGTGGAATTAAGGTTGTCCTTATCCGCGATATGAAAAATACATGCGTCATCTAAAACAGGGAATCAGTTAAGGACTCGTAAAAATCTTTGCAATTATTTATTAATAGTCTGAAGGGAAGCTGCACTGCTTCCTAGAAGAACAACTAAATTGCCCTCAATTTATCATCCGCTCTTCTTCTGTTGCTTGTGCAGCTTTCTAGGATTAATGGGCTCCGTAACGTCACATAAAGCTGGATAATTTTCATTCGCGCCTTTGATGCACTTCGATGCTGGTGGCCCTTTAATATACAATGGTGTCCCCATAACATTAGTTTGGGCATAGTTACACGCAAAGTAAGATTCCGACCCACGTCTATTGGGTTGTATCAGCAATGCGCAGCCAACATGTGTGTTAAGATCATTTACCATAACTGTGAAGTGTCCTATTGCGCGTCTACAATTAAAAAGGCCATTTTTGTAATTAGGATATAAAAGTCAAGTACGTTTGTACACTTTCTGTGAACATACCCTTTAAATCGCAACTTATCTAAATTACTTTGCTCAGCGTTTTTATACTCCTTAAGCCAACTATTAATTCCACCCTTGACGGCTTCTTTCGCAGTTACGGATCCTGGACTCCACATCTTTGATAAATTTTGACCAGCCATCGAAAAACGTTTCGTCTTACGACATTTGTCATGCTTCATTTTGCATCGTTTGACATTCAGCTCGGCCAGTTTTGCTAATTCGTCATCCCATTGCTGGAAATAAAGTAAAAATGCAAAAAAAGTCCTTTGCATGGACCTTATTTTATTTCCATACCATTGTCGCCATACGAGCAGCTGGTTCGAACTTCAATTCTCCTTTCGCAAATTTGTTCCGGAACGCATTGTGTTTGTCAACAATAAGGTCCTTGAAGCGGTCCATGTTGATAAGTTCACGTCCTCGATGACACGATGAACTAAAGGACTGAAAAGTTTCGAAACATATTACTACTGGTGGTTGAATCTATGAAGAGAAGTTTGGAAAATTCCAGGGGCAATAATGCTGTTGCAGTGAGGAAAATCACTTCATACTTTACCTTCAGGTTCAACTTTATCCTGGGAAGGTCTTCTGCAGCGTTATTTGGATGCGAATATGGTGTTCTCTTTGATAATGCGTGCAAGATCGTCTTTTTTTCTCATGGCGGTCTATTTGTTGAGAAGACGTGGACGGACAAATTGCAACCCACTGGTAATAGCGAGGTCGAGGGAAGTATTAGTCCCCAATGACTGCTTCTAAAGGTAAAGGAAAGGGTTGCTATCCTTTCACGAGACCAACTCATCAACTCAAAAGATATCTTGAAACGTGGGGTTCGGAACCCAGAATTGGAGTTCCATTGTGACCGGCATTGTCAGGAAGAAATTCAACAGCGAGTTCCGACGTAATTTTGAAGAATCCATGGAAGAGCCAGGTTACTTTCCAACAGTGGAGAAGCTAGGTGGATTCATTTTGAAAGTATCTACTGGTAGTTGCAGCACTCACCCCTCAAAGCACAAGCCGTTTGTAATGCAAACAAAGGCATCAAAACCATGTTTCTACTGTTGCTGTTCCATCCAGGATCCCAACCACCATGCCAATTCAGGAGTATGGACTGACTGTTCCTTTTGGATGGATTTTTACGGCAATTTTAGGGCAATGAAGGGGCCAAAGGGTGATGCTTTTTGGGACCGCAAGGATTCTTGGATTCTGTGATGATTGATCCAAAATAGCGTACGAGGTAGTAGTATGCAGTATATCGACTATATCGATACCTTGCGCTAAAATCAGGGTGCAACCATTGAAAGGTAAGGTGACTCTGCCGAAAAATAGTGTCTTTTTGCTCGCTTGCATTTATTTTTACGTCAATGATGCAACTAAGTAAGTCCACTATGTACTGCCGCTCTGAAGATAGAAAACGATTTATTGCAGATGAAGGGTTACGGCGTAAACCGGGCTGGTAAAATGCGAAAACTCAGTAAAAACCCCCTGGATGTGTGGTCATACCAAATTAAAAGAGAATCCTGCCGTCTGCTCTTCGAGACGCATCACACCTAATGAGTTATTGCAACCGTAGCTATGGTGGCAACGCCAGTACTGACTTCTGCAAGGACGACATTCAGATAAAGCAGTTTGTTTCGCTGGTGTTGCCGAGGAGGGTGGTATACTAAAGCAATACTTGACGCTTTCAAACTTGATAAGAGTCGGAGACGGCGATTCCAGTACTCTGAAGTGTTCCTAATCCAAAAAGAAGCCTAAGCTGATGGATTTGGACAAAAGTCGAATGGGAGCGCAGTTATTGTCTTTGCTAGAACCGAAGAAGTAAGGTTTATCAGGAAAGGCCCTGCAGTTATGAAAAACATCGCAACACGGTCTGCAACTTAGCTACAGAAAACATCATCAAAGGCGTAAAAACCGGACTGGTGGAACTAGAAGAACTCTTAGACCGCATTTTCTTATACAGGTGATCATGAACAGCAGCAGATGAAGCACGTAAAGTAAGCAAGAAAAACATATTTCCTGCTGAGAACACGCGATAATCCGAGATAATCCGTTGCAAAACAAACTGTGGAGAAATCGTGAACAGAAAGACGCATCTAAATGAGACTCTATCCAGGTAGTTTCCAGGACTCAAAAAAGGAAAGCAAAGAAGAACAAAATCAATTCGGATACAAATATTAAAGCACCAAAGAAAGGAGCGAGAAAACGAAAGGGTACTGGACCGTAACCTACTTTCGCTGAATTGGGTCCATAACAGCTTCCACCAAATGTCGCAGGTGTTTAGACTATGGCTATAGAGGAGGGCAGCATGTCTCAGATGCGGCCATGCTGGTCAGGAAGCGAAGACCTGTGTGGTGGTATAGTTAAGATGTGAACCACCCACTGCATGTGAGCGCGTACTCCGATGCACTAAACTACCGCCGACATATTTGCCCGCCTGGCACGAGCCCGGTGCCGTGCGGCTCTTCCTTTCCACCGTAACCTCAGTAAAGGCAGGACGCGAATAGTTAATTTTCTTGCGCATAATGCTGCCTCCGGGCAGTGTCGCTAATATGATCGACATTCTACAAATTGTCATGGACTAAAGTGCAGTCGTGTAACTAAACAATAGCTCGACAAAGCGTCTCATCGCCAACTTGGCAACTAAGGCTTATCAGCCAGTTTACTTCCGACATCCCACACATATTTGGAAAAGACAACGTCGTTGCGGACGCTTGGTCTCGAATATTAAAGGTCACACTCCCCGCCGCACCGCTTTCTATCTTTGGGTCAGACTGCAACTAATTCCGGCCGATTTTCACGAGGAAGTATTTCACGCAGTACATGACCTTGTGCATCCAGGTATCAGAACAACGAACTGGTTAGTCACTGGAAAATACTTCTAGCCATCCACGAACAAGGACGTAAACTTTTGGCCCAAGATCGTGTGGTGTGTAAGATCAACAAATATATAAAACAGGAGAGCCTGTGATTCCTCGGCGATCCTATATCAGAGCAAGATTAAGTGACTCCGGCATGCTGCGTCTGTTTAGGGACGCGGTTTCGAAACTGCGGCCGACTCCTCCTTCCCGATATACAACGCCGGAAGTCGACATCCCAGGAACGTCGAGACATGCTCGCAGGTCCTTATAGGATTGGACGCTCCTCGGAGGCCACTGCACCCACGATATGATGGCCCCTTTAAAGCCCTAGAGAGACGGGGCGGATCCAAAAAGGTCTCCTTAGCGAGGCGCCGATCCGGGGGACACTCCAAAAAAGCGTTTGCAAAGCAGCCCGGAATGTCTATATTGACAATATCTATGTTTGAAAAAGAAAACGAGGCAGACCTTTCCTGAGTTGGAAAGATGGCGTAGGTCAGGACGCCAGCCAGCTTTTTGGGATATCGAATTGGTGGACCTGGGCGCAAAACCGGGATGTCTGGAGTTCCTTATTAAGGCAGGCCTAGACTGGATACCAGTTGTTGCGCCATTCATGATGATGAAACCTCGAAAACGGATTGTAAAGTAAATCAAAACAAAGGAAAATCTATAGGGTTCCTCAACACTAGTTTTCAAGTGGGGAGGTAAAAGCTGATCAACTGCTAATCGGCGAACAGCTTCGCAGCATCTTGACTTATCGTGTGCGACTGCTTTCTGAGTTTCCGACGGCTTAAGACCGAGGCTCTTGCTTAAGGCCGAGTGGATGGGTTTGTCTGGATTCAGTTGTTAGGGGCACTGATTTTCATAGTTAACACCGAATAAGACGATCTTCTTTCGATGAAGGCTTCATCCTATAAAACGTGTTTTTGGTCGCAGAGGAGGAGATCCTGGAAATAGCGGGAAAACTTCGGATGTACACCAACGTTCTGGCGCCCTGGCTGCAAAGAATGCAGTCATTTTTGCGTCGGAATCGTGCTGGTGCTGTCGGTAGATATATGGCTAGTTTTGAATGACTTCTCGGGAAGTGGTCGCCAATACATTGCGCTTAAGGTGGTTGTCACTATTTCTTCACTTCACTTCTTCCTTAGCCCAACTCTAGTCAACGAGGCGAATGGTGATCCGTGGGGACTCGATTATAAACTTGTCACCCGGAAAATTCTGTCTCTACGGAAACCCTGCTCACTTAACGGCGAAACGATGGACCGCATTGTAAAGCCACTATTACCTAAAAAACGTGTACGTGGGGAGGGCGAATATAATGTAGGTAATTTGTAACGAGCAAGATTTTATGTATTTTTTTGTTTTTTGCCGCAGACTTTCCATCTAAAGTTGAAGGTCCGAGTCAGCAGAAACAAGAATTAGCGGGATCTGGAGCGACTGAAAAGGTTGGACGAGAGAGAGCTGTCACCGGGGTAGATCGAGATTGCTGGTTTTTACGCCCTTGCAAGTGTGCCAAAGAATTTGCGGAACCTTATAAGTTTCCGTCCTTTGCTTTCGTGTGTAGCCGGGGTTCGTTTAACCAACAGCTGGGCGATGAGCTGAAAATTATCAGATTCCCTCTCAATGGATCTACACTCCATGAAAATGCGCACTAGGCAAATTAAACTTTACACACAACTTCGTTTTAAACGAGGAAGAGTGGGGATCTCAAGGGCCATGCTTCATTAAACATTTTCGGCGAGAGGAGAACCGGTGAGAATGCGATCAGAATGGATCTTGTCTCTCGATGGCGGCACTGGTGTCCTATATTAATTAAATTTCTAAAATCCGATGCGGACCCACGCATCGATCAAAGGACACGTGAAATTTTTATAATATGACACTTGAGGGATTGAAGTGCTCAAAGGAAACCCTCATATCCCGAGGTTCCCTAACAAAGAGCTAAGCGAGGGCGTTTCGACGGTACACATCGATGGAGCTTCAGTATTTCATGTTAAATTTTTCCATTTTTTTAGATTTTTTCAGATAGATCTCCTTCTTGGTCGTCTCCGTCCACTTAGGATGAGTTTCTGACCTCCGCCAATCCCCCTTTGTCATAATACGTTCCATAGCGATTAGTCAGTTGATAATCGAGTTAAAACCAATAGTTAAATACCCTGGATTAATGCTCGCCCCGAAAGTGAGATTTTCCAAAGAAATCAAAGCACCAGCAGAAAAGGTTGCAGCTTAAGTTTCGGCCTTAAGTCGGCAATGACGAATGCCTGGGTTGCTACATCTACCAAGAGATAACTTCTTATGAGTTCAAAGCAGTCCGTTCCGCGAAACAGCGCAGAGGTATGGGCAATTAGGTGCCTAGAGACGGAGAGCTTTGGAGATGTCATGTCCCCACCACATTGTTTCAGAATTGGTTGCGAATTCAATCATGGGAATGATCCCTGTTGCGCTTCTTACTAGCGTACAGCCATATACAAGCGTAAAGAAGAAGACACAATTGAGGTCGTTTCTTGAGAAGGTGGTATTGGATTCGTCAACAACTTTTTGCTGGCACAGGGAAGCTCCCTCCAGACAACGTTGTCAGAGATATTGAGGAGTACTGCCAGATAGTGCGGTGTTGCCCGAAGGTGGGGGGACCGGGTGGCAGAGCGTTCCTTGAACTACGTGTTTCGTTTCTTCTCTCCCTTTCCGTTAGCGAAAAGAATTGCCAAACTTAAAACCTTCCTAAGCCGATAGAGCGGACTGGCCAGACCGAAGTAATGTGGCAAACGGTTTCAGACTAATTCTCTGAGGAGGGGAGGTGTTCAGCCTCAGTTTAAGGAACGGCACTATATGTTTTATGTAACATAACTATATTGAGTGTGGCTTGCAGAAGAATGTTCTTAACGATGCCGGAAGGAATAAGATGAGGATTGGTTTTATATTTATAAACGATTTTGCTCCTGAAAGTTATTTTCGGTATTATAAATTTTAAATTAGGACTACTTACTCCATTATTTCTGCAAGCAATGTGATGTTTACAAAGTTTACAGTAATCAGAAGACGATTGTACTTGCATCAAAATAGTAAAGGAATACAAAGCAAACGCTAGTTTCCACCCCGATTTTTCCATGTTACACAACTTCTTTCTCGAATGGATCACCTTTGGAGACAGGAACGTTTTTGGAACTACTTTTATATTCTTCCAGAATTATTATGTGTTTTGAGTGCAAATTTATTTTATTGTCATTAACGGTCACAAATAATTGATCGAAATCAATTACATGATAAGTTGGTGAATGAAGGGTACAGCAACCTTCTGACAGGTATGGTTTTGGGGCTTTCTTTAGCGAACACCGAATACTAAACTTCTACGTATTTGCGTGAGGTTTAACGCGCCATTATTTGCAACCTTTTGGAATGTTGTAAACTTTATTTTAGTGTACGCACGGGGTGAGGAAGAGAAAGTTTAAACCAAGATTTCTCATGTGCTGCTCCACGCAACCACATTCGGAGGAAATCTATGTAGCACTTTGCTAGAATATGTTTCACTCTCCCTAACTTTCAGCGCAAAATCAAGTCATTCAGAGCATCCATGGAACCCTTATGCCGTCTATCTTTCTGGCATAATGACTATTAAAAAACTTCAGATGACGAATAGATTTTCTTCTTTTTCTTCAGCCTTTACCCCCGTTCACAAGCGGGGTCGGCTCGTCGTGATTGGTTTCGCCATTTGGCTCTATCGAATGCCTGATCTGGGTGCAATCTCGAGGCTTTCAAATCCCCAGCTAGCGTATCAAGCCACCGTTGTTTAGGTCTGCCTTTTGGTCATTTACCATCGACTTCGATGTTCAGACCAATCTTGGCAAGTGAATTCTCGTTGGCAAGAATTGCGTGACCATACCATCGAAGACGCCTGTCTCGCAACTTTTCCACGATCGGTGCAACCCCATAACGATCTCGGATATCCTCATTTCGGATGAGATCTAAACGTGTGACGCCACTAGTCCAACGTAGCATCTTCGTCTCCATTACCCCGAGACGCCGTTCGTTGTCTTTTATAGTCGGCCAACACTCAGTACCATAGAGAGCGCATATGACGAATAGATAAAAAGACAATAAGGCAAGAATTAATTTTAATAAAGGGCTCACACAAAACCTTAGAAATAAACAAAACATGGTATTGAAAACTGTCCAATCTCATATTTAAATTTATATTGGTTATGCTTATCGGTGAACATTAATGCAGTTTATGACCCGTATGTGAACAGATCGATTAAGATTCGAATATATAAACTATTTCCACTTAAATGAAGCTTGATTACAATTGGAATTGAGCACAGTACGGTTTGACATTGTCGTAGGTTATCTGGTAAATTCTTGCCCAACTTTCGCCTTAGTGGTCATTCCGGTCTTAACGCACTCCTGTAGGAGTCAAATCGCAATTTTCTACAATTCTTGATGATACTTAGTTGCAGAAGCGATATGACAGATACGAACAACTGCTGGACTTAACAACGGAACACAGTATTTGAATGCATTTTAATTTTTCTACATTGTCTCCCTCATCCTTTCAACTCGCTCAAATTTCTACAAAAGTAGGTAGTTACCTAGGTGATGACCTCCTAATTCGGAAAACACTTTGCTATTTTCCGAGCGCAACTTTTCACTTAGGGAACAGAAAAAGTGACTCTTGCCAAGATCTGACTAGTAAAGACAGTGGTTAAGCATGACAGCTGCTGTTGTCTATGACGATGCGCTGTCTTATTAGAAGCATTTTTTCCAAGCTGAAGCCAATCTGTGGTGCATTGTGTGCTTTTGTAACAGTTCTTCACTCTGCAAGATACTCAAAAAATACGACTCCAATCCCTGAAAAGAGTCATTACCAATCCCCCATCCGAAATGTGCTTCAGCATTCCACAGGTCTTCTCTAGAAACCTACACTCCTCCTTTACCATTCTGCGCCATGTTTTTTTACATCGACCCACTCGTCGCCCTCTCTGGAATAGTGGACTGCATGACCTCATTCCTGATGTGGCACTTTCTAAAAAAACTAACCTTTCTACTGTCACTTCTGCCATTTTGCCATTCACCGATACGGACCGGTACATCGATGCGACTTTTCATTTAACGTGCTAATGTGCCTGGTAACATCAAGCTCGGTGTTACCTTCAGCAGAAACAACGCTGTCGAAATAGACAAATTAATCGATGACCTCAATGTTCTGCTAAAATGAAGAGTGCGATAGCCAGTCAGACTGAGAGACTTTGTTTTGTTGGTGTTAATCTACAATTCAACTCTTTTTGCCTCCTTTTGCAAATCCAGAACCATTTGGCCGATCTCTATTATTAGGTTATATGACCTATGAAATGGCCGAGTTGGCAATCAAGTGAAGCTAGTTGGGATTTGGCTGTATCAAACCCCCACCGCTTGGCGCTGTTGGTGTCAGATGATGAAGTATAAATACTCTTACATTTAATCAAGGAGTCCTTTCAGTTTTGAACATCGTTGTGATAACAGTGAATAAAAAGGAAAAAAGGATGGAAAAGAGCCAAGAACGTATACTTTTTTCTGTATGAGTTCAAACTCGGTCATAAAGCAGCGGAGGCGACCAGGAACATTAGCAGCGCATTTGGAGCTGATACAGTAAGCGAACAAACCATACGGCGGTGATTTGAAAAATCTCCGTCACGCGAGGTCGTTCAAAGTCAGCCTCGTGGACATCTAGGACCATCGATTGATAACCACGAGCTGCGTTTGCTAGTGAATCCGACACACGTCAGTCAGTGAGAAACATTGCAGAGAAACTGGGCGTACACTATTCGAGAGTTTCCCGACACTTGCAGCAACGTGGAAACTCTGGAAACTCGACAAATGGGTTCTGTAACCCCTTATGGAACAAAACATGGCGCTTCAAATGGAAATTGGCAGTTCTTGACCCTTCCGCAACAGAAGTAACCCCTTTTTGCACAAAATAGTGGCATATGATGAAAGTCTTGGGGGTTTAACGTGAGTACCTGCCATGTAGGCATAATCCCACGGTCCTCTTCGGAAACGGATTGATTTTGTGACCAGAATCAGAGCCCCGCCCAGCAAGCACAGCGGTCCTAGTTTATTCATTCATGCCAATGGATGCGAGGCCTATCTAACACCTCTGCCGCAACTAAGGGGTACGGCGCCCGAGTTGTACAGCGCAACTCCACGCTTGAGCTCCGAGGAGCTCTGCCCGCGATGTAGGCATAACCACAACCACCATGAAACTCCCACTAGGGGGCCAACCGCAAATAACCGGGCCGAGAACACATCCTTCAGGAATTCTCCTGGAGCATATGCTCTCAGAGGGCCATCCCGGTTTCCATGGTACTAGATAACTTCCGGTGAGGCTTCGTGGCAGAGCCACTTCAGATGAGTCCCTTGCAGACTCGGGTCTGATCGCCCTCCTCGAGTACGTGAGGACGGAACTCCCCAACGGGTTAACTGGAATCAGCCCGAGGCGGAGAACCGCAACGGAACCTTTCACCGCTCTGCGTACAATACAACACAAAAGACGTCACAAAACAGCACAAACACAAAACACACAAGACTGGTGGCTATCCATCATGGTCATTAAGGTCATTCACCCAACAACCGCAGGCGAAGCAGCGTCGAGAAACTCCCTCCTTCTTTGGAAGGCAGCACGTGAGAAAACATTAGCACATCGAAGCGTCTCACTGCTAGCAAGGCACTGACTAAAATCAAAGATACCGTTCACCACACGAACGCCCATGTAATCTAGATTGCGGATGTCACAGTACGCCGGACAGACACAGAGAACATGGACCCGGTCCTCTGAGTCTGCCCCACACAGAACACAATCCTGACTGGAAGCAAGGTTCCGCTTGAAGAGAAACTCATTCAAGCTACAATGCCCCGTCAGGAAGAAGCCCATCTTATGCCCAAAGTCCACGACGGAACTTCCTCTGGCAGACACATATCTGACGTACTTATATGTGACCCGATCTTTCCCACATTCGTTCCATCTAAGCTGCCACTTAGATGTTACACACTCGTCTAAGATCTTTTTGACCGCAAGCGGTCCTAGCCCTTCAACCTGATTAGCACTAACTGATCGGTTTGCAGCAAAGGTACGCTCCTCCTGATCCTGTAGGCCGTGACACGCCGGACTACCTCCAGATCAAGAGGAGGAACACCCAACAAGGGCTGCATGGGGTCGGTCGAGACCGTACGACATACAGGTAGACATGGTGACAACGCCACTCGCTGACAAGCGTAGAGCAGCTGCCTGCCCTGCGCCATCAACGCAAAATCATACAAAAAAGGGGACCCATACGTACAATATGCAAGAAAAAGTCCCACATAAATGGATCTAGCAGCTCTTCTGCTTAGACCCCACTCACACCTCATCACACGCCTCAACATACAGACCAATTTAGTCAAGCGTGGCTTGAGCTCGCGCAGGTGCGGAGCCTAGTACATGCGTTCCGCGATCGTGACTCCCAAGTATGTCACTTTCTTCCGGTATTTCAATGGAACCTCATTGAGTTTAACACATGGCGTACGACGCAGGTAGCCTTTCAGCATCATCGCGACGGTTTTTTCCGTTGAGACGGCGACACCGACTTTTAAAGACCACGAGTTAACGATGCGCATGTACTCAGTACCCTGCTGCTCGACCTCACGCCGAGTGTTCCCCTCAACAAGAATGAGGAGATCATCCGCGTAGGCAACACGTTCAGCAACGGTCGAAAGCTCACCCTACAGTTCATCCATCATCAGATTCCATATAAATAGACCTGCGATAGATCCCTGAGGGCAGACGCGCTCCACGTTCACCCACACACGCTCATTGACACCTTGGACGAATGCTCTTCTGCCATGGAAGTAGCTCTTCCACAGAGCCAATTCATGGCAGTCACATTCACAAATTTTGGACAACACAGACGACCAACTTAGGTAATCAAAGGTAATCAAATTTGCTAGAACAACGGACAACAAGGTTTTTGACATGCATTAAGGCGTCGTCGGCGGACCTACCAGTACGCAAGCCATACTGCCTGTCAAACGTCAGATGGGATGTTTTCACCCCCAGTCGCTGGACCATAATCCTCCCCAGGACCTTGCCAAGGGCCGGGAGAATAGATATCGCCCTGTAGGACCGAGGATTACTCTTATCCTTCTCTGGCGACTTCAGGAGCACGACCACCCTGGCAGTCTTCCAGAATGCTGGGAAATAACCCTCCCGAACGCAACACTGAAACAAACACTGGATATAAGATGGGATGGCCTGCCAGATGGCTTTACACATCTCGCCAGTCATCCCATCCCAGCCAGGTGGCTTCCGAGACCTGAGCCTCTCCATGCTCTCCTCGATCTCACAAAATCTCAGGGGAGGAATTTCTTCCCCTTTCTGAGAGCGACCGTCAGGAGACACCGAAGGCTCGGACCTCGGAAACAATTCACCTAGCAAGTGGCATGTGAGGAAAAGTGGATATTATACGACAATCGTCACCGATCAGCACAATGGCTAGATGCTGATGAGCCACTGAAGCATATGCCGAAACCGAGCCTCCATCTGAAGAAGGTAATGGTGACTGTTTGGTGGTCTACAGCTGGAGTTATCCACTATTCTTTCTTGGCACCTGGAGAAACGATAAATACACAGAAATACTGTGTCAAACTCGGGAAATGCACCAAAAATTGAGTATTCAACGGCCGAGATTGGTCAACAGGGATGATGTGATACTTCTGCACGACAATGCACGACCTAATGAATCCAAACCAACGGTTCGAAAGTTTAACGAATTGCAGTATGAGACTCTGCTTTATCCACCATATTTGCCGGACACTTCGCCAACCGACTACCAATTTTTTAAGCATTTGGATCATTTTTTGGCGGAAAAACAATTGAGGAACGAAAAGGCTGTCAACATTGCCTTCGACGCTTGTTTAGTGGTTATTTGAGGAAGGATGTTGTGGTTCATTGAAGTCCTCTACTTTTACGGGACAGGCCAGCATGGACACCGATAACAAAAAGGGAGAGTATCGACGAAGGTGACCGCTTTAATAATAATTACCAGTTTTCCGGAATGTTCCTTCCGCATAGAGCACTCCAATCTCTGTCAATGTTGTCCAAAGTGTTCTCGAAATCGATGTAAACTGGCCAAGCCTAGCGGGCTTGCTGAGTTTTGCCATTGTGCTGGAACTCAAGCATATCACGTTTTCCTTGACTCGCAGCAATAATTGAAACCAGCAAATGAGCAAACTCCACAAAAGTCGCGATAGTACGCCTCCCTATGGGTAGCGTTTCGTTGCTTCTGCTATTCTGCTTTTTGATAGCAGTGGCCACCCACTTCAGCGCACAGCACTCTCTATGATAGCATAACATGGATCAATTTAATTAAGGTATGATCGACACCATGCCCCCAGCGGCTTCAATCCTTTCTGGATAGATGCCATCCACGCCAGGCGCTTTGAGGTGTTCAAAGGATAGTAAGGCAGCTCTCACTTTCTCATTGGTAACAATCGCTCTCGCAGGGTTCCAATTCACCCTGTAGCACTTACGTGTTGAAGGGGTTTGCACGAACTGCCGACTCTCTCCCTTCTACTTCTTTCACAAGTTCTCCCCGATCAGGCACTTCTAAGAGGGATTGTACTGATTCCAGTGTGGGGCTCGTAAAAGTATCATCCACTTTCCTGGGTGAGTTTAACTTGGCCAACTCATCCCTTTTAAGGACTCTGCATAGGTTTGAAGTCTCTATTTGTCTTCCAGCTCCTCATTGTACATTTTGAAGGAGTCTCATTTCGAACACTTAACGAGCCTCTGATATCTACACTGTGAGTTCCGGAAGTTTAACCAACTTTCATTCTTATAGCTTTAACATGCACAATCCAGAACCCCTTCATGGAACTCTAAAATTGTGCGGTTCAGAGTTTCCAATTCATCTTCTACCGCCAAAGGAGTCCTTAGTCGTCTAGGGAGCTCCACTTTACTTCATGTAGTTGATTGGACTTTATCCAATCCATTTTCCTAGGATTCCGGTATTGATATTGTAAGTTGACCGTAACTGGGCCCTCGGAACAAGGCACAAGGAACAAGGTTTCGCTCACATCGTGCAGCTTTTGAAAATTGCAGTATTTGTATCTGCAGCAGTGCCAATGCCTGCACCCATAAAGGACCTCATCTCTTGACTCAGAGCATTCTTTTGCTTTTCACTTTAAACCTTGCAGTATCCGGTTTACGTAGATCATCGTATATAAGTCATTTTCACATACCGGCGATAAATTAACAGAGTCCACTTGAAAAGCTTCCCTTTCTTCCGATCTTCCTGGTAAGGGAGGGTGAAGAAGAAGATTCTGACACGCAGGATTCAGCTTGTAGTCCCCGCTCTTTAGTGACTGAAGTTTTCTTCTACCAAACCTTTTTCCGCCACTTGCAGGTAGATTTGAACGAAGTGCCGCGAACGGGCTGGCCATAGTCGGATTTCTAGTGTGACAGTTGCCACATTTTGCTTTCTGACTGGCTGCACCGTAGGCAAACTTTCAATTGAGTTGGAAAGCATTCTTTATACAGATTTCTCCGTAGCGAAACATGCATTTGTTGAAGTCTCCAAAATTTGCGCTTCGGGCATGACCTGTTTGCCCATTATCCCGGGTAGATTTGAAGTATGTGACTTGCTACCACTTGGTGAATTAAAATCCATAGCTTCCATATTCATAATTTGGGACATCTTCAGTGTAATAGTAAACTACTGCAGGCACCAGGTTAAGATAGTGTTCGAGAGGGGAGGGTTCCATAGGTACTCCGCAATACATGCGTCCCGTAAAATACAATCCCACTTAATGCTGTTGAAAGCCTTCTAGAAATGGTTTTAGCCAAGGTCCACCAGTTCGATACCCCTAAAAACTATCTGGCGTTTTGGCCTATGCCATCGCGCATCTCATGCAGGGTCTGCCACGTCTTCTTTTTCTACCATAGAGATTGCCCTTATTGACTTTTCAGGTTGGATCATCCTCATCCATACGGATTAGCTGACCTGCCCACCGAAATCTATTGAGCCGGATTTTGCCTATAATCGGTCATGGTATCACTGATAGACTTCGTCGTTCTGTAGGTTATGGAATCATCCACCTTCATGTAGGAGTGGGCAAAAATTTTTAGAAGGATTACTCTCTCGAACACGACCAAGAACCCAAGTCTCCGAGGAATACATGAGGACTGGAAAGAACATTGCCTTGTACAGTAAGAGTTTTGACCTTATGGTGAGACGCTTCGAACGGAACAGTATTTGTAAGCTGAAATAGGCTCTGTTGGCTCCGAACAACCATGCGCATACCCCTTATCAGATTCGAATTAGGTAGCCTCTTTGGGGTATTACCGATAATCCTTACTTCGACATCTTCTAAATAATCTCAATATTTTCCAATAAGTGCAAGGTGGCTCTGGATTTACAGAAGAAGACAAGCAGAGTCGGATTGATGATGCATACCAGAAACGAGGTTCTCAGTCTGCCTGTTCATCTCACTTTATTTATTTGCATTAATGGGCACAGCATTGAGGACGTTGAACAGTTTACTTATCTAGGTAGCGTGGCTTTTATTCACGGTATCACCGAGCTCGATTTGACTAAATGCATTGTTAGCATTAGATTAGTCTTCCTTGTTTCGTCTATAGCCTGGAAATGCAGATACTTCAACATAGATATAAAATTGAAGGTGGCCTGCACCAGTATGGGAGTAGTACATTGAAAGCGACCTCCATTGCTGGGGCGGACACAAAGTTGAACGCAGATCTTTTTTGGCACATGGGAAAGATATCTGCGGAATAGGCAGTGGATAGGTCACCCATTAAGGAAGAGCGACACTTCCATCGTTGCCTATGTTATGTCGAGCCATCTGCTGAAGGGAGTATCTAAAAGCTAATTGGGTGCGATGCGTGTAGATGAACTGCAGATATAGGTAGAAGGGAAATTCTAGATAGTACAAATTGTACCGCAGTCCTGGAGGCGCGCACGGGTGGTTTTCATACCGAAAGCGGGCAGGCGCGGTCATGAGTCCGCGAAGGACTTTCGACCAATCAGCCTGACCTCTTTCGTGCTGAAGACCCTAGAACGCGTCCTGGACATTCACTTAAGGACGATTATGGAGAGAACGCCTTTCTCTAAGTCCCAGCATGCCTACCTCAAAGGAAAATCCACAGAAACCGCCCTCCACGAGGTAATTGGCACGGTTGAGCGGTCGCTGCAGTACAAGCAGTATACCCTTGCTGCCTTCTTGGATATAGAAGGAGCCTTCAACAACGTCAGTACCAACGCCATCAAGGAAGCCTTGACCGGTATTGGATTGGAGGGGTATCTCACGCATTGGATTATATCCATGCTGAGTACCAGGATAATCCAATCCGATCTGGGAGGCAACCACTTGACCAGAGCTGTGAACAGAGGCACGCCCCAGGGTGGTGCTATCTCACCGGTGCTCTGGTTAATAGTAATGGACAAAATTTTACGTACATTAGACAGCAGCAGGGTGAAGGTGGTGGCGTATGCCGACGACTTGGTGATACTAGTATCTGGGATGTTTCTGTCCATTATGAGCGACATCATGGAAGGAGCGTTGCGAAAGGTGTGCCTGTGGGCCGCAAGATGCGGACTCAGCATGAACCCAACCAAAACGCAACTGATGCTATTCACCACCAAGACAAGGATACCTGAATTCCATCTACCACGGCTGAATGAACAAAGATTGGTTCTTTCCTCTAATGTGAAGTATTTGGGTGTAATCCTGGATCCTAAGCTAAATTGGAGGTTGAACATAGAACTGAGGGTTAAGAAGGCCTGTATAGCCTTCTATGCCTGTAAGAGAACCTTTGCCAAGAAATGGGGTCTCCAGCCGAGGATGGTTCTCTGGATGTACACCGCTGTAGTGCGTCCGATCCTGACGTACGGATCTATTGTATGGTGGCAGGCTTTGAAGAAGAAATACAATAGAACGAAGCTTAATAGGATTCAAAGAACCGCGTGTGCAGGTGCTACGGGGGCTCTGCAGTCTTGCCCGGCAGATGCTCTCAATGTACTCTTGCATCTCCTCCCCCTACACCTCCACATCAAATATGTTGCGGCGTGCAGTGCCGTAAGACTGCGTGAGTCCGGATGCTGGGCAGCGAAGTCCTACGGCCACAGCAACATTCTAGATGAAATACCTCGAGAAATCTGGGCATCCCCCACGGACTATGTCACACGCAAGCTGAACTTCATGAGAAACTTTGCTGTGGACCTTCCAACCAGGGCAAAGTGGAAGACCGGCGGCGTGTTGCAAGACTATGACACGGTATTCTTTACGGACGGATCAAAGATGGCCTATGGAGTCGGCGCGGGGGTTTTCTCGAATACACACGGTGTATCCAAGTCGTATGGTCTCCCAGGTTTCGCCAGTTTATTCCAGGCGGAAGTACTGGCGATATTGGAAGTCTGTCGATGGCTGGAGCGTGATTCGAACCCCAAGCGTAACATAGCCATTCTGACCGACAGCCAAGCGGCCATCAAGGCCTTGTACTCAACGACGACATCTTCCCGGTTGGTGGGGCAGTGCAGAGACACGCTCAACCATCTGGGCGGCACGCTCAAGATCACTCTCCTCTGGGTTCCCGGGCATAGGAACATAGAAGGGAATGAGCGGGCTGACGGATTGGCCAGGCAAGGCTCTGCTCTTGGCAGTCCCTCGGGGAACACAGTCGGTGTTCCGCTGGCGGCTGTCGGGGGCCGAGTCTACTCGCACTACCTAGCAGCCGCGAGCCTGAGATGGCGAAGGCTTACAAGCTGTGCCAAATCAAGGAGAATTTGGCCCGCTTATAACATAGCCCGATCACGAGAGCTCCTGTGCCAGACGCGTGCAAATGCATTCAAGATTACGGCGGTCTGCACGGGGCACTGGCCCATAGGGGACCATGCCGCTAGGCTCGGCTTACCCTACAACTCGCATTGCCGAAGCTGCGGAGAAGGAAGGGAAACCCTCATGCACTTTCTCTGCGATTGCCCGGCTCTGGCTCGAGTCAGGCTGCGGACACTGGGTAAACCATTCTTTGGGGACCTCAGTGAGATTTCTAGTTACAGGGTCGGAGAGCTGCTTTCCTTCGTGAATGCTACGGGCTGGCTCTGAAGATCCGAGCCAGCTGGACTCCGCTTCCCTGTTCCTATAACAACAGTCACGGTCTTAGGAGTTTGTGGCATCAAAACGGCGCACCAAAGCGCTAATTGGGCTCCTCGGAGCGGCCACTGATACCTACCTACCTACCTACCGGTATTGATATTGTAAGTTGACCGTAACTGGGCCCTCGGAACAGAGCACAAGCTCTCAGTCTATCAATCTTTCATCGTAAAGGATCCTAGCCCCCTTAACTGATTCAATGTCACAAATTCTACTAAATCGAACCAGTGGTTGCTATATCAGAAAAATATAAAGGCGGTCCTACAGGTTCCTCAACCTCGCTGCCGCTGGAGAGCAGTTAAAAGCGTATGTCACGGTCACTGTGTGACCAGGTTTCGCTGACATCGTGCAGCCTTTGAAAATTGTAGCAATTGTAGGTGCAGCGGTGCCCTAGTCTGCACTCATAAAGGGTGTATTCTCTTCACTCAGAGCATCTACCATCTACTTACATCTTATAAATAATCTCAATATCTTTCAATTAGGGCAAAGGTGGCTCTGGATTTAGAGAAGAAGGCGAACAGAGTCGGACTGAAGATGTATACTAAAACCGAGGTTCTCAGTTTGGGTATTCATCTCACTATACCTATTTTCATTAATAGGCACAGCATTGAGGACGTTGAACAGTTTACTTATCTAGGTAGTGTGGCTTTTATTCACGGTATCACCGAGCTCGATTTTACGAAATGCATTGTTAGCGTTAGATTCGTTTTCCTTGTTTCGTCTATAGCCTCGAAATGCAGATACCTCAACGTAGATATAAAATTGAAGGTGGCCTGTACCAGTAAGGGAGTAGTACATTGAAAGTGACCTCCATTGCTGGGACCGGCACAAACTTGAATGAAGAACTTTTTCGCCTCATGGCAAAGATATCTGCGGAATAAGCAGTGGATAGGTCACTCATTAAGGAAGAGCGTCACTTGCATCGTTGCCTATGTTATGCCGAGCTATCTGCTGAAGGGGGTATCTAAAAGCCAATTGGGTGCGATGCGTGCAGATGAACTGCAGATATAGGTAGAAGGCAAATTCTAGATAGCACAAATTGAAAACAGAACCCACTAGGCCAGACTGTCACCGGTTGAGACTCTGGGAGTATGATGCGTTGCAAGGATGACTGATTTCTGCATCTCATTTTATAGTCGGGCCCTTATTGAGAGTTCAAAGCTCTTTTTAAATTTTGTAGCATTAATCTCGTCGCTGAAGTTGCAGCTGGGACTACTTGTAGGCTGGCTTTTTTCTTTGTATAAAGGTATAAAAGTGTTAGGATCCAACGGTAAAGCTGCGCTGATTAAGAAGAAGCACGTTCATTGTTTTCTTAGAAACGGAACTAGATCGGACCATTGCGGTCAACATTGTGGTCTTCAATTACTGTGTGGTTTTACAGTAGTTTGACTCGATTATTCTCCAAGATTCTTTGCAAAGTATACTTATAATATGCTAGGTTTTCAGCCATTCGAGAGCAAAAAGAGCTGATGGAGCAGATTATTACCACTCTGGTCCCTCACCACGAAAATAGGGGAAGTCAAATGGTTATTCAGCTAAATGAGGGCATAATACCTCCAATTACAGTGGAAGAGCTGGGAAATATGTGGTAGGATCGATGTCAACGAGGCCGCAGGTTTGGACAGCATCCCCAACCGAGTTTTGAAACTGGCAGTGAAGACTAGGCCCAACCTTTTCGGCAACACCTTCGAGGCATGTCTATAAGATGGAATGTTCTGTATCCAGTGGAAAAGGCAAAAGTTGGTGTTAGGCAAGCCACCTGCGCCACCTAGCATCGTAAGATGATGGAGAGAGTCATCTACAACGGAATTCTACCCATCGTCGAAGCCAGCAATGGTTTGTCGGATCGCCAGTTTAGTTTTCGGCATGCCCACTTTACGGTTGACGCAATTAGTATGGTTGTAAACCTGCTAAAAGGCGCATTGATTTCTGGCAGCTGCAGTGGCCTGGTGGCGTTGGGTGTCAAAAACGCATTCAACTCGGCCAATTGAAACAGAATTAAAGGGGCGTTGGCTAACATAAGTGTAACTGGGTATTTAGCGAATTTGGTCGAAAACTACCTCTCAGAGAGGACTTTCTGGTACGGGGCGGATGAGGGGATACCAAAGGAATCGGTAGGTTGCTTCTAGCTGTAGGGGCGCGTTCCATTATGCTTTCCTCGTCACTTGCGCTTACGAACTCTCAGAGACGGAAGCAGGTGAACTCAGTTTACCGTCTGATGACTTTGAGGGTCTGCAGTGCTTTTCGAACCACATCAGGTGAGGCAATATTAGTGGTGGCTGGCATGATCCTTATCGACATTTTGGCAAAGAAAATGAAAGTGTTGTACTATGCAAAACGTATGAAGGCGTACACAGAACTTGGGAATACAGCAAGGTCTGAGTCGCATGATTTCTGACAATGCAGATGGGGGATCGCCTACGGGTTGTTGATGTAGTTACCGTTGCCCTTAGCTGAAAAGTATATGCGTCACCTAAATAGGGAGATCAATTAAAAACTCATAAAAATCTTTGTAACTATTTATTTATATGTAGTGTGAGGGGAAGTTGCACCGCGTCCTAGAAGAACTATTGCCCTCAATTTACCATCTCTCCCTCCTCCTCTTTAGTTTGTGTGGCTCATTAGGATCAATGGGCTCCGAAACGTCACACAAGGCTGGGTATTTTCTATTTTTGCCTTTAATGCATTTCGACGCCGGTCGTCCTTTGATATATAATGGTCTGTTTAGAATATTAGTTTGAGCATAATTACAGGCAAAAAATGACTCCTTGCCACCATCTTTGGGTTGTATCAGCAGTGCGCAGCCTACATGTGTGTTGAGATCATTTACCATAACGGTGAAGTGTCCAATGACAGGTCTACAATTAAAAAGATAGTTTTCACAATTAGAATATGACAGTTTAGTACTTTTGTACACTTTTTTCTAACTTACCCGTCAAATCTCAACTTATCTAAATTTCTTTGATTAGCGTCTTTATACTCGTGAAACCAATCTTTAATACCATGCTTAATGGCTTTTTTTGCACTCAGGGATCCCGAAGTCCAACTCCATGCCAAATTTTGACCGGACATTGAAAAGCGTTCCGTGTTACGGCATTCGTCATGGGCCATTTCGCACCGCTTGACATTCAGCTCGGCCAATTCTGCTAGTTCGTCATCCCATTGCTTGAAATAAATTAGAAATTCAAAAGAATCCTTTTCCAGATCTTATCTTATTTCCATACCATTGTCGCCATACGAGCAGCTGGTTTGAACTTCATTGCCCCCTTCGCGAATTTGTTCCGGTACTTGTTATGTTTGTGAACAATTAGACCCTTGAAGCGATCTAAGTTAATTATTTTACGTCCCGCATCACACGATGGGCTGAAGGACTGAAAAGTTTAGAGATACATTTTACAACATGCGAACTTTGAAATTCCAAGAAGTAATAATCCTCTTCCTGTGAAAATTGACCGCAAGGAGACTTCACGTTTTACACTTGTCTGGCACAAGACCTTTCGCGATCGGGCTTTGTTGTTGGCGGGCCCAACCCAGCTTGACTTCGTACAGGTGGTAGTCCCGAGCGTACCGCCCAGACTGTTCAGGGCGTTTCTATAATGCCCAACGAATCTGGACTATGTCGCCCTTGAGTACAAGGTCTTAATTGCAGATCGGTTCCCGGTGAGCGTGGCTGTGTTACGCTTGGGGCTTGGATCATGGACCCAACTATTGACAAGCTTCCTGTATCGCCAGTACTTCCGCTTGGAATATACTGGCAAAACCTGAAAGACTTTACAACTCGGATACACTATATGCATTCGAGAAAACTTCCATACCTGCCCTGGTTGGAAACACTACAGAAAATTTTCTCGTGAAGTGGGGCGTAGCTCGTGATGTGTGCCCGAAGTTCCCGAGGTACTTCGTTTACGATGTTACAAATAGTTGCTGTCGCTGTTCAGCATCCGCATGCAATAATGTATTTAACGTGCAGGTTTAGAGAGAGGAGGTCCAGCAATACCTAGAGTCTTCTTTCTCAGTGACACCATCCAATAGAACCGTATGTTAGGATGAGATGTACCACGCTGTGTATTTCCAGAGAGCCTTCCTCGGCCGGAGACCCCATTTCTTTGCAAAGGTCCTATTGCAGGCATAGACGGTTGTACAAGCCTTCTTAATCCTCAGTTCTGTGTTTAATCTCCGATTCAGTTTCGGATCCAACATATGGAATTTGGTTGGTCTCCGTTCTTGTGAATCCTGGAGCACTGGCGGAGGACCTTCCAATCTCTCAGGCGGAGCCTCTCTATTTGGCACAGGCAACTATCGGATCAGAAAATGAAGCCAAAAATAAGGCGGGCTCTAGTAAGCCTTTTGTAACAGAACAGCTTAATTTTTTGGGGATTTGGGGCGCTGTATTTTCGCTAGGGATACGGGGATTTGCATGCTCTATTTGCAGGTTTCAAGGCTCCACATACACTTGTCTTCGCTTTTTTAATTCTAGGTTTCACGCCTTTTCTTCCCCGGAAGCAACTGTTCCAAAGCCTCAATTTCCTTTCTCACCTTGTACAGTAGAGTCTCCTGTCCCATCCTTGTTGGAATACCACCACAACTTTATTTATTGTGTTTGGCTTGGAGACCTAACGTCTGGTAGGTGATTGGCTTCCAGAAATCCAGAAAGGTATTGTCGTCTGAACCTGTGGAGTATTTTCCCTACATTTATATTAAACGATTATCTCTTCGTTCCAGATTTTAGAAAATTTACCATTCTCGCTTGTCGTTATATAAAATTCACGCACCGGATTCTGAAAATAACCACACTAATATGTGGATTCACCCGAACCTTAAAGAAGTAAACAACACGCGAACTAAAACCTGAAAATGAAAATAAAAAAAAAAACGATAACTCGACCGCGTAAGTGGAGCCGTAAATTTCCGGCCCCGAGTGCTACGATCGAGAGGGAAGATTCCCGATGGATTACAGCCTTAATTCCTGCTTCTTCTGCCTCAGATATTTATTAAGGCGCGGCCTCTGAGGTTCCCACCCAACCTTGACATCCTCAGATCATTGTTTTGGAGAATATCTCTTATTTGCTAGAGTTTACGGGGTTATTTTCAGGAATCGGTGCGCATCCACGCGCCAGTATGGACACGTGAATTTTGTATAATGACATGTGAGGGATCGAAGCACTCGAAGGACCCCCACCGCTCCACATTCCCGAGCCTGGCTAGCAGAGAAGTGCAAGCACTTGTCGACAGAGCGCTTGGATGGAGCTTCAGTATTGGAGGGCAGACCTTAGTGGTCAAATTAGCCAATTCTTTAAGATTTTGGGATTCCTCTTCTCTCTAGGCCATCTACGTCCGCTCATGATGGTCATTTGACCATCTCAATCCCTTTAGTTCACTACACTTTTGCACGGGGTGCTTGCTCCATCATTTCTGACTGAGCTGCTGGCATCGTTTATGGGTTGGGTCCTTTAGACCTTTGCTTAATCGTCGTTTCAAGAGGGGCAACTGTTGATTAGAGTCCCCGGATTAGATCCTCCTGGGACTTGTTTCGTGGGAGCCTCTAATCGAGTTTTCTCACGAGGCACGAGTTTCGCTCCTTCATCAGAACTAGTTCCTTCTCGACCGCTGTGGGTTCATCTAGAATTTGGTGGCAGTAAGCCACTGGCCCTGATCCAATATGGATTGTTGCGCCAACGATTATTATTATTATTCAGAAACTTACCTCCGCAAGTTATAGGCTCTGCGCCCTCATCCTTCCTGGAGGTCCGGAGAGTAAACATGGACGCACTTAAATAATTCATTCAAGTTAACTTGCGACGCTCGGGACACGATACAGCACACTCGGGTGGTGCGGCACGGACTTTTATCTTCCATTTAGGAATTGTTTAGCCTATTGGCTGGCGAACGCACAGCTTTATGATAGCTGGTGAAATCCTCGGATGGACTTTGCACGCGATCTCACATCAGTTCGAGGATATTCCAATCATCTAGAGGATCCTTAAACTACTGACAAAGAGTGTCACGAAAAGTGGTCTATCCGATTCGTCCCACAGACTGCTGGTAATCCAATGTGCTGCTTTGTCTCTGAAAGGGGTGTGTACATAAGTACACAACAGACAGACATCCCCTGTAGGGTCAAGTGAATTAAGGATTCCACGCGAAGCAAGAACTGGTTCATTGGTGAAGATATTGGTGCGCCATCGATGTTGAATCCCATGAAGTCATTATGCGATGTCGAAAGGCAACAGATCGGAATTCGTTTTGAAGTCTACAAATGGCTTTGGTCCTGGAAGTTCTTTTAGTATTATAAATTTTCAAAAACGACTTACTCCATCATTTCCGCAGGCAATGTGATTTTCACAAATTTCACAGTAATCAGTTGACGATTGTACTTGCACCAAGATAGTGAAGGAATACAACGCAAACGCTAGTTTCCATCCCGATTTTTTCATGTTAAACAACTTCTTCACTGAGTGGGACACCTTTGGAGACAGGAGCGTTTTTGGAGCCACTTTTATATTCGTCCAGAATTATTATTTGTTTTGAATGCAATTTTATTTTGCTATAATTAACGCCCACAAATAATTGATCGAAATCAATTACATGATAAGTTGGTGAATGAAGGGTACTGCGACCTTCTGACAGGCATGGTTTTGAGGCTTTCTTAGCGGATGCCGTATACGATACTTCTGTATGCATGGGGTGGGTGAGACGCACATCGCCTGAGCACCCAGCCAGTAGTGGTCCGTTGTACTCGACTCCCCCTAAGAGAAATATCGCAAACCCTAATATAAAACTTTCTTTTGATCAAGGAGTGGAGAGCTAAGAATAGTTTATTGAGCTAGACTTTTATTGCTTTGATTGCTCTTCATTCAGGGGGTGAGGTTGAGAGGTTCGAAAATAAGTAAAAGAACCTTATTTCAGAGGCATCGTCGTGGCACTTCGGAGCTAGATTTTTTTATGAAAACATGGTCAAGATCTAGTTTTTTCTACTTTTTTTAACCGAATGGATCTGGAACCTTATTTTTTTTAACTCAGACTTCCAAAAAGCAGTCATTTTACACAAAACCTTAAAAATAAACGAGCCGTGATATTAGAAACTGTCCAATTTGCTATTTACAATTAGTATATTGGTTATGCTTAATGGACATTAATGTTAATGCAATTTATGAGCCGCCTGTGAACAGATCGATTAAGCTTCCAATGCATAAATAATTTACACTTAAACCTAGCTTGGTTACAATTATAACTATGAGTCCAGTCGGGTTTGACATTGACGTAGGTTATCTTCCAGATTCCGCTTTATCCTAGCCCAACTTTTGCCTCAGTGTTCATTTGAGGTACAAGGCGCTCCTTTAAGAGTCAAATTCTAGATACTTTTCCGGGATTGTTGCCTATACTTAGATCCAAAGGAGATGTGACAGAAGTAATGACTCAATTGGTTTGTTAAGCCTCGGTACGGCCAAGAGGGAAGAAACATCCAATATGCAACCTTGCGGGAGCCTTTCGTTTTGGGCCCAAGCAATTAAGCGTCGAGGATCGCTTGGAGATGACCGGCCTTGGACAGGAAACAACGATAGAAGTTTAACATGCCCAAGAACCTTCGCTGGTCCTTCACTGTGGTTGACAAGGGAAGCTTTGTGAGCGTCAGTAGTGCTCATATCACTAGAAAATTTCACCTGCTTCTGTAGGAATTTGCATTTTTCAACGTTTAGAAGGAGCCCGGCTTGAAGGAAGTGTTGAAAATGGCACTCGAGATGGTCCAAACGCTCAGATTCGGAAGATGTGGCGACCGAAACATCATCCATACGAAACAGTAGTTTAAGTTTCGTAGGACAGAGTGGATGAATCTCTGAAATGACTGCGCAGTGTTGTACAAGCCAAATCTCATCGCGGCGAACTCGAAGAGTCCAAATTGTGTGCAGATGGCCGTTTTTGATATGCCGTCGGGAGCAACAGGGATTTGATGATACGCATTGCCCAAATCCAAGGTCGTGAAAACACAGCAGTTTGTCAGTGAATTAACAAGGTCATGGATGAGTGGAATAAGGTATCAGTCCGAAATTGTCTAAGTACTCAAATGCCTGTAATCTCCGCAAGGACCATATGGAGTGGAGATGACTAACAGCTGTTGGAAGGTCAACAAATACCCTGCTTCATGAGATCATCGAACTCTTTCTTTGCAACAGCTAGCTTTTGGGGTGATAGCGGCACCCATTTGAGAAGTTCGGGGATCCGGTATTGTTGAAGTGGAGCTGCACATCGTCCTTAACAGGCCGAAAGAAACTAATTCCAATAGTAATTTAGGGATATTTTCGGAAAAGTCCGCGAAGGGAATGATCTTCAATGACCTCGAAAACCATGGGAAGAGTGTTGTTCGTGCAGGGTGAAATTATTCCTGACAACTTTAAAGAGGTTGCGGGGTCTTTCGGGGCTATATTCTATAGGTCCACTAACAGCTCATAGTAATATAAGAAGTCTGCGCCTAAAATGGGGTTGCAGATGGCGAGAATACTTCGGGCAGATTTCAACTGAAAAATTTGCTCATCCTCAACTTCCACAATCATTGCCGACATTTGGACCAGTTCCACCTGTCAGCGCAATTCGTCCCCACGTACTCGAGGAGGGCGATCAGATCCGAGTCTGCAAGGGACTCATCAGAAGTGGCTCTGCCACGAAACCTCACCGGAGGTTATCTGGTACCATGGGAACCGGGATGGCCCTCTGAGAGCATATGCTCCAGGAGAATTCCTGGAGGATGTGTTCTCGGCTCGGTTATTTGCGGTCTGCCCCCTAGTAGGAGTTTCATGGTGGTTGTGGTTATGCCTACATCGCGGGCAGAGCTCCTCGGAGCTCGAGCGTGGAGTTGCGCTGTACAACTCGGGTGCCGTACTCCTTAGTTGCGGCAGAGGTGTTAGATAGGCCTTGCATCCCCTGCTATGAATGCTGAGCCTGCATTCAGTATAAGCCAGGACTCCTGTGCTTGCATGGCGGGGCTCTGATTGTGGTCCCAAAATCAATCCGTGTCCTAAGAGGACCGTGGGATTAAGCCTTCACGGCAGGTACTCACGTTAAACCCCCAGGACTTTCATGTCAGCGCAACTGGTGCGCAACCCTGTCGACCAAACCAAAACCAACTGGCCGAGGAGAATCTCCATAGTGGTGGCACCGGGAAACGCTGCACTCACTTTGGCTTGCCGGCCGTGATGCAGTAGGCGAATGCTCTAAAGGCCTAATCAGAGCGATCAGACCCGAGTCTGCACGGGGACTCATCTGAAGTGGCAAATTGGTCACGAAACCTCACCACTGGTATACTGGTACCATGGGAACCGAGATAGCCCCTCGACTCTTATATTTCGGGTGAACTTCCGTTGTATGTGAGTACAGCTCGGTTATTTGGGAGTGTCATGGGGGTTGTGGTTATGCTCAAGCGAGAAGAGACCTCCGGGCTTCAGCGTAGTGTTGCGTTTCAACACGGGTGCCGTACCCCTTAGTTCGGTAGAGATTTAAGTAGGTCTTGCATCCACCAGTATGAATGCTAAGCCATGCACTTGATATAGATTGGTACCGTTGCTGTTTGTCACAGCGGGGCTCCGATTGTGGTCACAAAATCAATCCACGTCCGTAGAGGACCGTGGGACCAAGTCTCCACGACAGGTACCTACGTAAAACAGACAAGGACTCACTGTCAGCGCAAATGAAGTCGAGGAGGGAATAAAACGAAAGAAAGAGCTGGCTCCCAACACTGTGGCTCAGTGAATTCTTTAATCGGGTTATTCAGGAAGGTAGAACACCATCTGACTGGCAAGAAACTACCACTGTTTTGATATTGAAAAAAAAGGTAGCCCAGCAGAATGTTCAAATTACCGTCCGATCCGGTTACTTTCCCATATCATCAAGATTTTTGAACGCATTCTTGACAACCGTATTCGCGAAATCGTTGAAATAACCGTGAATCAAGCCGGATTTGTCAAAAAATGCGTAACTACTGACGCAATACACGCTGCGTGATTATTCATGGAGAAACATCGTGAGAAGCAACGCTCTCTTTTCATTGCATTTCTGGAGCTTGTGAAAGCGTTTGACCGTGTATAAAACGAACTAATCTGGTTTGCTTTACGACAACACTTCGTGCCAGAAGAACTCGTGCGCTGGGTTCAATTGTTCTACCACGAACCGAACAGTAAAGTGTAGTGTATCAAAACCGCTTCGTGCCTCTGTTGGTGTTCATCAAGGAAGCGCCCTCTCACTACTCCTCTTTGTTCTTGTTATGGACACCGTCACACGGGATATCTCTGAATCTGAATTTTTGACGACCGATCCCCATGAAACAGGCACAATCACTGTCAGCGGCAGTGACCTGCCCAGAACTGAGCGATTTAAACACCTCGGGTCAACGCTATCAGCCAATGGAGAACTGCGTTATCAAATTGCTTCACGCATTAACGCTACCTGGATGAAGTGGCGTTCCACAACTGGTGTGCTTTGTGATCGACGTATCAACCAACGTCTCAAATCTAAAATTTACCGTAATGTTGTCCGTCCCGTCGCTCTCTATGGTTCTGAGTATTGGCCAACTATAAAAGACAATGAACGGCGTCTTGCGGTAATGGAAACGAAGATGTTACGTTGGACTAGTGGCGTGACACGTTTTGATCAAATACGAAACGAGGATATCCGCGATCGTTATGGGGTTGCACCAATCGTGGAAAAGTTGCGAGAGAGGCGTCTTCGATGGTATGGTCACGCAATTCGTGCTAACGAGAATTGACTTACCAAGATTGGTCTGAACATCGAAGTCGATGGTAAACGACCAAAAGGCAGGCCTAAACAATGGTGGCTTGATACGCTGGATGGAGATTTAAAAGCCTCGAGATTGCACCCAGATCAGTCATTCGATAGAGCCAAATGGCGAAACCGATCACGACGAGCCCACCCCGCTTGTGAATGGGACAAAGGCAGAAGAACAAGAAGAATGTCCACCGAAAGGTTCGACGCAATCCGAGACGCAAGTCCACCTTCCTGTAACGGAAAATGCGGATGGAAGAGGAGTTCGCGGCAGCCAAACACAAGTTTTGCGGTATTAACGTGTTTGGGAGAACCGACACCTTCGCTCCTGTGTTAACAAGAAAGCAATTCAGCTTCGCTTCCTCATTTACTGACAGCCGGTATATGAACGTAGCGCCCATTGTGACACCTGCGGTGGTGGAATCACGCTGCTAGATTGTGCTGCCAAAAAGGGGGCACCCTGACTATGATCGCTACCACAGGAAGAATTGCGAATCTCGCTGTTTTATCTTCATGGAGCATGATATGTGGTGCTTGTGAGCGAACTGGAGGCGGAACACCGGAGGTGAACCAGACGACCGAAGCGGAAATTGAGAAAAGGCGGAAAAAGGAGTTCTATCTCGCCCCAACGAAGCAATGAAACAACAAAGTCATACCGAGAACGACCCGAGTAGAGACTGGAGCGGAACCTATCTCTTCAAAGAACCTCGTGTCGGCTCCTTCTTTATCCTTTCTCTGACTTTCAAAATTTCATTAAACAATAGAATCAATTAATGGTAGAGGCTAATTAAAATGATAACTTGTGCTGGTCGTTTCCTATTTGTTGCCGTAGCTATCCCCGTTGCCGGTTGACGGGGAAGTGACAACAGGGATGAATCCTCTAACAGACGTCGGAGCTGTTGATCTTGTCACGGAAGTTGTCGAGCTGACTACTGCAGGCGCCGAACATGAGGAAAAAGTGAGTCCTACGCTTCGTTGTGGAGATCCAAAAGTAGTTTTTGGATGTATAGAAAAACTAAAGCCACTGCTTGAGGTAGCAGCCGAAATTACACCTTTCAGCCTATAGCCGGAACGACCCGTAGATCCTGAGATTTCTGCAAGGTAATAACCTACGAGACTTTCAGTCTCCAAGCCAAACACAAAAACGACTAGCTCTAGTGGTATACTACCAAGGATAGGAGGGAAAAGGCGTGAAACCTTAAACTAGAAAGATGAGCTCAAGTGTAGGTGGAGCCTAGCTGGGAACGAAGTTGAGAAGCTTTTAATTCTCTATCTGACATACCAAAACGAAGTTGTGAGCCGAAATAGGCTTTCGTCCACTGGTTCAAGTTATTACAAACTAGGAAATGTTGGGCCCCACGTTGTAACCGTTTGTAATGACTCACCGTGTTTGTTGATGTTTTTTAGGATCCGGTGCCGACCCATGCATCAGCAAGAACACGTGATTTTTTACGTGGTGACACGTGACGGATCGACGTGTTCGCAGGACCCCCCGCACCATCTCCGAGCCTGGCTAGCACAGCGGCAACACTTCGATGGAGCTTCAGTATTTGCGGGTGGATCTTCACCGTAAATTTCGTCACCTTTTTAGGATCTCGGGATAGCTCTTCCTTCTAGATCGTCTCCAGCCACTCAGGATGGCCTTCCGACCATCCACTAACCCATTGAGTCATTATACAGATACGAAGAAGTGGTGGACAAAGCGCATTCTCACATCGTTGCCTCAACCTAGTGGAAATTTCAAGACTTCCGTTTGAAACCTTTAGATCTGTCTCAACCTGACCTTTCACCAATTGACCACTTCTGTAGGTTTGGTAGAAACAGTTTGAAAATGACGAGGATCTCAAGATTGCGCCTGTCAAGTTTTTCAATTACCAGGCAGAGGATTGGTACAGTCCTTAAGAAAAGTGTTTAGAACTCAATGGTGACTATATGAAAAAGTAAAATCGATATGTATGTAAAATACAAAGAACCTGTTGTAACCATTTATTAAACTGTCTCAATTATCTCTGATCTAAGGTATAAAATTGGGATTGATAGGTTCCGATGCAGCACATAAAGCGGGGTATTTGCTGTTCTTTCCCTTAGTACATTTCGATGCGGCCGTCCCACTAACATATATTGGCCTGTTCAAAATATTAGTTTGCGCATAGTTACAGGCAAAGAAGAATTCTGCACCATTGTCCTTGGGTTGCCTCAACATTCCGCAGCCTACGCGTGTGTTACGGTCATTCACCATAGCCGTGAAGTGTCCAATGACAGCCCTGAAATTGAGGTATTAGTTTCCATAGCCAAAATGTGAAGAGAGCCTTTGATTTCTAAACTCACTTGGTTGAGGAATATTTATCCAAGTTGGCTTGCGTGGCATCCTTGTACTCGTTGAACCAACTGTCAATTCCGCCGATGATAGAAGCCTCTGCACTTGGTGCTGGACGTCCCCAACGCCATGCCAAATTTTGACCGGACCACTTGAAGCGATCTGTATTGCGGCAAGCGTCATGCTTCATAACACATTGTTTGACATTCAGGACAGCCAGTTTTGCTAATTCGTCGTCCCATTGCTGAAAAGGAGGTCAAAATTATAAAAAAAAAATTTCCTAGGATTTGAATGCGTCATTTACCATTGTCGCCATGCGAGAGGCTGGTTTGAACTTCATACTTCCGCTTGCTAATTTATTCCGATACGTATTGTGCTTGTCAACGATAAGGTTTTTGTAGGAGCCAAGATCGACAATTGTACGTCCTGATCGACATGTTGAGCTGAAAGCCTGGAAAATACAAAAAAGTATTTTAATCCTAGGATCAAAACCTCTTTTATTTATCAAATAAAATTGCACAGGTTAAGATACTGATTTAAGTAGATAGACATGACGGAGAAGGTTGCCTAACAAATATTGAGTGAGTAAAACTGTGAAGTTGAATCTTTGTTGTAATTCTCCAGTTTGGCTGAGGTTTGAAGAAACTGTGATGATCGCTTTACGAAGGGTTCAAAACCTACCGCTGACTCCAATCATACGGTTATGTGAGAGTTTACTACCTCTTCCTCGTTCGTTTACCCCGCAGGACTGCCAATTCGACAATCCAGGGTACACTCCGTGTCTGCTTAGAAATTGATTAAAGTCGTGGCTGACGTGCCCTGGTTTAATCCATTTTGAGACATCTGTGAATCATCCCATCTCTTTTGTCACTCTAATATCACTTCACTTCGTGCCTGTTGCTGAAGATAGGTACAGGACTTGCCAATTGCATGGGTCATAGTGGCGTCGATCCTCTTTCGTCTGCTGTTGTACGGTAAGCGCATAACGTTCGCAATGCACTCAACCGGTATGGGGCTACGATTTTGCTTCTATTTGGTTCTAATTTCAATGACGATGCCCACCCTGAAGCTGCGTAAAGCTGAAAACTGTCGAAATGAGGAGCCGATGGCTTTACCGAGGGCCACCTACATTCGGTAACATCCTTGTCAACAGTTTAGTCACTGCGAAAATTTCGTTAATAAATTTTCAAAATTTAAATTTATTTAAGGATTGACTGCGAACACATCATAGTTCGCCAATCCTGATCTTTATCGAGGTTTGCTTCTTTGGCTTGGTGAGCAAAGCTACCTCGGTTTTATGGTCTACGGGCGTCAGACCACTGTTTCCTAGCCAAAATCTGATTTCAAAAGATGCCTCGTTTGTGAGAACCTCAACCTCTTGGATATCTTGTACCACGATAATCATTCTCGTCGTCGGCGAAGCCAAAGATTGTTACTCCTTGGGTGGTTGTAACATCAAAATGCGCACCAGTCATTTTGGAACGCCTAATTTGGCTAAAGCTTCTCAATTTTGAAGTTTTAAAGGCATTCTTCACATCGAAAGTAACTCCTTTCTTCATCTTTTTCTTCTGCCTTTGTCCCGCTCATAAACGTGGTCGGCTGATCTGGTTGCAATCGCAAGGATTTAAATCCCCACCCAGTGTAACAAGCTACCGTTGTTTCGACCGGCCTTTTGGTCGCTTACCATCGACTTTGATGCTCCGACCAATCTTGGCAAGAGAATTCTTATTAGGACGAATTACGTAACCATATCACCTAAGATGCCTCTCTCCCAGTTTTTCCACGATCGATGCAATCCTATATCGACTGTGGACATCTTCATTTCGGATGTGATCAAAACGTGTCATCCCACTAGCCCAATGCAACGTTTTTGTCTCCATTACCGCAATGCGCCGTTCGTTGTCTTTTGTAGTCGGGTAACACTTAGAACACACATCTAGAATAACTATTGTGTAAGAGTTATTTTCCTCCATTACTTTCTTCGCAATTTTCGTCACCGTACTGATCGCATTGATAGTAGATTTGCCTGAAAGATCACCTTTCAGTTCTACGATCGGCTCAAGTCTACAAAGATGATTCGAAAAATTTGCCGATGCATCCCAAGGTTTATTTCGCTCCAGGATTAGCACAAGCATCTGAATCTTGCACCTTTCTGGGAAAATCCCTTTTTTAAGGCACGGCGTAAATGTTTTCACGAACCACCTTCAACCCCTTGAGGGCCACTGTCAGAACTTGTTCGGAATGTCGTCTAAGCCTGGTGTTTTATTTTAGACAATCTTCTTCACGGCTTCCAGGCGTTCTTCGGTGGTTACCTCGGGGATTTCGTCAAGGTCTGTTTGGACAGTGGTTAGATTCGATTTACTTCAAACTTATGGGAAGAGGACTCTAATGATATACCGCAAAAAATCAGGATGGGTGATCAGTGGTGAGCGTTTACCCTTGGATGACGCCATGACTGCCTTGCATGCATCGTCCTATGGGTCGGAGTCTGCTTCTTTGCACAACTTTTTGAAGTATTGAGTTTTACTTCTAGAAATGGCTGCTTCTTCTTTCCTCACGTGTTTATATCGGTTGTGCAGCTCCTCGGACTCAGGTCAGTTCCTGCCAGGTTGGTTTTGTCGCCAGGCTTTAAGCCAAATTTTGCGGTGTGCTTCCATTTCGGCATTCCACCAGAAGTTGGCCATTCGTTTCTTGAGTACAGTAAAGTGTGGCATGGAAGCGTCACATGCTTTTTGCATACTTTATAGAATCAGCGTCAATTTTCCTTCTACGTTCCCGATCAGTTTCGCCTCCTGGAGAAGTATTTCCTCGAATATTTGCTTGTCAACTTTTTTGCATGTTCAACCCGCTACCGTAGTTTTCTTGATATATTTTGCTCCTCTCTCTGAAAGATTATAGCTTTATGGTCGTTGCCGTTGGAGATTTTCTTTATGCATCTGAAATCGAGGGCATGCACGCGGAGCTCTTGCCGACTAAAACCTAGCAGATTTTTTCCACACTCTCCGGGGGGACCACCGTACTGTTTCGTGGGGGCTGTCCAATCGTTAACTGTTCACTATACATGAGCTCATCTTATAAATTGCAGTAAATTCCCTTCTATGTCTCTGCTCCGCTTCTGCTTCTTTTAATCGCTGATGCATCCGTTTCTTGATTCCAACTACTGCCCGGCTCCTCGTGCCAACGTTAAACGGGTATTTAGGTCAGTTTCAAGGAGTATCCATGAGCTCTCAGGAACCGAAGAGGGCTTTGGTGCAGGACTCTATCTCTCGAACGAAAACGAGAAGAAAAAGCTTTTCCCACGGGAAATTATGTAATGGTTTTGCAAATTAAATATATGCGATCCTGGTGATAGGTGAGCGATTGCTGGGCAGGCACATTGTAATCTGCAGTGTTAACCAGACTGCACTGAGGGCGTTGAGTAGTTCTTTGATCACCTTGAAAATCATTAAGGATTGAAAAAACCGTTTGAACTCTATTTCTAAATTCAATACGGTGGAATTTCTCTGAGTACCTGGTCAGAGGAATAAAACCTCGGATGTCTTAGCAAAAGAGGGTTCAATCTGTGTTATGCCGGAGCTGGAACCAGCAACTGGAATATCAGTAGCATTATCTAAGGTTGTCTTCGTAAACTGGCAACAAACTTTTCATAATGATAGGTAGCAGAACCTAAATGTTGTAGGATACTTAAAACTTTTTCTGTCAGAACCTAACGTGCATACCGCAAAGTGTACCCTCTCGGAAAGTGGGAAGGCTTGGAGAGGTATCGTGGGTATTCTAATTGGCCATAATTCATTAGCTCGACATATGTTCAGAATAGGAATTATTGAAAATGATACGTGTCCTTCCTGTAATAGGCCACCACGGTCTGAGTGCTCAGAGGCTATGCTGCCCCCTCCCCCCGCGCCAGGAGCACACACAAGAGCGATAATGGTTGAGAGGTTTGGGACCTTCCGCTGCCGAAACCACCCCGTGATTGGTGGAATATTTTTCGAGCCGGCCATGAGGTCAGTTTTGTGTCAACTAGTCGGGAACGAATCTTTAAAGCTTGTTAACAGCTTTCCTCTCCTCACTTTTGGCCCACTTACCAGTGATTCACAAGTAAAAACTACGTTCACCATGATTTGGTACACTTAATATGCCATGTGTGTTTCCAATCCGTGTATGTTATCCACGGCCTCTTTGGTGGCGTAAGTTCCTCCCGACATAATATTACATGCTCAATATATTTATGCTAATTTATCTAATGTCATTCCTAGTTATTTGGCCTCATTTGATAGTTCAAGCTGTTCACCACAAAAGGAATTCTAGTCTAAGTTTATACGACATTCTTTTTAGTGAACCACAAAGGATTGGCCTAATTGAGGTTCATCATTAATCTCTTGTAGTAACCTCAGAACTCGTTAAAGATGCTTTAAGATCGTTTACAGGACATTCGAGCCCTTAGTCATTGAAGTCATTGTATGGTATGGAGTTCACCCTGCCATTCCTCCGATACAATGAGCTTCCTAAGACTGGCTTTCTCAGACTGTTTGATATGAATTTGTGGCGATATTCACTACCCGAAAACATCAACGGATTTGACTGTCCCAGACTCTTTTCTGTAAGATTTCAAAGATTCAGACTTTGGAGGCCCTTAAGGAGAATATACTTGAAGAAGTCTTGAACTTGTCGGCAGAAGTATCCCAAAAAAATGTAGCCAAAAAACTTTGGGTGATTTGGGACACTTTGTGCAATAAGCCAATAAATAGGCTGCAATACGGGGCCACAAAACCCCCTCCTAAAAGGAGTCGAACCGTCAACCGAGTTAGAAATAAAAGTGGAAGCTCATATCGACTGGCACTTCCTTTGAGATATACTTGAATGGTCAAAATTTGGGTCCTTTTCAGTTTTTTTAATAGTTCTGCTTTCATAGTAGCCAATTTTAGATATTTATTGTGAATTTATTACGCGATTAGGATGGTCAACTTTAAACATTTCTAGTGCCCGCTAAACACTAAGAACTCCTTTCAAACGAGCCGCTATAAGCGGGTATCCAAAAAAAGTAATTATATTCCAAGCTTATCGGACGTTTCACCTACATTACAAAAAGATATAAAGAATGTTTGGTGTCTTTTTCCTAGATAATACGCAGATAGCATGTAATCTTTCTAAGAAACGAGCCTCCCGGAAAAAGCCCCGTTTCGATTATATTTTCATCATTCCATAATTTATCTTTTAGAGTGGAAAAAAGATAAGCGGGAGCAATTTTGAAGTAAAGGCAATTAGCCTTTTGATATTAAATATTTAAGTATGCGTCAAAGTTGTTAATTTCCGTTGGTTTTATTTTGTTTATTTGGCGCACAAATTAATTGTCAGTCTATGAAGAAAGTCGGCAACCTTTGTAGGGTATGGTTCTGGTAGTTAGTTCATATGAAGATCTTTCAATCTTTAAAAAGCAAAATCTAAGACTTCCATTTATTGTTACTTACGAAATCAACCTCAAAAATGGTGAATTCAAAGCTTTTGATTACAAAAGCGGTTATCAATCTCCAATTCAATCCAATATCCACAATATCCAAATTTCAATTAAAACTAAAAAAAAAAAATGTTTAATTTCTATGGAAATATCATAGCATTGTTAGGACATTCTAGGTAGCTGATTATGAAAACCAAAACGCTTCAAAATCGGAACGATTTGAAAAATATCTGATAATCGAAATTCCAGACCATAAATAGTGTTAGGTCATTTTATTTTTTCACACTCATTTTGAATATCAAATAAGTCAATTAGTTTACGTAAGAGAGACGATAGCAAAATGGTTGACATAAAACTAAACCACAAAAGTAGAAAAGTCAAAAATATCGGAAACAAAAATTCTAAAATAAATGAAGAAGATATTTTTTTTGGTAGAGAGTTCATACTAGAAAGACAGGGTTGTGTTTTGGCTACGCCCATTTGAGGGACTACTATTGTCTCTTCTCCTTAACCCGAAAAATTCACGGAGCCTCATGGGCGAGGGACGCGAAGTATCATGTTATCATGATGTCCGGAACCCACCCCGGAAGGCTAGAGGGGAGGGGTAAGGCGTCATTTGTAAGGTCAGTTAGAAAGCGAAACTGTCCGTTCTCCTTCCATCTAAATTGACCGTGAAGGTCCGCCCGTATAGGATCAAGGACACGTGAATCTTTTTTATAGTGACATGTGTCGGACTGGAATGACAAAACAGAACTTTGCCCACAAACTTTAGGTCGGACTAGTAAAGAGACGTACAAGGGCATATCGTCGAGACTCTTCAGAAGAGCTGCCTTCAGGTTTGGGCGAACTTTCAATTTCAGTTTTGCATTTTCTTTAGGTTTTGGGATAACACTCATTCTACAAGTTATTACAACATATATTTTATGGCAGAGTTAAAAGCGGAACAACCTTCCCTCCTCGTATACCCTTCCCAATCTTCCTCATCTCATTCCGTGTCATTGCAATGGGATTGGTTGCTACAAGTTTTCAATGAGATTGGCAAGAGACATCTCCTCCTTTTCCCTTTACGTTATTTCCCTCCTTCCATCGGTTAAAAATTCAATTTTTACCAAAAAGTTTAGGAGAAAATCAGGTTTTCCTTTGATTTATGATTTTTTTATTCAGTCTCTTAAATATTCTTCTTTTTATTGAGCCTTTCTCCCATTCACAAGCGGGGTCGGCTCGTCGTGATTGGTTTCGTCAAATGCCTGATCTGGATGCAATCGCGAAGTCTTTAAATCCCCATCCAGCGTATCAAGCCACCGTTGTGACGGCCGGCCTTTTCATCATTTACCATCGACTTCGATGTTCAGACTAATCTTGACAATACCATCGAAGCCTTTTTCGCAGTTTTCCCACGATCGGTGGAACCCGATATCGATCGCGGATATCTTCATTTCAGATGTGATCAGAACCTGTCACGCCTCTAGTCCAAGGCAGCATCTTTATCTCCATTATCGCAAGACGCCGTTTATTGTCTTTTATAGTCGGCCAACACTCAGAACCATGGAGGGTGACAAGGTGGATGATATTGCGGTAAATTTTAGGTTTGAGACGATCGTTGATAAGCCGATCACAAAGAACAAGAGTTGTGGAACGCCGGTTCATCAGGTTGCGTTAATGCGTGAAGCAATTTCATAACGCAGTTCTCCATTGGCTAATAGCGTTGACTCGCGAAATTTAAATTGCTCAGTTCTGGACAGACCACTGCCACTGACAGTGCCTGTTTCATGAGGATTAGTAGTCAAAAATTCAATTTTGTTTAGATTCAATCTGAGACCGTGTTGCTGAGGCGATCATTCCATTTTTGGACAAGTTGCTTGAGATCATGTTTGCTATTAGATGCTAGGAAACCGTCATTTTCATAAAGCAGAGTATATGGCGCTGGACGTTGGATGTCCCGTCTGCCAGTGTCCACAACAAGAACAAAGAGGAGTGATAAGAGGGAGCTTCCTTGATGAACTCAAACAGAGACATGAAGCGGTTTTGATACACCCGCCACACTTCAAACTTTACTTTCCGAATCGTAGTGGAGTAATTGAACCCAGCGTGGTCAACCGCTTTCTCTAGACTTAGAAATGCAATGTAGAGAGGGCGATGTTTCTGACGGTGTTTCTCCATGAGTAACCGCGCAGTATGTATTGCGTTAGTAGCTCCGCGGTTCTTGACTCACGGTTATTTAAACGATTTCGTGAATACGGTTGTCAAGAATGCGTTCAAGATTGTTCATGGTATGGTAACCGGATCAGACCGTAAAAACGCACGACGAGCCAGTGTATTCATCTCGCTGTTTTGTAGGTGGCTTGATTCGATTCGTTTCATAGGGCGGCTTCGCAATCAATGACGGTGGTGAAATGTCAGCGTCTTATGAGAATAGAAGGTCATCAATTATATGCTCGCCATCCAAATTGCGCGCCGCAAACCCCTTCCCCCATGGCACCTGTTACCATCCGTCCGTTTCTACCTCGTCCGTGTTCTAATTTGCAGCTTTGGGCACCAGACCATTGGGTTTCTTGCAGAGCGCAGATATCAATGCGCCTTTTTCGAAGGGCTCTTGCGAGTTCCTCAGTCTTTCCAGTTAGGGTGTCAACATTTAGCGTGCAGACATGTATTTGTTTGGCTCGAACTAATTTACTTACGTCCTAATGCCGTCCATGCGTCAAGAACCCTTGCCCATTTCTCGACAGAACCGAGGCCCGTGCTTCTGTCTCGATTGAGGTAGACGCCTTAGCATTTTTCCGAGGTTTGTTACTCGATCTGATTATCTTGTTTCTAACGACATTGGATACATTTTCTTGGTCAACCTGTCGCAGGGCCTGTCACCAAAAGAGATCAGGTAGGATTTAGCATAGTGGAATAACTTCAACTATTCTTTATTTGTTCCTTTCCCTGGTCTCAGCATTTAATTTTTGTTTTACTGAGGATAGTACAAAGTACACTGCCTCAAAACCTCCTCCTTTGCCAGAGCTTGGGAACAGCATGCTATGTTAATAGCGCACCCATAATATAAAATAACATAAAGTTACATAAAAAATAAATACAATCTTCTCTTATCTGTGAATAATTACTACAACTTCTATGAATATTTTGCAAGAATATTTACTTGAAGCATTCACTTTTACCTTGAGCAAATTCCATTCATTCATTTTCATTTTAGAAAATTCCTATATATCATCATTTACGGAGTTATGACAACCTCGTCTCATACCAGAATGTAGAAGTCATACAATTTTTCGATACCATTTTTATAGTATGCTCAGTTAGATAGGACTTAAGAATCCATTCAAAAACGGACTATGATTGGTTGCTGGGATGTGCGTACGCTCTTCGACAATGGGTCCTCAGAATGCTCACTTTCTCCAACATGACCGGGAGTTCCAGCGATATAAACTGGGCTAAGCGAAGTAAGATGGTGGGACCCTGGAGAGTGCTACTCTCCTTCTTGCGGCAATGTGCCTTTTTAATCTGGAAAGCAAAGTGCTAGCAGACGCGAATGCAAAGCGCGCTCTTTTGACCTGGGAACCGGTTTCTGACAGATTCTAACTGCTTGATTTCGGTCCAGGTTGAGAAGTATAACAGTCGTACAACGCAACGTATCAACGAAGACTTCTCATTTAGTGGGAAAGGCTGCTTTCCATGAGCAATTGAACACAGTTGAGGGGGAGGTTCCTTAAGGTGACATTGTAATTGTGATGGGTGATCTGAATGCTAAGGTGAGATCTGACAACACCTTGTTCGGACATGTGATGGTGAAGTACGGTCTTGGCGACCGTAACGGTAGTGGAAGGAGGTTCGTGGATTTCTGTAACTTCCACCGCCTCGTCATAAGCGGCACACTGTTCGAGAAAAGAGCCTGCCATAAGGTCAGTTGGATTTCAACTGACCAGTGCCATACGTGCATCAGGTCGACCACTTTACGATCAGCAGTAGATTTAGGAGTTGTCTTCTGGATCTGCGTAGCAAGCGAAGCGCTTACATCGGTTTCGAAGGGGATTACCATCTGATGTTCGCTTACGTTCGCTTTTAAGTTGCGCCCGCCACTGCGACCCCCTAAATTCAGCATCGACCGCTTGTATAAACCGGCTGTCGCTCAACAGTGAGAGAGTTATATTGTTGATTGAACGTCAGATCTACTGACTAGCGCTCCTAAGAATATCGTTGAGTATTGGGCCACCATAAAAATGCTCCTTTCTCGGGTACTGCACAGGTCGTCGGCCATGTCCCTAAAGGGTGTCATAAGATCTGGCTAACTGCGGAGTCATGGAGGCGGATCGATAAATGGAAGTGATTGAAGGCTCTACTAATCTGCGCTGCGAATGATGGCCGAGCGTTACGTGCTCGAACTATGAAGGAAAAAACACTTCACCAGCGTCCTTACCCGCATTACAACCGGTAAAGTTCCTTCCTGCCATCACAGAGGTAATTGCTAAAATAGCTATTATCAGAGCGTCATATGATGGAGCATAATATGACGTGTTGCAGCGACGTAAAATATCGGAGGATTTTGAGGTAGAAAGCGGAGTCCGCCAAAGATGCATCCTGTCACCGATATTATTTCTTCTTGTTATCGGTGATGTCCTTCATACTGCCTTGTCTGCAGGACGTGGAGGAATTCAATGGATGATGACCTTTCAGACCTTAGTCAAATGGATTTGGATTTGGAAAGAGGGGCATATAGAGTTGGACTCCATCTCAGTCGGCCTGTCTACATGGGCAGAGCATCGAAAACGTCCATCAATTTGTATATCCAAGAATCGTGATTTCTGCCAACAGTGACACCGACCTGCATGTAGCTCGACGCATTGACAGCGCTCGATTTGCTTTCGTTGTTCTGTCTGAAATGTCAACACAAGGGTCAAGTTGAAACTGTTCTTGGCTGGTGTTATTTCTGTGTTATTATATGGAAGTAGCACATGGAATGTGAACTCCACTGTTATCCAAAAGCTCTAAGTTTTCGTCAATACCTATCTACGTCATGTCATCAGAGTGCGCTGACCGGACACTATTTCAAATGAAAAATTTGATTGGAACGCAGCGGTTGACAGAAGTGGCAGTGAATAGGCACACACTAAGGAGGGGTGACAATTGCATTGCGGGCTATACCATACAGTGGGGTCCACTCTCCTGGATAACGAGTGGGTCGCGTTGAGGGCACATGACGCAGACAGTAGAAGAGGGGTGCGAGCGTCTTGATAGGTCGTGGGACCAGCTGAAGGGCATTTCAGGTAACCACGAGCGTTATACTCCACCAAGGGGTGAAAGGCAACCATATATGGGTTGCCGAGTGCTAATATTTGATGTTGCAGGAAACACAATCAGAAAGCCGTACTTCGGTGAACTTGTGCAACTAAAAATGAAAATATCTATGTCCGCTTAGAAAATTAGTGGGCAAAAAATCGGTGTCCTCCTGGGCTGTTGGCCAATTTTGCGATAAGCAGCGCAGTCTATCTGCTCTTTATTTGTTTTTTCCAAAGAAGTTGTCACTATTGCAGAATATGATGCGTTCTTCATGAGCTACCATCCTTGTTGAGGTCTCTCCCTTGAATCTATCGATATTTCTGCGTTCCTTACCAAGAACGTGACTAGACGTGAATCTTTTCAGGTTGTAGGTTATGCAAATTTCACAATTGATCAAAACGTCAAATAAACTAAAACACATATTGGTGACAAAGAGCTCTCTGGCTAAAAATACATATCAAACTCAACTTGATCCGCTCTACTGGTAAGGTAAAGACGTTTGCTTCTAAAATGTACTTAACCGCCTCCAAGTTGTCCGAACATCGGCAAGAGCTTTCGCAACTCTAAAGTATTACTCTTAGACGTTATCCCTAAATACTGCGGTTTATCACTGGTTAAACCCCTGTAAACACTATTTCAGGAGGTCCTGCCTATCCGTCTGTCTGTTTGCCTGTCTGTCATACTTGATTCACTCGGAAACGATTGAACCTATTGTCACGAAATTTAGTGAAAACGTATGATCTACGGATTCTTCTGCATATAGCAAGTGGCGCCATTTCTTGTTTAGGGAAAGGAGGGTGAAATTTTTTTATAGAATATGGCCTCGTATTCAATGAAAGGGCTCAATTAGTCCTTTTCGAAACTGGTCCTTTTGTTGATATTAGATGAAAAATAGTGGAGTGAGGGCTGACAATGTCAGGTCCAAAAAGTGCAACAGGTCGCGTTGTCAGAACCTATCCAGCCAAAAAATCTAAAAAAAATCAGGGTATTCCGACTTGCTTTTAGGATTCTACCAAGGAATTTACTGAATTTCACTTTATTTGGTGCGTCAACAAAAGAGATTGAAAGTGACGTTCGAGGTACTGAGTTTTGAACCCCTATATCTTTGGGAATTCTTATGTGTTCCCAAACGAACAGTAAGAGATTCCAAGTAACTCCAGATTTTAATACAAAACTTACCCCATTATTTCCGCAGGCGATATGTTTGCTCCCTGAACAAAGCGAGGTCGAACAATAGTTGGCCGTTTGTCCTTGGACGTAGATGACGTAGGAAACCAAAGCAATCACAACCTTCCACATTTTCACTTTTCGAGTTCCAAACAACTTCAACACTGGGTGCGACAGTTCTAGTGCGAGATACTTTCTTGAATCAACTTTTATACAGCTTTACAATTATTTGTTTTGAACACCAACCATCTATTTTCTGTTTACTTCAAATAATAGCACATATGGTTCTGGATAAGCCATAAATTTGCTCCACTAATGACACCCTTCAATTCGGGGAACTCATGAGACGTCTTGATAGGAACGAACTGCCGCGGTAATTAGTAGAAAGCAATTACTTAAAAATAAAGAAGTTTGTATTTTTGCTCAGTTGGGTAAATAATCACTCAATGCAAAAAAAAGTTGAACAATGGAGTATGCGTTACTGTCCGACTAAGGCTCCACGTCAAGTTCTACTGTTTATGCTTCCTCGTGGACGGTTGTATCTGAAACCACTTTTTAATGCACAACTAAACGCTGTTATATCTTGGGAGGTTACACGGATTATGAGTAATAGTTTGTGTAGCTAAACTGATAAGGGGGAAGCAATTATGCAATGGGTACCTATGAGCAAGTGATCGTTTATGATTTGGAAACATTAAAAATTGCATTTAAATAAAGAATGGGTTAGATTTCGGTCAGAAAAGGGGGTAAGTAGGATTCGAGTTGAGATTACAAAGCTCGTTTATGGTATCATCTTCATTTATGTTCAGACAAATTAGCTGAATTTCTGTCAAGGCTGATTTGAAGCAATTGAGTGATAACCAATTTACTTAGAGCTCATAATTTCTTGTTTTGGTGACCGAAAAATGCAAGAGAACTATCTTTTCGGGTTAACAAGCTATTTCCGTCCTAAATACTGCATTCCGGAAAACAATGGCTTCTTCAGTAGTATCCGATTCCTAAAAAGCAGAATCTATTGGTCAAACAGACAATTTCTCCCCCGTTTCCCTTTTATTGGGGGGAAAAATATCAAAACAACTAAAAAATCAATAATTATGACTCCGGTTCCAATTTAGATTTTCTTTAAATAAAGTACGAAAATGCTAACGACTAGACCCTAGGGATATGCAAATGTTTCGGAGTGAGTTTTCCCAACCTGTGGTTTCGTTGAATTATTTTAATAAAAATGTTAAGGGTAGTTTGCTACGTTAAAGGTATTTTTTATTTAGTTGAAAATAAAAGAACAAAAATAGGACAGAAAATGTTACTTTATTTATCTTTTTATTGTGTATACTTTTATCTATTTATATGTGAATATTTTACAAATTAAAAAAAGATAAGATTAAAAAGTCTCCAAATGGTCCCCCATTAAACTACTAATAACTTGCATAGACGCTTAACTTTTGTTATAGAACGAGTGTTGTTTTTTTTCTTTAAGCCCGACAAAGAGATCATTTGGTGATTTTTAAGATTTTGTGTGAAACAAAACCTTATTAGAATTGACACGGCGTCTGTCTGCCGGTCTGTCTGTCTGTCACATCCGATTTATTTGTCAATTAATCTTGATGAAATATCATTCTATTGCAACTATTCGAGGGGTAATTTACACACTGTTCACTAAATAAATTGGGTGCATTTCATAACTATAATATCACCGTAGACTTCGCTGTGATTAAATCTAAATGAAATTTTTAGTTTTTGGAAAATAATATGAAAGAAGATAGTGTTGGAAACGCCATTCTCGAACTTTCCGATTCAAGTTAACTTGAACAAGTTTAAAGGACCTATACCTAAATGACGTCTATGCAGCTTACGACGGTATAATAATAATAATCGTTGGCACAACAATCCATATTGGATCAGGGCCTTGAAGTGTGTTAGAGCACTTCATTCAAGACCGTAACGGTACACCACAGTAGACTGTAGGAGGCAATGTGGTCAGCATTGCGCTCGCCCGAGATTATTACCCTGATTTGACTCAGGTACTCATTCACAGCTGAGTCGACTGGTATCCGACGTCAAATCACGATACAAATCCCACTGCCGCCAGCGAGATTTGAACCGCGACCTTCCGTACGACAGCCTTGTGCTCTAACCACTCAGCTATCCGGACACATTACGACGGTATAGCCTCTTGATAAAGTTAATGTCGACACTTGGCATATCAAAATGCAAGTTCTGCTACCTTGGAGCGAAACTTGTTCCAAAATTTATGGAAGCATGTAGCAATCCGTTCTAGACAACGCGGAATACTAAAGAAAGTATTGTAGGAACTAATAAAGAAATGGTAAAAAAAATGTAATTTTGATTTGAAATTAGGGAAAGCATATTCGTCTTCTGGACTAGAGCACTTTATTGACTAAACAGCTCCCGCTGCATTTAATGCAGTGTTGGTAACTATAATCACCCTTCGAGTCTTTTCGACATAGTGTCTGTCCTCTATCCTCTGTTCTCTGTTCTCTGTCCTCTGTCCTCTGTCCTCTGTCCTCTGTCCTCTGTCCTCTGTCCTCTGTCCTCTGTCCTCTGTCCTCTGCCCTCTGTCCTCTATCCTCTGTTCTCTGTCCTCCGTCCCCTGTCCTCTGTCCTCTGTCCTCTGTCCTCTGTCCTCTGTCCTCTGTAATCTGTCCTCTGTCCTCTGTCCTCTGTCCTCTGTCCCCTGTCCTCTGTCCTCTGTCCTCTGTCCTCTGCCCTCTGTCCTCTGTCCTCTGTCCTCTGTCCTCTGTCCTCTGTCCTCTGTCCTCTGTCCTCTGTCCTCTGTCCTCTGTCCTCTGTCCTCTGTCCTCTGTCCTCTGTCCTCTGTCCTCTGTCCTCTGTCCTCTGTCCTCTGTCCTGTGTCCTGTGTCCTGTGTCCTGTGTCCTGTGTCCTGTGTCCTCTGTCCTCTGTCCTCTGTCCTCTGTCCTCTGTCCTCTGTCCTCTGTCCTCTGTCCTCTGTCCTCTGTCCTCTGTCCTCTATCCTCTGTCCTCTGTCCTCTGTCCTCTATCCTCTGTCCTCTGTCCTCTGTCCTCTGTCCTCTGTCCTCTGTCCTCTGTCCTCTGTCCTCTGCCTCTGTTCTCTGTCCTCTGTTCTCCGTTCTCCGTCCTGTGTCCTCTGTTCTCTGTCGTCTGTCCCCTGTCCTCTGTCCTCTGTCCTCTATCCTGTGTCCTCCGTTCTCTATCCGCTATCCTCTGTCCTGTGTCCTCTGTCTTCTGTCCTCTATCTTCAGTCCGCGGCCATCTATCTTCAGTCCTCTGTCTTTTATTCTCCGGTCTCTGTCTCCTTTCCTCTGCCCTTTGGGCCCTATTATAGTTATATTAGCTTCATTATGAACGCATTTAATTCAATTAAACGTCGAGCGGAGAAGCGACTTCACAGACGGAAAAAGGAAGCCTGGGAGAATCAACAAGTCTGTGAACTAGAAAAGTACAGGGAGCAACCGCGACAGGCGCGGAAGTTTTACCAACAAGTCAGCAGGATGAATCCTTATACACCTCGATGCTCATCCTGCCGAGACAAAGAAGGAAATCTGATTTCGGACTGAATGGGCATATTAGTGCGATGGGTTGAGTACTTTGATGAGCTACTGAACAACCAGAATATCCGCGAGTTGGAGGTCCCGCCAACTGAAGACGACGGACAAATACTGCCACCATCAAGTTTAGGAGAAACAGTCCCTGCAATTCATCGGCTAAAAAATCATAAATCGCAGGAGCCGATGGAATTACAGTCGAATTGATTAAATATGGAGGCGACCAGTTACACCAAGTGGTTCATCAACTTATGCTCAAGGTATGGGACAGCGAATCAATGCCTGATGATTGGCAATGAGGCATTATCTGTCTCATACATAAAAAGGGAGATATCACACAGTGCAGCAATTATAGAGGTATCACGTTGTTGAGTACCATCTATAAGATATTCTCCGCTATCTTGCTAGGCCGGATAGCCCCATACGCCCACAACGTCATTGGCCCATACCAAATAGGCTTCACTCCAGGCAAATCAGCAGCAGATCAGATTTTCTCTGTGCGGCAAACGATCGAAAAACTGTTGGAATATGGACAACAGTTGCACCATCTATTCATCGACTTTAAAGCCGCCTATGATAGCATAGCCAGGGTAAAACTGTACACGGCCATGAGAGAATTCGGTATCCCGACGAAATTAATAAGACTAACTAGGCTGACCCTGACCAATGTGCGAGGCCAGATAAAAGCAGCAGGATCACTCTCAAGACCATTCAACATCAACAATGGTCTACGACAAGGGGATGCGCTATCATGCGTCCTCTTTAACCTGGCCCTCGAGAAAGTGATCCGTGATGCTGAGGTAAATGCAAGAGGTACGATCCTCTTCAAGTCCACCCAACTACTGGCCTATGCTGACGCTCTCGAATCATGGGAGAACGACCCGAGACGTACAAACTGCCTTCATCCAGATCGAGCAGGTGACGCGAGATCTTGGGCTACACATCAATGAAGGCAAGACAAAATATATGGTGGCAACGTCAGCATCGAAGACAAATCAACCAACAACATCAAACCGCACTGGTCAAACACGAAGAAGAATAATTATAGGAGAATACAACTTTGACACCGTTGATAATTTCTCCTAACTCGGGTCGAAAATCACAACCGATAACAGCTACGATGATGAAATACATGCACGGTTGTTGTCAGCCAACAGAGCCTATTTCAGCTTACAAAGACTGTTCCGCGCGAAACGTCTCACCATAGGGTCAAAGCTCCTCATGTATTCCTCGGAAACTTGGGTTCTTAGCAAGAAAAATTGCGAACTCATGGCCGCATTCGAGAGAAGAATCCTCCGAAGAATTTTTGGCCCCCTACATGAGGATGGACGATTCCGTAGCCTACACAATGACGAAATCTATGAGCGATACCATGACCGTCCGGTTGTGGATAAAATCCGGCTCAATAGGTTACGGTGGGCGGGTCACTTAATCCGTATGGATGAGGATGATCCCACCTGCAAAGCCTATAAAGGTAATATCTATGGTAGAAAAAGAAGACGAGGGAAACCCTGCCTAAGATGGAGCGATGGCGTAGGTCAGGACGCTAGACAGCTTTTAGGGATATAGAATCGGTGGACCTCGGCGCAAAACCGGGATGTCTGGAGTTTCTTATTAAAGCAGGCCTAGACTGGATACGGGTTGTTGCGCCGTTGATGATAAAGGTATTGGAAATATCCTCCATGCCCCATGCGAAACTGGATGGAATTAAAACTAACCTCACCGTGTCTTTCTAACCACTCCGTGATGGCAGGAATGAGCCTGTGGGTCCACCGACCCTTTCCCAAGCGTTCCCGCCGCTCTTGCCATCTATTTATGGATCTCTTCCTCTCAGCGTTCTTCGTCTGCAATAATGGAGAGATTGACTTCGCATAGTATACGAGTATATTCGCCATCTCATCGCCGAGCTGTCAATCGGCATCATTCCAGAAATGACGAATGCTGCATCATCTGAGACAGTCCTGAAGGCAGAGCATACCCTCAGAGCTGTCCTCCTGTAGACTGCATTCAGTTTGCTGGTATTAACTGACATCTTCAATGCCTTGCTCCAAACTGGGGTCGCATAGAAGAGGTATGCGTTACCCCCCCACGTTCGGCATCATCCTCGCCAGGGTCATACTAGCAGTGGATGATTTATCACAAACATACTGTACGTGTTGCTTATAGCTGAGCTTCCTGTCTATCACCACCCCCAAATATTTGATGGTCGACTTGGAAGTGATGATATGATTCCCGATTCTAAAACAGGCGTAATTTCTCTTCCGGCGCTTCATGATGAGGACCGCTTCTGTTTTTTCCTCCGCAAGCGTCAGACCAGAGTTCTCTAACCAGCGTTTGACAGCACTGATTGCCTCGCTTGACCTTTCTGTCTGTCTGTCCGTTTGCCTGTCTGTTTGTCACACCCGATTTATTCGAAAACGGCTGGACTGATTATCACGAAAATTGGTACGAGTATGTGACCTGGTGTTCCCTTTACATGCAGCAAGTGTCGTCATTTTGTGTTAAGTTTAGCAGGGGGCTCCCCATACATGTGAATGGAGGGTGAACATTTTTTTCTTACAAAATGTGGCTATGTGGGGTATCAAATGAAAGGGCTCAATCAGTACTTTGGTTCCATATTTGATATTAGGTGCAACATAGCGCAGTGAGGGCTCAAAATATAACCACCAAAAAGCGTAACAGGTCTTGTTCTCAGAACCTATTCAACTGAAAAATCTGAAAAAAAATGACAATGGTGCATCTCTACGAAATCTGGGCCTCAAAGTACATCCGGTTCCGATACCTGCACAAATAAAGTTAATAATAGTATATTTCCATATTTTAGAAATTGGCCCGGCAACCCCCTTTATGTTCATTCCGGAAGTACAAAATTTGGCGTGGGTGTAATGGATGACATAATTCACAATTTGGTTTGGTGATTTGAAGATAATCCAACTATTTTTAACAAAGGCGGTGAAACTTTTGCCATTTTTATGAGTTTCGTGCATTCTACAATCTGCATGACTTTATCATCATATATCAATTCATCAAAACCTCAACGAAATGAGTTCTTATGAATGGAGTCGCAATGAATAATTTTGTTTTAGTTTTTTAGTCATTTGTATATGAATATCAATTACTTCAACCAGACATGTGTGTATATTGGTGTATAGTATATGCGTGCTAATGAAGTTTGCGGGTAGTGTCTAATTCCTCTCCTCTATCTTCTATCTTCTATCTTCTATCCTCTATCCTCTATCCTCTATCTTCTATTCTCTATCCTCTCTCCTCAATCCTCTATCCTTTATCCTCTATCCTCTATCCTTTATCCTCTATCCTTTTTCCTCTATCCTCTATCTTCTCTCCTCTATCCTCTGTCCTCTGTCCTCGCTCCTCTCTCCTCTCTCCACTCTCCTCTCTCCTCTCTCCTCTCTCCTCTCTCATCTGTCCTCTGTCTCTGTCCTTTGCCCTTTGTCCTCTGTCCTCTGCCCTCTGTCCTCTGCCCTCTGTCCTCTGTCCTCTGTCCTCTGTCCTCTGTCCTCTGTCCTCTGTCCTCTGTCCTCTGTCCTCTGTCCTCTGTCCTCTGTCTTCTGTCCTCTGCCCTCTGTCCTCTCTCATCTGTCCTCTGTCTCTGTCCTTTGTCCTTTGTCCTCTGTCCTCTGTCCTATGTCCTCTGTCCTCTGTCCTCTGTCCTCTGTCCTCTGTCCTCTGTCCTCTGCTCTCTGTCCTTTGTCCTCTGCCCTCTGTCCTCTGAACTCCGCCCTCTCTTCTTTGTTCATGGTCATCGGTCCTCTGTCTCCGTCCTCTGTCCTCTATCCTCCGTGAACCGAGAACCCTCGGCAAGGCCACTCTCGTTTCCTTCTACTGTCCTTTGCTTCCTGGAAGAAAGGCTTCAGCTAGCCCAAAGAGATCCTCTTGGGCTTGCCACCGACGTCCAGATTGAGCGAGTGCCCCCGACGCACGAGTGCCTTGTAGGGGTCCCCATATGGTAACTGTGGCTGTCTCCGGAGGGTATCAGGCCTCACCACAACGTAGGTACAAACTTCAAGTTGCCCAGGGGTGTAGACCACTTGCTGCGTGTGACGAGATGGCGGAGGTGGTTTGAATTTAGGCACAGTCTTTCGTGGTAGGTGCATCTATCCGACCTCTCCTAGGCTGTCGCTTATGTCGAGGACCAGGACGGCAGGGAGTCGAAGGTTTTTGTCCATACACTAGCTCAGCAGGGTTGTCAGCAGAAGGCTGTATGGAGGCCAAGCAAAACGAAAGCAAGAACTGCGACCAGGACGGCTCGTCGCCAGGCGTAATCGCCGCCTTCTGCGTTCGTTACCAACGTTCTAGCATCCCATTGGATGGCGGGAGGCATGCAGTTGTCCGCTGACGTTTGAATTCCAGGAGCTTTCCGAGCTCCAAGAGCATATCTAGTAACTTTACATATTTCGCGTGTGACGCAATCTAGAGCCGAAGATTTCCCGTCCTTGTTCATGGATGGCCAGAAATAGTTGATGTAAACTAACTGATTCGATTGTACGAATACCAGGATGGGCGAGATCGTGCGCCTAGCGAAACACTTTCTTACGAAAAGTGGCCGGAACATATGGCCTAGGTCCCTTTTCAGCAATCTCGCAATAGATAGAAAAATGTGAGTCGAAGGTAGGGAACTCCTTGAATTTGTATTTGGAGTCCGATTGCAGTCTCATCTGGCTAGGCAGCAGCCATTGCGAAAAACCGACTGAGGCTAGGATGTTGATCTCGGAGATCCGACATAAACCTTCAGCGACTAAGTTGTCTTTACCATGTTGAATGTCCGATATAAACTGACTTATATAAGCTAAGTGCCGAAGTTCGCGTGGTGATGCTTTATCGGGCTTTTGCCGTAAGGCAAAAGTTAAAGGCACGGCCTGTATTCAAGGGAATACGGGAAGTGTTTAACACTCAAATACGCGGCTAGTAATTCACGATCATAGGTGCTGTAATTCCATTGAGCGGGATTCACCTGCTTTGAGCAGAAACCCTGTGGTTGCCAACTTTGCCTCACCCTTTGGTGAAGAGCAGCGCTTACTGCTGTGTTTGAGGCATCCACGAACACAGCGAGAGGTGCACCTTGTTGGGGTAATGCCAAATGTGTGTAACGAACTTAATAGATTTAAATGGTCAAATGACCATCTTGAGTGGTCAAGATGACCTAGAGGAAAGAGCTATTCCAAAACCTAAAAGAAAATGGGTAAAGTTGACCATGAGACAAGACAATAATCTTGCCAATTCCCATGTATTAGTCGGAGACTAGGGTTCTTAGCAAGAAGAATGGCGAACTCTTGGGCGTGTTCGCAAAACCGGGATGTCTGGACTTCCTTATCAAGGCAGGGTCTTAGGTTATTGCGCCGTTTATAATGATCCGAATAATAGGGAATGAGCTAGGCCTTTCACGGAGAAAAATATGTGAAGGTAGATGCTTTGAAAATTGGACTTAAGAATAAATTTAAAGTCTTGCCAGCTTGTCGTGAAACTGGTAAAACTTTGTGGACCAGCAGCACCACTACTGTTACCGGAACGTCAACAACGCCTCGGATAAGGACTCACCCCACGGCACACTTTCTTCGAGCGCAGAGTCTGTCCTATGGCAGTTGGGTTTCAGCTCACCAAACCATACCAGCAATCACATTTCCCACGTTACGATCAGCTGTAAATTTAGGAGTCGTCTCTTCGATGTGCGAGAGGCGCTGACATCGCCTCGAAAAAGGTCACAATTTGATGGTCGCTCAAGTTTTCTGCCACTCCAGGCAAATCAGCAATAGATGAGATTTTCTCTGTGCGGGGAGCGATGGAAAAACTGTTGGAATATGGACATCAGTTGCACCATATTTTCATCGACTTTAAAGCCGCCTATGACAGCATAGCCAGGGTAAAACTGTACACGGATATTAAAGAATTCGATATCCTAACGAAATTGATAAGACTGACTAGGCTGACCAATGTGATCAATGTGCGAGACCAGATAAAAGCAGCAGGATCACTCTGGAAACTATTCAACATCAACAACGGTCTACGACGAGGGGATGCCCTATCATTTGTCCTCTTCAACCTGGCCCTGGAGAAAGTGCTTTGCGATGTAGATGTGAATACGAGAGGCACCATACTCTTCTCTCTGGCCTACGCTGACAATATCGACATTATGGGAGGAACAACCCGAGTCTACCTTCATCCAGACCGAGCAGGCGACGGGAGATCTCGAGCTACACGTAAATAAAGGCAATACGAAGTACGTGGTGGCAGCGTCAGCACCAAAAAGCAAAGAACGAGCCGCATCAAAACAATAAAGACAGGAGACTAAAACTTTGAGCCGTTGAAAATTTTTCCTATCTGAGGTCGAATATCACAACCGATAACAGCTATGACGATGAAGTGCGTGCACGGTTGCTGCAGCCAACAGAGCCTATTTCAGCTTACAAAAACTGTTTCGCTCGAAACGTCTTACCATAGGGTCAAAGCTTTCATTGTACAGGACTATGATCTTGTCAACCCGCATGTATTCTTCGGAAACCTGGGTGTTTTGCAAAAAAAAAAAAATTGCGAAATCTTGGCCGCGTTCGAGAGAAGAATCCTCCAAAGAATTGTTGGCCCCCCATGTGAGGATACACGATTCCATAGCCTACATAACGACAAAATTTATGGGCGATGCCACGACCGTTTGGTTGTGGATAAAATCCGGTTGAACAAGTTGCGGTGGGCGGGTCACTTAATCCCTATGGATAAGGATTATTCAGCCCGGAAAGTCTATAAGGGCAATATCTATGGTAGAAGAAGAAGACAAGGCAAACCCTGCCTGAGATGGAGCGATGACATAGGTCAAGACGCCACACTACTTTTAGCCATATCGGATTGGTGGACCTCGGCGCAAAACCGGGATGTCTAGAGTTAATTATTAAGGCAGGTCTAGACCGGATACCTGTTGCTGCGCCGTTGATGATGATGATGCCATCTATTTACATTTCTTTCATCTTCTGGTGTTTTTGAAGGTGACATTATTGGTTCTTATGGCCAATCTCAATCTTTGCGGGAGTGTTGGGTATAATGCTTTTACATTCTTTGATAAACCGAACCGAAGTGGTTCATCGGATCACTAAGAAGGTTTAACTCCTCACTTAATGATATGATCCGCCGCTTTAAGGGCCCGCCGTTGAAAGGTGGCAATGGAAACAGATCCCTAAAAATAGATTCACGGACACCAAAGTAATCTGGTCCATATCTAAAAAATAACTCACTCCAATATGACCTTTTCAAAAGATTACTTTAGTTACATCGTCATCAACTTCAGCAGAATATGTATTGTATGTTTATCTGAAATATGGTGGTTCTATTTATGAACTTCAAAGATATTGCTTCAAATGGCTCATGAATAGAACAATAACGCCCAACTTATCTGCCTGCTTAAATGGATAAAGAATAGCTTATAACATATCTGGTTGCCACTACTCGATAGTGTACACTACAAATATACATCCACATTTAAAAAATATACAGTATCACCTGTTATCTTTTAATTGGACACCAATTTTTGGGAAATCATACCAAGTTCAGCGAAAAATATTTACTTTTCAACTGGGGAACTATTTTGATTAGCTAAATTTTATTTGCTGATTAAATATGAGCGATCCAACTTCTCAGTATAAAAGGAGAGCTTCCAACAGAGCTGGATAGTAGATTTCGTCGAAGTGATTCAGTTCGGAGATAGTCTAATTAAAATGTTCAAGTTTGTGTTCTTACTCGCCGTATCAGCAGGCTGTGCTTGGGGCCAGACTGCCGACTACTGTGCTACATCCTTGTGTAATGGATCCAAGCACATTGCCTGTGGAAACAATGGGGTAAGCCGATCCCGGAAGAACATGAATCAAAAGCCGAAATGGAAGAGTGTAACAAGGACTTTGCTCCTCCCTGCGTAGTGATGATGAGATGCCAGCAAAGTCCAAAAATCACTCCAGCTAATTCATGGCTTTACCTCCAATCCAATTCCCTTTCAAGTGATAGCCTTTTCCTTTGTAGGCTTTTGCATCAACCTGTGCAGCAGATAAGAAGTTAATAGATATTAGCTCCTACAAAAGTGCAATTGTAGCCAAGCACAACGGATATAGGAACACAGTCGCTGCTGGAAATCTACCTGGCTTCCTCTCGGCTGTTAGGATGGGAACCATGCAATGGGATGATGAGTTGGCATCCCTCGCTGCATTGAATGTCAAACAATGTGCCATGAAGCACGATGCATGCCGCAACACTGACCGCTTCAAGTGGTCTGGACAGAACTTGGCCTGGTACTGGAGTATACCAGCAGCTACCGTTGACAAGGCAATCAATAATGGAATTGAAAGTTGGTTCAATGAATACAAGGATGCTACCATGGCTCAAATCAACAGTTACTCATCTGGAAGGTAAGAATAAGAACCTTATCAGCATTATGAGTATTTCAAGCATGTTATCCTTCCAGTGCCGTTATCGGACATTTCACTCCAATCGTCAATGATCGTAACATCCGTGTTGGATGCGCTCTTTTGAGCCAAGGCAAGAACAATGGCGTCGAATACTTCTTCGCTTGCAACTATGCCCAGACCAACGTTTTGAACAGGAAGATCTACACCAGTGGTACCACAGCATCCCAATGCACCACAGGAACAAACCCCAGTTATCCAGCATTGTGCTCTGTATCGGAACCAATTGACCCTAATGTTGTTTAATAAACTATCTTCGAAGGGATTGATTAAAAAATAAAGTGTACCTGATTGGAATACTACACTAAAAAATGATGTGTTTCTTTGCGGAACATATGTTCCCTGTTAATCTTTTAAACCTTATTAAAATCGGTTTTGAGAAGGTGGAAATCTTCAGAAGACACTGGTCCGTAGACGCCAGCGTGTGGGATTCTTACCCACGAAAACCAATCTCCATCCTCTTCCCAAGTTCCGTGGAACCACCATACGGTATTATATCACGGGGCGGAGTCAGCTTATTTTAGCTTGGTCCCCTTTCGTCTCAACGCGGCGTTCTAATCTCCTCTGTCTTTCCCAGTTTGCTCTGAATAGATGCGACCATTGAGCCTTCCTGACATGCTAACATTCTTCGCACCAGATTTTTTGGTTCGAGTACTTTTCCTAGAGTCTCCTCTAGGTTCTTCCTTTCCTCCATAAACTTTGGACAGTGGATGAATACATGCTCTGGGACTCGATTGCAGTTTGGACAATCAGGTCAGGTATCTAGTTTAAACCTGTATAAGTACTGGCGATATCCGCCATGCCCCGTGAGAAACTGGGTAAGATTATAATTAATCTCTCCAACCATTCCGTGATGGCAGGGATGAACCTATGTGTCCACCGAACGTTCCCAACGCCTTTCGGCGTTCTTCGTCTGTGATAAAGGATAGATAGACTCCGCATTGTATATATTCGTCTTTTCATCTGCTGTCAATGTCAATGTCATTCCAAAAATGACGAATTCACCTTCATATGAGACGGCTCTGAAGGCAGAACACACCCTTATAGTTGTCTTCCTGTATAATGCCTTCCCCAAATAGGGATGGCATAAAGCAAGATTTAGCTAACCACGCTAGCGATAAGTAGCCTACAAGTATACCGTGTCCCTCCCATGTTCGGCATTATTACCAGGGCTACGGTCATACTTACCGTGAATCACTTGTCACGAGCATATTGCACTTTAAAAGTTAGCTTTGTATCTATCATCACTCCCAAGGATTTGATGGTCGGCTTGGAAGTGACGATGTGATTGCCGATTGTAATTCGCGTAATTTCACTTGCGGCGCTTTGTGATGAGGATCGCTTCCGTTTTTTCCTCTGCAAGTGCTAGTCCAACGCTCCCTAACTAACCTTTAAAAGCACTAATTGCTTTGCAAGAGTATAATTCACCATCCTCTAGATGTTTTGCGATTTCAACCAATGCTATATTATCAGCACAACCCACCTCCTTGGACCCCTCCGGAATCGGAAGGTTAAGTACACCATATCGTATATGATGTTCCATAGTAGTGGGCTGAGTACGGAGCCTTGTGGGACACCCGCGGAGACAACGTACTCCTTGGGTTCATCATCGGTATTATACCAGAGCGTCCGTTTTCGCAGGTAGCTATCGACAATAGCTGCCAGATAGGTAGGAACACCAATCGTGACCAGGCACATTTGTATAAGGTTCCTATAGGCCGGATTAAATGCAGTCTTTACGTCCTGGGTCACTACTACCTAATATTTGCTGGTACTGCCTCTTCCGTAAATTGCATTTTCGGCCAAGCTAGTAACCATTTTGATGGCATCAATGGCTAATCTGGCTTTACGGAACCCATACTGCCGATCTGAAAGGCCTCGCTGGTTCTCCACGATCAAGAGTAATCTATTGTAAATTACCAACTCTAATATTTTCCTCATAGTGTCTATAAGAGGTGGTTCACCAGGAGGTTTACCAGCCTTAGGCAGCAGTACCAGCTTCTGCCGCTTCCATGCTATAGGGGATATCCCCTCGAACATGCACGCTTCGAAGAATTCAGCAAATATTACCGGTCTGGATTTTACGGCGTGCTTAAGGGCTCTGTTCTGTATGCTGTTCAGGTCCGGAGCTTAGTTATCACTTATTCTGCTACCGATCTCCAACAGCTCATCCGTGGTCACTGCAGGAATTGCTGTCACATTCAGAGATCTCTCAAATGTGTCAGTGCCCCTTTCTTGCTTCTTGAACAAGAGAGCAGGGCACGTCATCTGTGGGGATGACCGTTCTCTCAACTGTCCCATCACAATCCTCTAGACGCTCCCCCACGGATTTAGATTCGCTTCTGGGCAGAGCTCCTTAAAGCATTCCCATTTACTCCGCTGAATGGCAGCTTGAGGTTTTTGCGTGCTACTTTGTAAGCATGTTTCATTTGTCCCTGGTCACTCTTTCCTACCGTCCTCTGGGTCGTTCGTCTGGCTCAGTAACAGGCTGACCGAAGGCTAGCCAATTCACTACCACACGAGTAGTTCATTCTGATGCCCTTCTCAGCTTTAGGTATCCTAATTCCCTGGCATGTGGCTCCCTCCTCCTCCTTCAAATATGATTGCCTGTTGATCACTGTCCATCAAGCCCTCGCTAAGGTGCGAAAGTATACCACGTGCCAGTGCAGGGGTGACAAAGGTCAGGTCTACGATCGAGGCAGACTTCCCTTTGCGAAAGATGCTCGGATCAGTTTCATCGGTCAAGACTAAATCCAACTGAACAAAAGCTTCTAATAGACTTCGGCCCCTGCGCTACTCTCCCTGCTTCTTCAATCAAGGGCTCAAGCGTTGAAGTCATCGACAATCACCTTTGGATTTGCAACGAGAACAATGTTGTCTAACATGCCTTCAAATTCAGACAATGTGGCACTGGGTGGGGCGTAGCAGCTGTACACGTATATACCGCTTATTTTCGAAACCACTGGCCGAATGACTCATGGAGCTTTGTATAGCTTGGCGACCGCATTCCTATATCGCTGCTCCACCAGTCGAGTCTGTGACCCGTATAGGACCGTCACGGTTTCTGTAGGGTTCACTTATGTCTGTCTGTCTGTTCGTGTCACACACACGGTTGGACCGATTGTCACGAAATTTGGTGACAACGTGTGGTCTGTGAATACCTTTATATATATCTAGTGGCGCTATTCTGTCTGGGGGGGCTCTCCATACATGCGAAATGGAGGTGCAATTTCTTTTTCACAAAATATGGTCATCTGAAAAAAGAGGAGCTTGATTCAAGGATCGTCGTAGACGAGCCGCATAACAGACCTGACCTGGGGCAGTGCTGGAATTGTCAAGAATTTGGTCATACAAAAATATACTGCAATCGACCCAGTGTTTGCGTCATTTGTGGAGATTGCAAGAAAAATAGGGACAATACTTATGCCAGAAACTGTAGCAATTTTTGTGAACCACATACGGCTGACTACAGAGGTTGTCCAGTATATGGTGAAATTAAGCAAAAATCACAACAGAAACAACGAATTCAACATGCCGAAACAAACACCATTTACCTCAGCATATCTGCGGTTGAAGACTCTAAAAACTCCAGCATATACTGGAAATACGACACTTCGTGTATGAAAAAGAAGCGTCGATAATGCCCATATCCGAAGCGCACCACACTCACAACAAATTTACAGATTGATGGGTATTTCTTCGACGATACTAAGAATTCGGGAGGAAAATCCCACGCCGGTACCAGAACACTGACCATATCCCGCATTACCAGTTATACAAGCTTAAATCCACTGTTGATGCGGCGTAGTTCCTGTACACTCTGTGCACTTTATTTCTCATCCATCTGCTGGCATTACCAGTGCTGATTTTATTCATCATAGCAATGTTCTGCCAGAGTACCGTAGTTGCAGCAGCAACATATCAGGATACAGCTGAGATGCAATCTCATCATTGATTTGAGATAGAATTCTCGGAGTTGCTAAAGATCTATAGAGCCTGGGCGTGGTTTGCAACTCACTGGACAGTCACGTGCGCGAATTGCGGGAAACGTTCGACGAATCTCTGGTGTAACAAGGGGTGGGAAGATGTTGTACCCGCCTCCGACGTTGCCTGTCGACCTTGCATTGGCGATAGGTTTACGCGGTAGCCTGAAGCAATACCTGTGCCCTACATTATGGCACAATCATGTGCCGAGGTCCTCCGTCGAGAGTGGATTCCGCAATCTCTGTTCCAGCCGTTATCACCTTGGCTTCAAGTGACATAGGACTACTGCATACCATCTACAATCCAATGGTATGCTGGAACGTTGGCACCGGACGCTAAGGGCCGCCTTAATGGTTTGCGACGATACGTCGTGGTCGCAACCCATGCCTTTCGTCCTCGTCAGCCTCCATACAACTCAATGAGAAGAGTTTACTGCTAACCCCGCGAAGATGGTGTAGCATCAGATTCGCCCGGTGACCCCCATTGGCGGTTTGCTTCGCTGAACCCGCGTGTTTTCAGTTGGAGTAATGTGGCGGCACATCAGAGGTGCGAATCTGAATGCCACCGCGAATTCGCCTCTGCTGCCGCATTGAACGGCCGTGGAAACAGCTGACGGCCTGACAGGAGATCGAGCCAGGAGATGTCCTGATGACATGAAAGTCTCTAGTAGACTGTCAGCCCGGCTGTAAAGTTTAAAAGTAAATAAAGTCATAGAAAGAAATAAAAAACGGTTGGAATATCCCCAGATTTTACGGGCAGTTGGCTCACTTCGGACCTCACATTGTTGTGGCGGGGTTGCCTGCAGTACTTTATCACTAAATAAGTGTCCAATATATCAATACAGAAACCACGAATTTCAACCCCTGGAAGGAGACACATCTAATCCGGCCTCTGCATCGACCAATGAATTTGGAGGCTTTACAGGATTCATGTTCTCCATGGAGAAGTCCATGAAAATCCAGCACCTAGTGCCTATGACCGAGTTATTGTGAAGGGAGGGCAGTGAATGTCTAAAAATGGGGCAAACTGGAAAGTCGACTATGGCTGGTCTCGTCTCTCAGATCCTTCACTCCTGCATCTCCTATGATGAGCGGAAAAAGGCAAGCTGGCGCTGTGAACGTAACTGGCCTAATATGTGAAGACGTACTCATTTGACGAGACAGAGCGAACCTATGGAAGCACCTATTGAAAGAAGAAGAAGCTTCTTGGAAATGAAGGATAAGCATTTGTGCACCAATAAAGGTGATAATATCTAAATAATTCGGTCGGAAGGAAGCGGGACATTCGATGGAACTCTCTTCTGGCCCTAGACTGTTTCTTCGCATGACCAGCTGCCTAACAAATCTTAGCTAGTTTGAGGAACTTAATCACGCTCTGGCGCTACACACTCTTAGCACGAAGTTTCAGAACTGTGGAAGACCGAAGATCAAAACAGCTTCTTCAGTGAAAGATTGCCTTGGAAGCTATTTTTCCTTTTTATTGGTTAAAAACATTTGGTAATCTATACAAATACGTATTTCGGGGACTAACTGGGAACCCTTCTTCAGTGTTTTATCTTTTGAAAAATTTTCTTGTCAATTTGGGTTTCCTGTGACTATAGTATCTTAATTAGGCTTCTATTCTTCTCGAAGTCCTTTTTAAAAGTTCCAACAAGGACTAAAAATTGTTGCCCATATCCGTGTTTAACCTTTTTTCGGGGGGAATTTTCGAGATGTGGAGACTCTCGTAGGAGTCTAGTTTCCTAACGTCGTTCACTTCCTACAAAATATTGGCGTTGTCCAACGACGATTGGTGTCCCTGCTCTATTAAATGTCTGTCAACTGCAGACCTTATGTGTGGGTTATTCTTATTTTTAGCAGATTCGGCCTCCTTTATGTGTCCTAACACCCTGGTGTGAACTAGCCATTTTATTTGTCCTACGTAAATATTGACGTAGTCTGGACAGAAAATCCTATAAATGCCGCTTTTTTCCGTACAATCTTTTTGGTCCTTGGCTGATTGTGACCGGGTCCTAAGTAGGTATCGTCTGCTGGTTGAGGTGACCTGGATTCTATGTATATGTAGCCGCTTTTTGTTGTTCTGCGTACGACCCGAGTAGGTTAATGCTGTTGTAATGTTCACCTCCTGGAAGAGTGTTGAAAATTGCTGTCTTGAGGCCTGGCGTAGTTTCTTTTTGATCCGATTTTTGATGAGGTGGAACATAAAACCTGGGAAACGCCTACTGAACCAACAGCGAGAGCTCTACTACCAAACTCTATCTCCACCTCCACGTGGTGACCGCTGGGAGCTCTATCTTAACGAAAAGCTGCAGACGGAGAAGCGTGAATCCCAGTCTCCCGCGCCTAGAACGGGATAAATTATACCAACAAGTCTTGCAAGTTGGGAAAAGAACTTGTTACCAAGCCACAACAGAAGCCTCGGATTGGACTGATAACACAACGATGAACCCGCCAGCGGCAACGGAATAACAATTTACGCCTTTTCTCATGGAACGTGCCCTCCTTGTGCAGAAATGGAGCTCCCACACAGCTAGCCGATATCCTGTCCTAATATAGGGCTTAAGTAATAGCGTTGTAGGAGATGTGGACTGGTTTCGTGGGGAGAGTCGCTACACGAAATAAGGCGAGGGCGGGTACAACATCTTACCATCCCTTGTTGTACCAGAGATTCGCCGAACGTTCGCCGCAATTCGCCCACCCTCTGTAGGAGCAGATGATACAGAGGTTCATTTGCTCAGTCCACTTCATCCGCTGTCTACGCGAACCTGCTGAAATGTTCGTCATGGCGTGGTGGCTAGATGTCAAACCCCTTTGCAATTAGCGGTTTCAACGCCGTGATTTAAAAAGAGAATCAACAACCTACAAATAACGACCAAGTCGTTGCAAAATTAAACTCTATTTTCCAGTGCAATATTTGATGAGGGTATATTTTATCTTTAATCAATTCCTTCGGAAATAGTTAATTAAACGACATTAGGGTCAATTGGTTCCGAAACAGAGCACAATGCTGGGTAACTGGGGTTTGTGCCAGTGGTACATTGGGATGCGGTGGTACCACTTGTGTAGATCTTCCTGTTCAAAACGTTGGTCTGGGCATAGTTGCAAGCGAAGAAGTATTCGGTACCGCCATTGTTGGTTTGGCTCAAAAGAGCGCATCCAACACGGATGTTACGATCATTGACAATTGGGGTGAAATGTCCGATAACCGCCCTGAAAAGAAAACGCGCTAGAAGAGCTCATAATGCCAATGAGGTTAAAATTCTTACGTTCCAGATGAGTAGCTGTCAATTTGGGCCATGGTAGCATCCTTGTATTCATTGAACCAACTGTCGATTCCATTATTGATTGCCTTGTCAACGGTAGCTGCTGGTATACTCCAGTACCAGGCCAAGTTCTGTCCAGACCACTTGAAGCGGTCAGTGTTGCGGCATGCATCGTGCTTCATGGCACATTGTTTGACATTCAATGCCGCGAGGGATGCCAACTCATCATCCCATTGCATAGTTCCCATCCTAACTGCTGAGAGGAAGCCAGGTAGATTTCCAGCGGCGACGGTATTCCTGTATCCGTTGTGCTTGTCAACGATTGTATTTTTATAGGAGCTGATATCTATTAACTTCTTATCTGCTGCACAGGTTGATGCATAATCCTATAAAGGGATAGGATTTAGTAGCTTGATTTCAAGTCATAGATTAACTGGAGTAATTTTCGGATGCGTATCCTTTATCATCTTATCGTAGTATAGTAGTATCTTAGGTCCAGGTGTAAATGGGATGAGGAACAGGTCCTTGTTACATTCTTCGATTTTATTTTTTGGTTTCTCGATTATCTCGGGAAAAATTCATATTGGTTTGATATCTACTTACCCCATTGTTTCCACAAGCAATGTGCTTGGATCCATTACACAAGGATGTAGCACAATAGTCGGCAGTCTGGCCCCAAGCACAGCCTGCTGATACCGCGAGTAAGAACACAAACTTGAACATTTTAATTAGACTATCTCCGAACTGAATGACTTCGAGGAGATCTACTATCCCAGCTCTGTTGGGAGCTCTCCTTTTATACTGAGAAGTTGGATCGCCTATATTTGGTCCGCAAATAAAAATTGGCTAATCAGAACAATTGATCTATTGGAAAGTGAATATTTTCGGTTAAATTTGTTATGATTTACTGTGGTGAATGTCTCATTAAAAGATAACAGATGTCATTTTCCGTACTACTGAATATTAGGTAAATAGATACACCGAGCGTTAGTCTTCTTTTCGTGAACCATGTGAGACAATATTTATGATATATATATAAACAGAAGCACTAAGTATACAGAGTATACTTTGTAGAATTCGTAGGCAAAATAAAGGCAACTAATGAAGTCGTATTCGGAGGATTATTTGATAAGATGGGTCCGATTATTGTTGTAGTCAAGAACCTGGTTTCAAACAATGGTTTCCACTGCCCCACTAATGGAGTCCTTTCATTTGACGTCGAACGTGAAAAAATGCACCCGTTTTCGCATATATAGAGAGCCCTTTAAATTCCTCCGAAAATGGCGCCACTTAAGTCATGTAAAGCGATCCACAGACCTCGCTTTCTCACCAAATTTCATGCCAACTAATCCATCTGTTAAGGAATAAATCGGGTGTGATAGAGTGACCGACAGACAGAGAGAGGGCAGCAGTTCGTTGGTGGCGGATAACTTGGCCACAGTAGTGAGAGTCATTGGGATCCTCTCTAATAAGTAGCAGGCAGAAGAAGGAGACCCCAAAGAAGACTCCTCACTCACGCTTCAACAGTGTCACAGGCGGTGTAAATAACACCTAACCCTATTGTTATTAACTAACCACCAAGCAAAAGGATGCAGGAGAAAGATGGGGATCCTCTAAGGAATTAGCAGGTGCCTAAGGAGAGAAAGGCATACTACTAGTTCCCAAGAACAGAACCAAAAGTATGGAAGGTAGAAAAGGTGTGCAAGTGGGCACGTCGGCAATCGAAGCAAAAAGATGAAGAAGAAAATGAAAGTGAAAATTGGGCGAAAGGGAATTGTTACCTTCAGCAAGGTTAAATTATCATGCATGGATGTTCTTAAAAAGGTCAAAGGTGGCCCCGTTCTAAAAGATTTGAGTGGAAATATAAGCAAGATCTGAAAGACTCTGTATGAGCTGGACAAATCCAGCTTGCGCAAAACTGATGGCTTTCGCACCCAACTTAAGAGATCGCTTGGGGCATGAGATTTACATTCAGTCTGAAGCCCCTATTACACCTACTGAGTGCTCGGTCGAGTATATCCCCGTATAATCAACCCAGACAGTAGATTTTGAAGTGTGAATAGAACCATTTTTAAGGTTTTGTGTAACACCTGAACGCCACGTTATCATATTTTGGGCAGCATGGTGATTTGTTGTGACCAAATCGATGTAAATAAGCACGATAACCTCCGTATCCACTTAAGAATTGCGTTAACTCGTAGCTTATTTTTTCATGGCTTCGTTCAAACCATCTCCGAATATCCGGAATGATGCCGTATGTCCAACGACCAATTTGTGACTCGTCCCATCGCTTTTGCTACCCTTCGATAGATTCTCACCGTGCCAGCTGACGTCGAAAAGCACTAGACTCCCCAGCTGCATACGTTTTGTCGTAGAGTCACCGGCCTTCATTCGGCAAGATGTCTATGGGGAGCATCCCTGCTAGTACATATGCTGCTTCTCCTGATGTTGTCCGATAAGCACTGCATCCCCGGAGTGCACTTAGCCGATATGCCATTCCCAATTTTCGGCAGTTCACTTTGTTATCCAGAACAGTTGCCCAAACTGCAGCTGCGTGGAGTAGCACGGAGCTGACTACCCTAGAAAACAGAAGACGTCGACTTTGTCTTGGTCCACCAATGTTCGGTAGTATCCTGGAGATCGTTGTAGCGATAGAAGACGCTTTAGTTGCGGCGCACTCGATTTGTCTTTTGAGAACGAGAACTACTTCTGTTTTATGTTCAGTAAGTAAAAGGCCGGAATTTCTCAACCAGGAATTGATCTCCGATATCGCTCCATTCGCATAGATCTCGATCTCGTCTTGGCGCTTCGCAACCACTGTTATTCCGATATCATCGGTGAACTCAATAGTTGTCACGTTGTCCAAAAGGCTTAGGGTCAACACTCCATCATACATAACTAGCCACAGCAAGGGACCTAGGACAGAACCCTGTGGCACCCTGCAAGTTGTCGGGTATATTTTTAGCCCATCACCCGAGTTCCAGTAAAGCCTTCTCCAAAGGAGAAACTCAACAACAATGCGTTTAAGGTATTTCGGGGCCTGTATCTTGTCGAGTGCCTCGATGTTGATTTTTCCTTACGAAATCCGAATTGTTTGTTGGAAAGGTGTCCTCCCCTTTTCGCAACAGCGAGCAGTCTGTTGTATATTACTCGTTCAAATAGTTTGCCAATTGTATTGCCCAGACATATCGGTCTACATGAGAAGGGGTCACCCAATGGTTTACCTGCCTTCGGAATGAGTATGAGCTTTTTTAGCTTCCATTGCTCGGGGAATTTGCCTTCCCTAAGGCATGCCGTGAAAACTTGGGCAAACATACCTGGCGCTGTCCTGACGGCTACTTTCAGGGTAATATTAGGGATTCCATCCAGTCTTGGAGTCTTTTTTTCAGTCAATCTTTTCGCTGCATCTAGAACCGCTTCATTTGCCACTACGGGAACTTCGTCAGGTCGGTTTCTTCTGCGCTGGGCTCGTCTTTTAGCTTTGAGGCACTTTTTCCAACATTCCTCAATTTTTGAATTCCACCAGAAATTAAGATTTCGTCTTCGGAAAGTGCTAGGTCTCTCTCGCCTATCCATCTGTCTGTCTGTCTTTTTTTTTGAAGAGGTGGAAATCTTCAAAAGCCACTGGTCTAGACACACCAGCGTGTGGAATATTTATCTACTAAAACCACCCCCGACTCCCTCCCTGCCCCGGGGAACCACCATAAGGTGGCTTAGTCACCTTTCTTCTATTCGCGGCGTACGTGAATGCGCTTTTCGCGCCTCCTGTGCCTTTCGCAGTTTCTTTTGGTAGATGCGATCACGGAGTTGACCGCATTCCAATTCTCTTGATGTGTTACCATTTTCGACACAAAATTTTCCGGTACCAGCACCTCTTCTAGAGTCTCCTCTAGATTCCTCCTTTCTTCCACAAATCTCGGACAGTGGAAGAATACATGCCCTGGGTTCTCTGGGACTCCATCGCAATTTGGGCAGTTGGGTAAGGTTTCCAATTTAAACCTGTGCAGGTATTGGCGGGGCCGTGGGATCGAGGATCCCCGTGGGAAACTAGGTGAGATTATAATTAATCTCACCGTGTCTCTCCAACCACTCCTGGATGGCAGGAATGATCCTGTGAGTCCATCGACCCTCTCCCGAGCGTTCCCACCCCTCATGCCATCTATTTATGGATGTCTCCCTCTCAGCGTACTTCGTCTGCGATAAGGATGAGATTGGCTTCGCATTGAATATGTTCGCCATCTCAACTGCAACGCCATCCTCCAAATTGGGTTCGCATAGAGCATGATTGATGTCACCACCCTGGCTATAAGCAACTTAGAGGTATATCGTTGCCTTGCCAGTGCCATACTTGCTGTGGATGATTTGTCGCAAACATACTGCACGTGTTGCCTATAACTAAGCTTCTATCTATTACCACTCCCAAGTATTTGATGGTCGGGTTAGAAGTAAGCATATGATTCTCGATTCTAATACAGGCGTAATTTCTCTTCCGGCGCTTAGTGATGAGAACTGCTTCCGTTTTTTCCTCCCCAAGTGACAGACCAGAGCTCTCTACCTAACTTTCAACGGCACTGATTGCCTCGCCTGAGTATATCTCAACATCGTCGAGATGCCTAGCGATAACAACCAGCACTATGTCGTCAGCGTAACCCACCACTGTGCCTTCCCCCGGAAGGGAAAGATTAAATACGTCGTTGTACATGATGATCCATAGCAGTGGGCCCAGTACGGAGCCCTGTGGGACACCCGCACAGACAACGTACTCCTGGTGTCGGTTATCGGTGTTATAACAGAGTCTCCTTTCAGTCACATAACTATCGACGATAGCAGCGAGGTAGGCGGGAATACCAACCTTCGTTAAGGATTGGCGTATTAGTTTCCAATTGGAGGAATTGAATGCATTTCTCATATCCAGGGTCACCACCACGCAATATTTGCTAGTACCGCCATTCCATTCGCCAAGCCAGTAACCATTTTGATAGCATCAATGGTTGATCTGACTTTTCGGAAGCCATACTGTCGATTTGAGAGCCTTCCCTGGCTCTCAACAATCGGGAGTTATCTATTGTAAATTACTCGTTCTAGCATTTTACCCACAGTGTTCAAAAGGCATATGGGTCGGTATGCGGATGGTCCACCTGGAGGTTTATCAGCCTTAGGCAGTAGTACCAACTTCTGTCGCTTCCATGATGCTGGAAATATCCCCTCGGACATGCACGCTTCAACCAACTCAGCGAACATGCAAGGTCTGGATTACACGGCAAGCTTAAGGGCCCTATTCGGCACGCCTGGATCTTTGTTAGCGCAGATCACCAGCAGTTCGTCTCTGGTGAGTGGCGATATTGCTGTCACACTCAGAGGTCGGTGGAAGCTGTCTGTGCTCACCCCTTACTAGGGGAATAGCTCCTGGATAATTTTTAACAAGAGTGGAGGGAATGTGATCTGCGGAGATGATCGGCTTCTGAATGGTCCCATCACGAGGCGTCCCCTCCACGGATTTACGTCCGCTTCCGAACAGAGCTCCTTAAAGCATTCCCTCTTGCTTCTTTGCATGGCAAGCTTGAGCGTTTTGCGGCCTTCTTTACAGGCGCGCTCTTTTTGCCCTTGGTCGATTCTGCTTACCGTTCTCTTAGCTGCTCTCCTGGCGCGGTGACACGCTGATGGGAAGCTGGCCAGTTCAGTATTCCACCAGTAGTGTAGTCTTCTACTAGGGAATGAGCACCTCCTAGGAATGGACGCGTCACACTTTTTGGCGGTGCTTTGCTCATCCAGAGCTTTTGTGGACCAGCCTGACATCTTTCTCGGTTTCGAGAATACGGTCTTCTGCCCGGTGACTCCACTTATAGATTGCCTGGTAATCGCTGTGGGTGTAGTCCTTGCTGACGCACCAGGACAAATGACGTGCCAGTGCAGGGCTGACAAAAGTTAGCCCTTCGATTGAGGCAGACCCCCTTCCTGAAAGGTGTTCAACCTTGAACTACGACCCCTTTCGTCGAGGACAAGACTGTCAAGCATTTCCTCGAATTCGGACAGTGTCAGACTTGGTGGGGCGTAACAGCTGTACACATATACCCCGTTTACTTTCGCCTATAAAAATCCACTATATGTCTGGTTTCCAGTATATTGCGTAACTTCTCAACCGCATGCGTGGATAATGTTCTGGTCGCTCCTCCTCAGAGTTTGAGCATTTGGCCCATCTCAAATGCATTTTCCAACCTCTAATTGAGGTCGGACTAGTCCTAAACAGGGACAAATGCAAGTTTTTCCAGAATTAGGTGAGGTTCCTCGGCCATTCTATTACCCCAGACGGAATCCAACCCGACTCAGATAAGAGACTAGCAATTTCAAGTTTCCCGCGCCCTAAGACAGTGAAAGAGCAGCCGAGGTTCTTGGGCGTGCTAAACTTCTATCGTCGTTTCCTGCCCAAGGCCGTCCATCACCAGTCTGTTTTGAACGCGTACTTGCCTGGCCCCGAAACCAAGGACATACGAGTGATTATGTGGCCTGAAGAGGCTGTCCAGGCGTTTGAAAAATCTGACTACAGCTACACTCTTGTCATTCCCTCAACAAGATGCGCCCCTAGCCGCATTCTTTGATGTCTCTGAGGTTGCTCTTCACCAAAAGGTGAATCAAGTCTGTTAGCGGTTGAGTTTGTTCTCTAAGCAGCTGAACTCCGTTTAACGGAACTACAGTACTTACGATCGAGAACTACTCGTCGCATGATTGAGGATCAAATACTTCCGTTTCTCTCTAGAATGCAGGTCGTTTACAGTGTTCACGGGCCACAAGTCTCTAACGTATGCTTTAAAACAAAAGCTTTATAAACCAGTACACTTCTGACATTCGGCAGGTGTCTGGCAAGGACGACATAGTTACTGACGCTTTTGTCACGTATCTTCGAAGTAAACCTCTCCGCCTCGGTCGACTTTCCGGCTATCGCCAAGGCACAAGAAGATGACACAGTACTTCAGAGCCCCATGTCCAACCCCAAATACAAATTTCGGAAGTTGCCTATCTTCGGCTCAAACCTCACTATTTTCTGCCAAGGCTAGGAGAAGGCACCTTAGCCATACATTCTGGCCACTTTTCGCATGGAAGTGTTTCATGCAGTTCACGATTTGGCGCACCCAGGCTTGAAGACCACGAATCGGTTAGTTACCGGAAAATACTTCTGGCCCGCTATGAACAAGGACATCAGCTTCCGGGCCAGAGATTGCATCACGTATCAGAAGTGTAAGGTCACGGGGCATGTAAGAAAAGAAGTGAACGACCAAGCGGTTCCACACGATCCATCTCGACCTCATAGGCCCTTTCCGAGACTCGCACGGCTTCAAGTATTGCCTCACAATCATCGACAGGTTCACGCGATGGCCTGAAACAATTCCTCTAGCTGACATTGCAGCACAATCTTGTGCTGAAGCTCTCTGTCGAAAGTGGATCTCGCGATTTGGAGTTCGGGCAGTGACAACCACTTTTCTCGGGGCTAGGCTAACTCCTGGGACTTGAAAGCCGTAGGACCATTTCATACCACCAGAAATCCAATGGGACGCTTGAAAGTTGGCACCGGACGCTGAAATCCACCATTATACCCGCGACGATCCATCCTGGATGCAGGCCTTGCCTCTCGTCCTGCTTGGCCTCCGAGCAGCCTCCGGAGCTGGTATACGGGGAGAGCCTGAGGCTCTCGAGTGACCCGGTCTTTGACAGAAGATCGAGTCTCACAGACTTAGGATTGCTGAGTCTGCTGAGAGAAAACTTTAAAAGAATCAAATCGACACCATCCACTCGGGGGTGGAGTGATGTGGCGTGATAGCCTGAATTTTAATTTCCGGTGCGGAAGTGCAGCTACTGCATCACTACTCTCACCACATCACAGTCTCCTCAGCAGGTGGGCACTGAACTGAGCCGAGTCGATTGGAGAAGAAGAAGGACTCGGCCTAGCCTTTCGATAGCCGCGAGCGAGCACGGAGCTCACACATTCTAAAACGTTAGTTGTGTTGCGGTAATTGCGGGAATCGCTCGAAGAATCTCTGGTGAAACAAGGGGTAAGATGTTGTACTCGCCCTCTCCGTTATTTCGTAGTAGGAGCGAATGATAAACGAGTTCATTTCCTCAGTCAATTTTATCCGCTGTCTATGCGAACCTGCTGAAGTAGTCGCCACAGATTGTAACAAAACAGCTGCAGCTGGTAGAGTAACGCTCCTGGTCATCATGGCGCCTAAACGTATCGCGATTAGTGGTTTCTACGTCGTTCTGTGCATTGCGGGAGTCCGACCCAGTAACCAAGTCAGACTATCTCCGCTGGTTATCGGTACCGGATTTTAGAATTATTCTTCTCTTAATCTAATGGATTTGCGTTTAATCCCTAACTATCAGGTATGATGATAGCTCCCTCAGTGAGTAATCTGCAAGAATTCAAAGTTCGTGCAATTTCTTCACCTATCCCTTAAGACGCTACGCCAGCGCACAACCATTCAGACTGAAACTATCTATCCCTCCCTCTTTCACAACCGCGCTTGGGACCAGCTACGGCGGAGTTATTATAATTATCATTCAATCAATTGTTAATAAACAAAATTTGGACTTGCTTGAACGAGATTGGATTCTTGTGTTTAAGGGAAAGCGACCAATTGTTAGGTTTTTTCTTTAAAAGTAAATAAAATTAATTATTTCAACTGTTAGATGTTGGATATGAATGAATGTTTGAATGATCGTACAACGAATACACAAATCGCTGCAAAATTAAACTCCATTTTTCAGTGCAATATTTGATGAGGGTATATTTTATCTTGAATCAATTCCTTCGGAAATAGTTAATTAAACGACATTAGGGTCAATTGGTTCCGAAACAGAGCACAATGCTGGGTAACTGGGGTTTGTTCCAGTGGTACATTGGGATGCTGTGGTGCCACTGGTGTAGATCTTCCTGTTCAAAACGTTGGTCTGGGCATAGTTGCAAGCGAAGAAGTATTCTGTACCGCCATTGTTGGTTTGACTCAAAAGGGCGCATCCAACACGGATGTTACGATCATTGACAATTGGGGTGAAATGTCCAATAACCGCACTGCAAAGAAAACACGATAGAAGAGCTCATAATGCCGATGAGGTTAAGATTCTTACGTTCCAGATGAGTAGCTGTCAATTTGGGCCATGATAGCATCCTTGTATTCATTGAACCAACTTTCGATTCCATTATTGATTGCCTTGTCAACGGTAGCTGCTGGTATACTCCAGTACCAGGCCAAGTTCTGTCCGGACCACTTGAAGCGGTCAGTGTTGCGGCATGCATCGTGCTTCATGGCACATTGTTTGACATTCAATGCTGCGAGGGATGCCAACTCATCATCCCATTGCATAGTTCCCATCCTAACTGCTGAGAGGAAGCCAGGAAGATTTCCAGCGGCGACGGTATTCCTGTATCCGTTGTGCTTGTCAACGATTGCATTTTTGTAGGAGCTGATATCTATTAACTTCTTATCTGCTGCACAGGTGGATGCATAATCCTATAAAGGGATAGCAGTTAGTAGTTTGGTTTAAAGTCATAGGTTAACTGGAGTGATTTTTGGATGTGTATCTTTTATTATTTTATCGTAAATAGTATCTTAGGCCCAGGTGTAAACGGGATGAGGAATAGGTCCTTGTTACACTCCTCGATTTTATTTTTTTATTTCTCGATCATTTCGGGAGAAATCCATATTGTTTTGAGATCTACTTACCCCATTGTTTCCACAAGCAATGTGCTTGGATCCATTACACAAGGAAGTAGCACAGTAGTCGGCAGTCTGGCCCCAAGCACAGGCTACTACAGCGAATAAGAATACAAACTTCAACATGTTTTTAGACTATCTCCGAACTGGATCACTTCGAGGAGATCTACTATCCAGCTCTGTTGGGAGCTCTCCTTTTATACTGAGAAGTTGGATCGCCCATATTTGATCCGTAAATAAAATTGGCTAATAAAAACAATTGATCTATTGGAAAGTGAATATTTTCGGCTAAATTTGGTATGATTTACCGTGGTGAATGTCTTATTAAAAGATAACAGGTGTCATTTTCCATTTTTAAATGAATATTAAGTAAATAGATACACCGGGCGGTAGTCTTCTTTTCGTGAGCCATGTGGGACAATATTTATGATATATATATAAACAGAAGCACTAAATTTAAACTAAGTATACAGAGCAGAATTTGTTGAATTCGCCGGCAAAATATAGACAACTAGTAAAGTCGTCTTCAGAGGATTATTTGATAAGATGGGTCCGATTATTGTTGAAGTCAAGAATTTGGTTTCATACAATGCTTTCCACTGCCCCACTCATTTGATATCCAACGTGAGTACACATTCGGAAGGAAAAGTTGCGTCCCTTTTCGCATAGATAGAGAGCCTCTTAAATTCCTCCGAAAATGGTGCCACCTGTTTCGTGTAATGCGATCCACATACCTCGCTTTCCCACCAAATTTCATGCCAACAAGTCCATTCTTTTAAGAATAAACCGGATGTGACAGACTGACCGACAGACAGACGACAGCAGTTCATTGATGGTGGATAACTTGGCCCCTGTAGTAAGAGCCATTAGGGTCCTCTCTAATAGGTAGCAGGAGGAAGAAAGAGACCCCAAAGAAAAGCCGAAAGTTCACCCTTCAGCAGTGTGACAGGAGATCCAAGTGACTCCTAACCCTAGTATTATCAACCTGTCACGAAACAAAAGAATACAGGAGAAAGATGGTGATCCTTTGGCGAATTGTCAGGCGCCTAAGAGGAAAAAAGCGCACTCAGTTCCGAAGAACAGAACTAAAAGTATGGAGGGTAGAAGAGGTTTGCACCAAGGTGGCGCGACGACAATCGAAGCGAAACTTAAGGGAGACGAAAACGAAAGATGGATGAAGATCATTATCAAACAGTTGAAGAAGGAAGCGAAACTGCAAATTGGCGAGAGGCAATTGGTATCTTCAGTAAGGACAAACTATCGTTGGTGCATATTTTTAAAAAGGTCAAAGCTGGGCCCGATCTAGAATATTTGGGCGGAAATGTAAGTGCCCAAAAGATCCTGCTTGATAAATCCAGCTTGGACAAAACCGATAGCTTTTGAACTCATTTTAAGAAATCCTTTGGGAAAAAATCACAGTACGGGTATGAGATTTATATTCAGTCCAAGGATCTCAACTACATCCTGCGAAGAGTTATGTGAAGGGTTGAAAGAACAATTGGAGTGGGAGGATGTGGGAGAAAAATCTATTGTGAGTTTCTCAAACGGCCACAGTGCAACTACCAGTGGAGGGAACGCAGAAATTGTTGTCAGCCGGGAAACTATAAATTGAATGGGTTGTGTGCCATTGAAGAGCTGCTTCAAGTCCATCATCTTTGGATACTTCGTGCAGCAACAGCACTGGTCAATTTGATTGACATAAAAGGTTTGAGAAGAAATTACAGGCCACTAAGGAGCTCAATAATCACCCATAATGCTTATATTCCGAGGAAAAAGGAGGGACGACATATCGCTGGAAGTAGTAAATGCTAGGAATTTGGGAAACCGTGGGCTGCAATAAAAAATAAGTTATTGTTTATGATAGTGAGGGATCCTAAGTCCACACCCACTTGATGTTGGACAGGACCAAATAGAGAACAAATTACTCTCAAGTTTTGTTGGTCTACGGACCCCTCGTTTAGGGCATGGCACCCAAGCATTTAAAAATAGGAACTAAAGGTTTTGTCCAGGGCAGAGGCAACTCATCAGACATGAGGCAGCGTATGATGAGTTACCTCTGCCCTGGAAAAAAATAAAGTTAATTCAAATAAACTTGAATCATTGCAAAGTCCCTTCGGATTTATTTAAGTAGACCACCTATGAGCCTAAGATAGAGGTTGCTCTCGTTAGTTAACGATGCAGAAACTGTTAAGGTAGCGAATGGAGCATGGACTCCTCAAGTGGCAATATAGGCTTGCGGTAGGCGAGCTATACAAGTATCATGAGTCGGTAGACCAGCGGCTTTGTGGGAGTGAAAGTAAGCGCTGTGTACGTGCAAAGCCGCCACACCCCAAACAGTGTCACATTATTTGATTTTTAAGATTAGGTATATTTCTAGCCACCTTCCGGAAAGCAAGTCTGCCTCAGTAGTAGACCTGACCTTTATCTACCCTGCAATGGTACGTGGTATGTCTTAGTATGCGAGAAAGAACTACTCCCACAGCGAAAACCAGACAATTATCTTCAGGCTATAGTTAGAGTCACATGGTAGGAAAACTGTATATCCAAAGCGGACAAGGCCATGGCTAATCTACAAGAGCAATGGACGAGCAAGCCTCCGCGGCTCCACGGGAAAAGTTCTCCATATGATATAAATCATCGTTAAAGCAGGTGACACATCTATGTCTAGGGGATCCACATTCCCTAGTAGAAGACCCAACTACTGGTGGAATTAGGAACTGACCACTCTTTGATCAGCCTGTCACCGAACCAGACAAGCGACTCTGAAGGCGAAAGGCAGAATCGATCAGGCGCAAAAAGAGCATGCATAGAAGACAGCCAAAACCAACAAGGAATGCTTTAAAGAGCTCAGCTCGGAGGCGGATGTAACCGGAGAGAGCACCCGTTGAATTGTGATTGGTAGACACAGACGCCTGTCATTTCTATAGATCACATACCCTACCCTCTTCTAGAAAATCATCCAGTGCCTATTCTCCAAACAAGAGGGAGAGAAATCTATGAATGTGATGCAATTCCTGTAGAGACCATGGTTACGGTATGGTAGTTTAACCCCGGCATTAGGCCTAACCCCACGGTCCACCTGAAAAACGAACCCCGAACCCCGTTGTGGCAAGCAACAATAGGAACAATATATACTGAGAGCATGGCAAAGCATTCATACTGGTAGATGCAGGACCTACCTAAATCTTTACCAAACTAACAAGTACGGCATTCAGGCTGCAGGTGAAACTCCACGCTTGGGTTCCGAAGATTTCTGTCTACCTAGATATAACCGCAACCACCATAAAACTCTCGATAGGGGTTCATTATCATCATCAATGACGCAACAACCGATAATCGGTGTAGACCAGCCCCAATAAGGAACTCCAGACAACCCGGTTTTCCGTCAAGGTCCACAAACTCGATATGCCTGAAAGCTGTCTACCATCCTGGTTTACACCTTCCACTTTTCGGGCTGGATCTTCATCCATACCCATATATGACCCGCCAACTACAACCTATTGAGCCGGATTTTATCCACAACCTGACGGACATGGTATCACTTATAGATTTCATCGTTATTTGGGCTACGGAATTGTTCATCCTCATGTAGGGGACCGAAAATTCTTTGGACGATTCTTCTCTCGAAGGCGGCCTAGAGAGGAGAAATTATCAACGTTCTCACAATTGTAGTCTCCCCTCTTTATTCTTCTCGTTTGACCAGGGCGATTTGATGTTTTTGGTTCTTTGATTTTTGGCACTGACGTCGCCACCATGTACTTTATCTTGCCTTCATGTGCAGATGAAGGTAGACTGGACATCTCGGGTTGTTCTTTCCATAATGCCAAAATCGTCAGCGTGGGCCAGTACTTGGGTGGACTTGAAGAGGATGGTGCTTCTCGCATTCACATTTGCATCGCGAATTATTTTCTCCAGGGCAAGATTAAAGAGGACGCATGATATGACATTTCTTTATCTTAGACCGTTGCTGATGTCAAATGGTCTCGAGAGTGATCCTGCTGCTTGTATCTGGCTCAACACATTGGTCAGGGTCAGCCTAGTCAGTCGTATCAATTTCATCGGGATACCGAATTCCCTCTGGTCGTGTACAGTTTCGCACCATTTCCATTTCGTAGCCGAAATCCCTGTACTTGTGTCTAATTGCCCTAATTAGGCCTTGGATCATTCGCCTTAGTGGAGGTTCCCTTGGGACGCTTGGTTATGATTCAACTGATATAGTTGTTGCCCCCTCTTCTTCCCAGCCACCTCACCTGTAGTGATCACAGACTAGCTGTGGGGAATCTGGAACAGAATAGATGACAGCAAAGCTCTGAGCCTTCACGGAGTAGCTAATCGGGCCTTAAGTGTGAAATTTAGGCCCGACATGTTCGCAGAATTGTAAGAAGCACGCATATCCGAAGCGATATTTTCAGCAATATAGAAGCGGTAGAAGCTGATACTGCTGCTAAAGACTGGCAAACACCCAGGTGAGAGATCCTGCTAGAGACCCATATATTTTCTGGTCACTATGGGGAAAACACTGGAGTGGGTAATTTACAATAGGTTGCTCCTGATTGTTGAGAACCAAGAAGGGATTTCACAGTAATTCACAGAAAGGATAATACCAACAAACATAGTGTGGTAGTGACCCTGGACATGAGGAATGTATTCAATATGGTCAATTGGAGCCTTATAAAGAAGTCCCTGGTGACGGTTCCCATCTATTTCTCTGCTATTGTCGATAGCTACTTGCGAGCAAAGGCCCTGGTATGACACCGATGACGGACACCAAAAGTAGGTTGTCTCCTCTGGTGTCAGACAGGGTTTTTTGCAGCACTACTCTAGAATAAATGCATGGTACAATACTGTACTTAATCTTCCTGTTCCAGAGGAGACCACGGTGATGGGCTACATCGATGATATAGTACTGGTTGTTGTCACGAAGCATCTCGAAGATGCTGAAATGTACGCATGAGAAACAATGGGAGGTGTTAAGGCTTAGTTAGAGAGCGCGGAAGACGGAAGCGGTCCTTATTACCAAGCACCGTAGGAAAAATTAGATCAATTATAATCTGACCCAGTTTCTCACCGGTCATGAATTCCTTCGGCAGTGTCCGTATAGTTTAGTATTCTATTGTCCGAGGTTCGTGGAAGACAGGAGGAACTTAAAGGAAACTCTAGGTGAAATGCTATCACTGGAAAATACTAGCTAGGCAGGAGGATTGGGATGCGATCAACTTCTTGTTCGCAATGATCCAGGGTAAACTGCTAAAACCGGAAGAGGTTCAGGATGGCGCGGTTACGATCGCTGCACACAGAAGAATGGAGATCTAGTCAAAGTAATCTAACTGCGCTCTGTGATGTAATACTCAAAGGTGGTGCCAAGCAGAAGGAGCTTGGGGAGTCGCGGGTAAAAATTCCACCAAGAACCCCTACTGATATGACATGGAGGGACTTCACAATTTATGCAGCATTTACCACCACTTATTTTCAGCGCAGTCGTTTCGCATGACCCATTTCCTTTAATTTATCGCTGCTTGGGATTATATTTTGTGAGGGTCTGATGTCAACTAGACCTCTATGGTTCTGAGTGTTGGCCGACTACAAAAGACAATGAATGGCGCCTGGAGGCAAAGTTGTTTCGTTGAACAATTGACGTGACACGCCTTGATCTCACCCGAAATGAGGATATCCGCAATCGATATGGGGTTGCACCGATCACGAAAAAAATGGATGGTATGGCCATGTGGTTCGTGCTAAGGAGAATTCACCTGTCAAGATTGGTCTAAACATTGAAGTCGATGGGAATTGACAAAAAGACAGGCCGAAACAACGACGGCTTGACACTTTGGATGGTGATTTGAAAGTCTCTCGACTGCACCGAAATCAAACCTGATCAACACGAAGCAAACCTGTTTCTGAGTGGCACAAAGCCTGAAGAAAAAGAGGGTGTCATATCTATTGTTCTTAGTATGCATACTTCAGTAACGCACCTTAGTTATCCGATCAGATAGATTCTTAACCAAGGTGATTTATAACAAAGGACGCCAACTTCGCTCTAAAGGATTCAAACCACCTTTTTGAAGACCCTAAGTGGTGGGTTTTCATTTAAGCTAATCTGACAGATCTAAGAGAAATCCTTCCTTTCAAAAATGACCGTTGTATTGGCTGTTTATTTTGGATTTTAAGTTTCTATTTATATTGTACAATGTGTTGTTTATAAATATTATCTTAAATGGTAAACGAATAGAATATTAGCTAAAAAAATATGGTACTGTCTACTGTACAGGCGCGTGTGATACACACGTCTGCATATCAAGATTGTGAACTGACACCTGTTATCTTTCAATTGGATACTAATTTTCGGAAAATCATACCAATTTCAGTCGAAAATATTTACTTTTCAATAGATGGATTGTTTTGATTAGCCATTTCTTATTTGCTGACTAAATATGAGCCATACAACTTATCAGTATAAAAAGGGAGCTTCCAGCGGATCTGAGATAGTAGATTTCCTCGAAGTGATTCAGTTCAGAGATAGTCTAAAAAAATGTTGAAGTTTGTATTCTTATTCGCTGTAGTAGCCTGCGCTTGGGGCCAGACTGCCGACTATTGTGCTGCATCCTTGTGTAATGGATCCAAGCACATTGCTTGTGGAAACAATGGGGTAAGAAGACCTCGGAATAACACTCATCTTATTTCGAGATGATTTAATAATTAGAAAGAAGGAATCGGTCCAATCTCCAGCCAAAGTGACATCTTTGCCCTTTTTAGGACTATGCATCCACCTGTGCAGCAGATAGGAAGTTAATAGATATTAGTTCCTACAAAACTGCAATCGTCGATAAGCACAATGGATACAGGAATACCGTCGCCGCTGGAAATCTCCCTGGCTTCCTCTCAGCAGTTAGGATGGGAACTATGCAATGGGATGATGAGTTGGCATCCCTCGCAGCATTGAATGTCAAACAATGCGCCATGAAGCACGATGCATGCCGCAACACTGACCGCTTCAAGTGGTCCGGACAGAACTTGGCCTGGTACTGGAGTATCCCAGCAGCTACCGTTGACAAGGCAATCAATAATGGAATCGACAGTTGGTTCAATGAATACAAGGATGCTACCATGGCCCAAATTGACAGCTACTCATCTGGAACGTAAGAACCTTAACCTTATTGGCATTATGAGCTCTTCTATCGTGTTTTCTTTGCAGAGCGGTTATTGGACATTTCACCCCAATTGTCAATGATCGTAACATCCGTGTTGGATGCGCTCTTTTGAGTCAAGGCAGGAACAATGGCGTCGAATACTTCTTCGCTTGCAACTATGCCCAGACTAATGTTTTGAACAGGAAGATCTACACAAGTGGTACCACAGCATCCCAATGTACCACTGGCACAAATCCCAGTTACCCAGCATTGTGCTCTGCTTCGGAACCAATTGATGCTAATGTCGTTTAATTAACTATCTCCGAAGGAATTAATTCAAAATAAAATATGTCTGGTTAGAATATTGCACTGAAAATGATGTGTTTCCTTGGAGGGGATGCGATTTATTCCCTGTCCCTTTTTTTTATTGGTTTTGCTCTTCATTTCGTTTGGAGATCAATTTTGGAAAAATATCAAAAGAGCTCAAAAAACGATGATCTCTGAGAAAGCATTTTTTCCAGTATTCTAGCCACGTGGCTCTGGGGTAGCGTATCAAGATAGGGGTTGATGAGAATTTGGAGCCTTCGACTGGCAGTGGCATATTCCATGAGGGTATACTCTCCACAGTTTCCCTCAGGGATCGTCAGCGATCTTTAACAGCTCGCTTGCGATAGGGCGTGTGACCTCTCCGAGGCGCCCGAGTAAGTAGTTCTGACCCCCTAGCTGGTAGTATACCTGTGTCCAAGGTAGTAGCCTCGAGAAAGCTTCTTGGTGAAGAGCGGTCCGCGAATGACCGGTACACGTCGGGACACACTGGGAGCATCCAGAGTCAAATGGGGTGATATACGCGTAGCCCTGCCAAGGTGGTAGTTGTGACGTGTATCAGGAGCCAACCCCTTCGGGACCCTGGTTGGGTTATGTGCAATGAACCGGTGATAGTAGACCGCATTGCCCCGAGCGAGCGCTGGTTCGTCCGTGAATTCCGGAATCAATTAAGCGTAGGTCAGGCCTCAGGAAACTCGGGTAGGGGCTGTGTTTCCGAGGGTACACCCGTCCCTGACTATTCAGGCTAGCTCCCTTGTGCACCATGAGGTGGATAGTTTTCAATGGAAAATACACATAAATTAATAAAAGGAATCGATGAAACAACATTTGGGCGCAGCACAAAAATGCGTCGTTCAACGCAACGATCAGCGAAAGAGGCAGGGAAGGCTGACATACCCGATGTGACGCGAGGGCACCCAAATAATGAGGAAGCCTTATCAAGTGGCGCGACTGACCGTGCGAAGCTGGCAACTCCAATACCTTGTAGTGCCCCTGTTCTGAAAGAAAGTCCAGTCAGAATCGCTAGTCTTGGGCAGATGGATTCGGACACAAACCGAGTGCAAGTGCAGTCGACCGTCCTAGCTAGAGCCGAAGAGAAAAGACTCAACAGGAAATGCGCAGCAATGGTGAAGCCTATGTGGTCGGCAACGTTCCTTCAAAGGAACGCCAGCAAAGGCGTCAAAAACGGGTTGATGGAACTAGAGGAACTATTGGACTGCATCTCCTTCTCTAGGCGAACGTGGAGAAGCTGAAGATGATTAGAGAGCAGAAACAGCCGCACTCCCCGCGGAGAACGCTGCTTGCGTCAAACGTACCGCAAATAGCCCACTGCAAGGCGAACTGAGGAAAAACGGAAAGAGGACGACATGCCCGAAGGAGACTTTATCGAAGTAGTTTCCGTGGCCCAAAAAAAGAAGGCGAAGAAGAAAAAAAGAAAACAGCTAACTACGCCATCAAAAACTTGTCTGCCCAAAGACAAAGAGGGTGCAAACCAAAAGCCAGGGGCAGTAAAGTCGAGGAAACGAAGAACGACTAGACCGTCGGCTCTGCTCATTAAGCCGACGGAAGGCAAGGCATTTGTAGAAGGCCTTAGGGAAATCGGCTACAGGGTGAAACCTGAAGACAACGGAGCAGAGGTGTCTTCCATACGGAAAACGAGGAGTGGCGGAGTCCCCGTCGGTCAAGGGGATGTTGAGGGAGAAGGCTCTTGTTTCCAGTATAGAGCCCATGTGCCTTCTACAAATCCGGAATCTTGAATGCCTCACAGAAAAGGTCGAAGTGGAGCAGGCGATGAAGGGTGAATGTCCAGAGGTAACCATCGCACGGATAGGTATCTGTAAATGCTCGACGCCAGAAACTCGTCGTGGTGAAAGTCCCCGAATAATATGCGAGGAAACTTCTTAGCAGCGGGAGAATCAAAATTGGATGGGTAGTATGCGGATAGTATCCACTGAGCGCTACAGGTGTCTGGACTATGGACACACGTCTGCAGCTTGCAAGGGACCGGACAGGGGGACAGCATGCTAGAGATGCGGCCAAGTGGGTCATCAAGCGGAGACCTGCAATGAAAGCGAGAGTTGCGTTCTCTGCAGGCATCGTGGCGGGTCTGGAGAGAGCGCCGCACACGCTGCGGGCTCGAGACGGTGTCCAATCTTCAGGGTGGAATTGGAAAGGGCTAGGATGTGAATGGCATGATCAGCATTTTACAAATTAACATGCACCGAAGTGTATCCACTCACCAGTTGCTAGCACAGTTTCGGCGCCCAGGCTGTGAAGGAAGCATTCCTGACATCACTTTTGGGTTGGCGTCTCTGGCACCATCGGTGGACGGGCAGCGAATACTAGGAGACTTCTCGGCAAGTGATCACCAGTACATCGCGTCCGAAATGGTTGACGCAACTTGCCGGTGAGCACCAACGCGACGCTTCCCATGCCTCTGGAATGTCGTGAGTGTGGACATCGGGAAGTACGTCGAAGCTCTTGAAGCAGGCAGAACCGCGCTGGAGGGCGCTCCGCGGGGTGTTAACGTCGCGGCTGACACCGTCGTAAATTCAGTGATGAACCTGATAAGGACGGCGAATATTGGGGGCTTTATGTTTACTAGCACACGTCCCTTGACAAGGAGGTGCATCGTAAGTGCCTTGCTTAAGTGCAGAGGCGGGGAACTTTGCGTGTGGCATCAGCTTATCGCACTGTCTCCGAACTGGCCAAGATGGTGATCCCGGGAGTGATCCCTGTTGCCCTCCTTGCCAAGGAGCGTAAAGCTATCAACCACCGTAAAGGAGAGAGCTTAAGAGAGGTGCTTGCACGCGAAGAACGTCAGCGCATCTTTACATGGGGGTAGCTTTCTTGGCAAAATGAAACAAGGGGCAGATGGACTGTACGGCTCATCGACAATTTAGACGCTTTACTGAACCGAACGTATGGTAAGATTGTTAACTTCCTTACTGGTGCTCTGAGGTGGCGATGAGGAAGGCGGGCGGCAACCCGCATTGGCTTGCCGGCCGTGATGCAGTAGGCAAATGCTCCAAGGCTTAATTAGGGCGATCAGACCCGAGTCTGCCCGGGGACTCATCTGAAGTGGCTTTGGCAATAAACCTTACCAGGGGTATACTGGTACCATGGGAACCGGGGTAGTCCCTGGACTCGTATACTTCGGGAGAATTTCTGTCGTATATGAGTACAGCTCGGTTGTTTTCGGTTGGCCCCCTAGTGGGAGCTTCATGGGGGTTGTTGGTGATGCTCAAGCGAGAAGAGACCTTCGGGCCTTGGCGTGGTGTTGCGTTTCAACACGGGTGCCGTACTCCTTAGTTCGGTAGAGATTTAGGTAGATCTTGCATCCACCAGTATCAATGCTAAGCCATAGACTTGCATAGACTGGTATCGTTGTTGCTTGTCACAGCGGGGCTCTGATTGTGGTCCCAAAATCAATCCTTCTGACCCTGAGGAAGTTTCTTTAGGAAAAGGTGTTTATCTAGCAGCCATCGATATGTAAGAAGCCCGTTTGTAGTTCGTTTATGGAAACCTCGGCCAAACGCGCCGTCTGAATTCTGTTAAATAACTGGGTGATATGTAAACCGACAATTATTAAGTTCAGTTCATTGTCTTTTTATGGAATTAAAACGGTAGAATTTTGGTTGAGTGAATGGGGAAACCATCTTATTAAATAGGTAGTGCCGTTAATGGGATCGAGCGCAAATCTCCGGTTGTAATTTTGTCTATTTCAGGTGGTGAACATTAGACTTTTCCAAGAAAACACTGGATTTTTGGACCCCATTTGGTCCGGTCCAACATCATGTGGATGTGGACTTAGGATACCGGATATCCTAAACAACTGGATCTCTTCTCGGAGGATCGGCCAATATAAATCCCGTTGGCCTTACGGAGAGAAGAAATCCATGATCTCGCTGTGTTGCGGCTACTCATGTGTTTTGTCCATGGTCATGCATCAAGCATCATTCGGATCGGCTTATTTGGATCCTTTTTCAAGCAGCGCTCGACCGTAAGGTCTAGACAGGCTCTTCAAAGCCACACGAAACTTATGATTGAGCGGCATAAGGTTGCGTGATCAGCTGTTGCTGAAGAATGTTAATTACCTGAGTATGTTTGCTGTACCTCCATATTAAATCTGTTCTAACATGTACTTCTGTCAGGCTGGAAAGTCCTGGGGGTTTAACGTGAGTACCTGCCGTGAAGGTTTAATCCCACGGTCCTCTTTGGAAACGGATTGATTGTGTGACCACAATCAGAGCCCCGCCATGCAAGCACAGCGGTCCTGGTTTATACTGAGTGCATGCTCAGCATTCATACCAGTGGATGCGAGGCCTATCTAACACCTCTGCCGCAACTAAGGGATACGGCACCCGAGTTGTACAGCGCAACTCCACGCTTGAGCTTCGAGGAGCTCTGCCTGCGATGTAGGCATAACCACAACCACCATGAAACTCCCACTAGGGGGCCAACCGCAAATAATCGGGCCGAGAACGCATCCTCCAGGAATTCTCCTGGAGCATATGCTCTCAGAGGGCCATCCCGGTTCCCATGGTACCAGATAACCTCCGGTGAGGCTTCGTGGCAGAGCCACTTCAGATGAGTTCCTTGCAGACTCGGGTCTGATCACCCTCCTCGAGTACATGGGTCTGTCAGACTGGAGGGGGAAACCTTGCGGCCATAGTAACCCTCTAGTGGAAGCAACGGAACGGTGGGCATTCTAAACGGCCTATGCTACACGCAAGCCGAGCTTCGAAAGGAAGTTTGTTGTAAACTTTCCAACAAGGGCAGAGTAGAAGATCGGCGATATTCTTTAGCAATGGATCAAGGCTGGTCTGCGGAGATGGAGCGGGTGTATTTTCGAATATTCACAGTCTGACTGAGTCGTACTGTCTTCCAGGATACACTAGTATATTCAAAGCAGAGGCGCCAGAGACAGAAGAGACTTTTTGATGGCTAGGTCGTGATGTGAATTCGAAACGCACTCAAAGGCGGTACGGTCATAAAGACCTAAGAGGGAATAAACAGGTTAACGATCTCTGACCTATAACATAAACTGGTCATGAGCGATTTTGGGGGAGGAGGGGGCACATGCATATAGAATGACGGTGGTTTGCACAGGGAATTAGGACTATCCCAACACACTCGGCAATTTGCATTCTAAGAGAGGAGGAAGAAGCCCCTAGATACCTTTTTGGTAGGCAATCCCAGTTCTAGCTTGATCCAGGCAGTGGACTAAGTGGCCAATTCGTTGGGCATTTCAAAGAGATCTCTGGTTGTAGTACAGGAGAGGCTACTATCGTTCATAAATGCTACATCCTGGCTCTGAAAATCTGGGTCATGTAGATATAACAACATTCAATTTCTGGCCTCTAGTGAAAGGTGGGAATGATACCTCAGATCTATCAGCTCCTCCATTGAAAAGTTTTCAATTTTGATATATTTTTTTATTTATAGGTTGAAGTTCCGTTTTCTACAATACTAAACATATCAGAAGATGGTATTGGGATCGATTGGTTCGTTCACTGAGCACAAAGCTGGATATGCTGGGTTAGTACCAGTGACGCATTTCGATGCGGTTGCACCGCTTGTGTAAACTTTAAGACCCAAGATGTTGGTCTGAGCATAATTGCAGGCCATGAAATACTCAGTGCCACCATTAGAGGATTGACGAACTTGAGCGCAGCCCACACGAATGTTGCGGTCGTTCACGATTGGGGTGAAGTGACCAATGACAGGACTACACATGATCAAAAAATAATAGAAATTAGTGGAGTTCAACTCATTATGAATAGGGTGTTTACCTGACAGATGGATAGCTGTTGATATATTCCATGTTGGCATTCTGGTACTCATTGAACCAATTATCGATTCCTTTTTCGAAAGCTTTACCAGGATCAGCAGCTGGAATACCCCAGGTCCATGCCAAATTTTGACCTGACCATTGGAAGCGATCTGTGTTGCGGCATGAATCATGCTGCATAACACATTGTTTCACATTGAGCTCAGCAAGATAGGCCAATTCGGAGTCCCATTGCATGGTTCCCATTCTTAAGGCTGGTTCGAATCCGGGAAGGCCACCTGCAGCGACTGTATTCCGATAGGCATTGTGCTTCGCTACAATTATGTCAATATAAGGCTCCATGCGAATAAGTTCTTTGTCAGATGCGCAAGAGGGTGCGAAAGCCTAGACGGGAAAAAGGAAACAATTCGATTAGATAGATGAATCAAACCCGGTCCTGAATAAATTTTCATTGCTTTGAAGGGAAAGGGAAAAGGTAAACTTTTCGGCTCTGATCAGGACATGATTACCTACCCCGGAGTTTCCGCAAGCAATATGCTTATATCCCGAACACAACGAGGATGAACAGTAATCGGCTGTTTGGGCCAAAGTGTAGGCAGCCAAAGAGGCTATCAAAAAGATGGATTTGAACATTTTGTGTTAAGAATTTTTCGTCCAAAATGCGTCTGAATTCGGAACTGCCTACATCCAAGTGAAGACGGCTATTTTATACCATTAGAGCCGCTTGACTCAAGATTGTTTGGATTAATACTCAATTAACCAAACGAGATAGCGTCAATCAAAGCTTTTGCTGGCCACTAGTTCATTGCGCTGACTTAGCCCACTCAATCTATTAAGAATTATTTAAGCTGCTGATATCGGTTATCTACTGTAGAAAAGATGCATGAAAAGATGTCTGAGACCAATGCAAGGATTTGATTTATGCGATTGATGCCTGTTGATATAACAATACAGTTTTCATGATATTCCAGGAATTGTTTGACTGTAAGCTGGAGTCTTAAAAAAATTCAAAAATAGGCCTACGAGCATTGAGTATAGTCGATAGTGTAGCGATAGAGTCGCTATTCCACGAACAAGGGATTGGTCTTTTGCTTTATAACTTCTACTAATTAGAGCGATTATAATCGAGATCGCTTTCATGACCCACCGCCAAAAATAACACTTCACTGCCTTCGTACTTTGATTAAATTCGGTTATGTTTGTAAATCGGTATTAATTGTTGGCATGATTATAAATAGCACATTTTTTTAAGTTAGCCCGCATTATACCGTCTTCTACTTAGCGCAACATTCAGGATGACGAGTTACTTTGAAGAAATGTCGAAAGAGCCTTCATTCGTTGATATTCTAACAAAATTTCGAGAAGAGATAGGATTAGGGGCAGGGCATAGAAAAGGAGATCTAGGCCGGCCATAATAAGGAACTCCAGATATCTCGGTTTTGTGCCGAGGTTCACCAATTCGATATCCCCAATAGTTGCCTGGGGTCCTGGCCAACGCCATCGTTCCATCTAAGACAGGGTCTGTCTCGTCTTCTGTTTCTACATCTAAGGCAGGGTCTGTCTCGCCTTCTGTTTCTACCATAGATATTGCCCTTATAGACTCTTTGAGCTGGATCTTCTTCATCGATACGGATTAGGTGACTCCCCCATCGTAACCTATTGAGACGGATTTTATCTACAACCGGGCGGTCATGGTATCGCTCATAGATTTCGTCGATATATAGGCTACGGAATCGTCCATCCTCATGCAGGTTGTCCCAAAAAATTTTCGAAGGAGTCTTCTCTCGAACACGACCAAGAGCTCGGAATTTTTCTTGGAAAGACCCCATGTCTCCGTTCGACCCTATGGTAAGACCTTTTGAGTGAGCAGTCTTTGTAAACTGAAATAGGCTCTGTTGGCTGCCAACAACCACGGCCGGAATTCATCATCGTAGCTGTTATCGGTTGTGATTTTTCACCCTAGATAGGAGAAATTTTCAATGGTCTCAAAGTTGTAATCTCATATCTTTATTCTTCCCGTTTGACCAGTGTGGTTGCTTTTTGGTGCTGATGTTGCCACCTCATATTTAGTCTTCCCTAAGATCTCGCGCCACCTGCTCGGTCTGGATGAAGGCAGTTTTTACGTCCCAGGTCGTTTTTCGCATGATGTGGATATCGTTAGCATACCCCAGTAGTTGAGTGGACTTAAAGAGGATCGAACCCCTCGAATTTACTTCAGCATCTACGGATCACTTTTTCCACGGCCAGGTTAAAGAGGACGCATGATAGGGCATCCCCTTGTCGTAGACCGTTGTTGAAGTCGAATGGTCTTGAGTGTGACCCTGCTTTTATTTTGGCCTCGCACATTGGTCAGGGTCAGCTTAGTCAGTCTTATCAATTTCATCGGAATTCCGAATTCTCTCAAGGCCGTGTAAAGTTTTACCCTGGCTGTGCTATCATAAGTGGTCTTAAAGTTGATGGAAAGATGGTACAACCGATGTCCATATTCCAACAGTTTTTCCATCGCTTGCCGCACAAAGAAAATCTGATCTGTTGCCGATTTGTTTGGAGTCAAGCCTATTTGGTATGGACCAATGATGTTCTGGGCGTTTGGGGCTACCCGACCAAGATAGCGGTAAATATCTTATCTATGATACTCAGCAACGTGATACCTCTATAATTGCTGCACACTGCACACTCCCTTTCTATGTATGAAACAAATAATGCCTCTTTGCCAGTTGTCAGGTATTGATTCACTATCCCACACTTTGAGCCAAAGTTGATGAACAACTCGGTCGCCTCCATTTATAATTTCAAAGCCGATAACAGCAGGTTTCTTTTTTTGGCTGACTAAGAAACCTACTCCAAGCACATGGTTTACTGGATGGCCGCTATAATATATTGTGTAGCGGGTCTTCTCCAGGAAACCGGTGATTGTCCGTCGCATCTGTTCCAACACTGTTACATCAGCCTTATAATGGGACAGGGTATCGGGTAGCTAATCAGTAGCGTTTGGTCTGTACTGGGAGCTCAAGTTCCATAAGAAAATGCGCAAATCGTTAATCCATTGGGTTGCCGGGTTTGTCGTTGCAAAATCCATCCTGTCCGAGGCTCCTTTTGTGGCTTCGTAACATCGGTTTTCCGTGTAGGGACCCAACCCCCAACCTGGAGGACCAGTTGGTACATTTTGTTCCGTTTTTAGGCGCGGGAGACTCGTCTTCATCCTTCTCCGTCTCCAGTTTTTCGTTAAGAAAGAGCTCCCAACGATCACCACGTGGCGGTGGAGATAGGGTTTGATAGTAGAGTTGTTGGTGTTGGTTCAGCAGGCGTTTCCCAGGTTTTATACTCAATCGTAGGTATCAAACCACGTTTCGCCTTAGGATCTATACAACCCTTTCACCGCCTAAAGATAAGATGCTAAGGACTAATGCTTAAAACGGATACGTCTTGCAAATTTCCGGGGGTAATTGCCGATGTAGGAGATTACTCTAACTTGGGGATGAAAAAGGCTATTTTGGGATTGCGGCACAGTAGCCACAGAGTAGTTGAGGGAAGAGATGAATACGCAGAAGGTTCTCCGCGATGATCTAAATTTGCATCCCCAAGATTATACTACTTCAGATATTATGGCCAAGGCCAGAATTTATGTAGGGAGTTCGATAAAGACCATATAAGATTTGGCTGGAAATGTATCTAATATCTTCGTCTATCTTGCGGATATTAGAGCACTTGCGAAAGGTCTTCCATTCTCCCAAACGGAGTCGTTATATTTGGCACAAGGAACTATTAGAAGAAAGTCTGATCACCTTTTAGTAACACAATGGCTTAATTTTCTGATGGGTTGGGGGACTGTTTCAACGGCTCAGTGCCTCCGAAATATGGGATGTATTGTAAAGACGCAACTTTTTTTGGCATTCCTAGGTAGGTGACTTGATGATGATCAGGTTATCTGAGTATTGTATGATTTTGATTGGATTAGCGATAGGGGTTAGTTTAGAAAGGTCAACGATGAAAAAGGAAAACAAAGAAGCTGAAAGGACTAAGTTTTTTTTGTTTTTTCCTTTGAGTATGATAGGGGAATGCATTTACGCGCATAGTGTTGGACTCTCACAATCGAACGTAGGACTACTAACTAAACACCTTCTTGCCATAAGAGAACGTTTAATACATTATTTCGGGCTAGCCCTTCCGCTTTCCCGGTTTAGAAAGCCCTCAAGTTACGGAATTCCGGTCACAAATGGGAGGGGAGAGAAGGCGGTTGTTGGTTCAAGAAACTCCTTACCGACTGGTCCCTGAACTCCCCAGTGAAACCCATCCCACATTCCACAAAAGAAGAGGGTATGATCCGCGTCGTCTGCCACTTTATCGCTGAACACAAAATCATGAGATCGTGCCTTCCAAATCTTATTCAGGGAAAATTGAAAACCTCCATATCTCCATACAATTTTTTAGGCATACTTAGTCTTGGCCTTAGTCTTAGCAGACTATTGCAGCAAGCATTTCAGCGATCCATTTCTAGGGGGTCCGGCGGACTTCGATGTCTTCCTCACTATTACCTTCAACCCATACAGGATGTCTGGGGAATAATGCCCGTACGGTCCATCTGGTCGGTACTAAGTACGCAGGGTTTCGGCAAAGAAACGATTTTCCGGGTGACAAGTTTATAAACGAATCCGCATCGATCTTGGCAGCCACGAGCTTTGCTTTTATTCATCGCTCCGCGGAGTCTCCTTTTAGCGGATATGTGCTCTGCTTTTTTGGCTCAGGACTCCTCGCGGCCGTGTAAACTCTGTTCGCTTCACAGGCTGTCGTTATCAGATTCTTTACTGAAATTACGACATTGTTAACTGCAACACCGCCAACTGTTTAGCGCAGCTCCGCCTGTTCCAAGAGCTTTGACGAATCTCCCAATGTTTACCCTCGCCGCGAACCACGCACAGGAAGAAACCGGGCGCACGCGATATACTGGTGGTCATTTGCCGAGAAGTCTTCTATATTTGCATTCACACCTTGCATACTACCCATCCAATTTTGACTTTTCCACTGAGCAGTTTGCTCACGTCAGTCAAAATCTCAGGTTTCTAGAAAGTGTATGGGTTGAAGATTAGAAACGAGGGCCCAGGTGCCCCTTGACCGTTTTGTTGATCGCACTATTGCTAGTTGTCCGTATTCTTAATCGTGTATCCTAATTCATTTCGTCATATTTTCTGTTAGTGATTTTCTAGCCGTAGCTTCCTTGGTTTTGAACAGATGGTTTTCTGGAGATTAATGGGATCTTGTGGTTTTTTTGAGACGCGTCTTCCCTTTCCACTTTTCACTTTCCACTCCAGTTCGTTTTGCAGTGGATTGTCAGCAATCCAGCACTTACAGTGTTTTCAATGGTGCTTTCTGCTTTTCGCATGATATTCATCTTCACCTGTAGAAAAAAAATCGATTTAGCAGTTCCTTGAGTTCAATCAGTCAGTTTTTCACGTCTTTGTTGACATTTTTCGCGACGCACCTTCATGCTGCGGCCAAACGCAGTCAACGCTTCATCCTTCCTTGTAATTTTATTGATTTTCTGAGTTTTTTTCTGTTCTCCAATGGCATTTCACCAGAGTATCGTGTGCAAGGAAGCGGGCCGCAGTAGTCAGGAAAGGGTGCAGCCTCATTGTCAAACCCTCTAACCTAGTTCTCTGACGCGATACCTACGTTTAGTAGATGCCGGAAATCACTAATGGATTAGCGCTTGCTCGAAGCAAGGCTTTTTATTAATATCGGTTCAATACAGGCTACCCGGTCAGGGTCCGAAGCAGCTGGCTTTTAGTACACGTTACATCATCCCATCGACATCGGTGGCTCCGAGGACTACCAGTGGGTCCCGAAGTGTACCGGTTAATCGCGATTCGTCCTTCACCGATAGTCTTTCTAAAGGAATGCTGCCACCTAGGGAGTCAAAAATACTTACTCGGGCACCTCGGGGACGTCAGTCCCCGTATCGTGAGCGATCCGCGAATCATCTCCTTCTTAGGACGAAAAGGCTGAACCTTGGGAATGCCTGCTGGGGTTTGTACGGTAAGTAAGAAATTACCACCAGGATGTCGGACCCGTTGTTTGAGGGCTGTTTGGATAACTCGGGTATATTCGAGTTGATACAACAAGATACGCAAGGTTGGTCGATTACTTTGAGGTCATTAAACCGGTGGGCTGGAATTTGTTGAAAGGAAGAAAATAATAAATAATAAAATAATGTTACTTTATACACTGAGGTCATTTTTTCCGGATTCGCAGAACTGCAGAAAGGTGGAAGCCTTTCATCGCGGGAACCTCCATTATCCCGCGGCCTAGAGCAGTTTGCATAGGTGGTAAGCAGGCAGTCAATCTCTTCCAATATAAATTCGAAAGTTTTCTTGTGCAAATGATCCATGTGGTTCATCAACCTATGCTCAAGGTATGGGACAGCGAATCAATGCCTGACGATTGGCAACGAGGCATTATCTGTAGCAAAGGTCGTGGAGTTGGCTCGAAATGCAATGGCCATGGGCAAATGCTGTGCTCTGGTCACGCTGGACGTCAAAAATGCTTCTAACTCAACCAACTGGGGCTGGATTAAGGACGCTTTGGCCAAACTGGGTGTTCCTAGCTACTTGGCTCGGCTCATCGAGAGTTACTTTTCGGACAGACTTCTCTGGTACGAGACGGGCGACGGGCCGAAGGAGTACATTGTGACAGCAGGTGTGCCTCAAGGTTCTGTATTGGGCCCGCTGTTGTGGAACATAATGTACGACGCAGTGCTTGGTCTTCGCGGGTCGGAGGAGACAACGCTGATTGGTTTTGCGGACAACCTGGCGGTAGTTGCAATTGCAAAGCATCCCGAGGACGTGGAGCTTTATGCAAATGAAGCCATTCATACCATCAAGTCATGGTTACGAATGGCCAAGCTGGACCTGGCGGACGAAAAGACGGAGGCGGTCCTCATTACCAACCGTAGGAAGAACAATACGGTTACCATCCAGGTTGGTAATCGTGAGGTCGTCTCAAAATCGGTTGTCAAATACCTGGGGGTGATGATCGATGCCAAGCTGAGTTTCAAGGGACACTTGGATTATGCGCGAGAGAAGGCAGCAAATGCCAGCTCATCCCTTGCAAGGATGATGCCTAACGTGGGAGGGTCGAAATATAGTCGCAGGCTACTCATCGCAGGAGTGGTGAGGTCGATCCTGCTATACGCGCCCCTGTCTGGGCGGGACCGTTGAACCATGCTGTCAACCAGAGGAAGATAAGTTCGGCATACCGGCCAATTGCGCTAAGGGTGTGCAGCGCATATAGGACGGCGTCGACGGAGGCAGTGTGTGTCATGGCAGGAATGATCCCTATAGATCTTCTAGCGAGCGAGGCACACTGGTTCTACGAAAAACGGAAGGCAAATCCGGCCGAGGTGAATGCGGATTTCCGAAAAGCCATTAGGAGAGAGTTGTGTAGCAAGTGGCAACAACGATGGAATAACTCCGACAAGGGCAGGTGGACCCATAAATTGATCCCGTGTATCGAGAAATGGGTAAACCGAAAGTACGGAGAATTGAATTAAAACCTGACACAGTTCCTTATTGGAGACGGTGACTATAGGAAGTACTTGCATCGCTTCAAGTTGGACGAGTCTCCCAACTGTCCTGAATGCGGTGCTACACCCGAGGACCCGGAGCACGTTATCTTCCATTGTCCCAGATTTCTACAGCATCTTAGGGGCGGACATCGAGCCCTCCAACCTGGTGGAAGAGATGCTGAAGTCGGAGAAAAACTGGATGGCGGTAAATGAAGCAGTAGCCGTCGTGCAGACAAAACTTCTGGAGTTGGATCGAGCTCGGAAGGCGGCGCCACGGAGACGTGACATGGACTAGCTGGTATAGCAAACCAGAGCCTCCCCCGCGAAGTAATACTTCACGGTGGTCCTGCGGGGAGGGGCGGAAGAGTGGGGGTGGATTTAGTGGGTGCGAATCCCACACACTGCTGCAACCTGGCGCAGCAGTGTCTTTCTAAGATTTTCACCTCCATCCATAAAAAAAAAACGATATCACACAGTGCAGTAATTATAGAGGTATCATGTTGCTGAGTATCATCTATAAGATATTCTCCGCTATCTTGCTACGGCGGATAGGCCCATATGCCCAGAACATCATTGGCCCATACCAAAGAGGTTTCACTCCAGGCAAATCAGCAACAGATCAGATTTTCTCTCTGCGGCAAGCGATGGAAAAACTATTGGAATCTGGACATCAGTTGCACCATCTATTCATCGACTTTAAGGCCGCCTAGGATGGCACAGCCAGGGTAAAACTGTACACGGCCATGAGAGAATTCGGTATCCCGACGAAATTAATAAGACTGACTAGGCTGACCCTGACCAATGTGCAAGACCAGATAAAGGCACCATTCGACATCATCAACGACCTACGACAAGGGGATGCCCTATCATGCGTCCTCTTTAACCTGCCCTCGAGAAAGTAATCCGTGATGCTGATGTAAATGCGAGGGGTACGATCCTCTTTAAGTCCTTCCATCTACTGGCCTATGCTAACGATTTTGACATCATGGGAAGAACGACCCAAGAAGTAGAAACTGCCTTCATCCAGATCGAGCAGGCGTTGCGAAATCTTAGGGAAGACAAAATATAAGGTGGCAACGTCAGCATCAAAAACCAACCAACCAACAACATCAAACCGCACTTGTCAAACGGAAAGAATAAGGAGATGAGACTACAACTTTGAGACCATTGGTCATTTGTCCTATCTAGGGTCGAAATTCCCAACCGATAACAACTACGATGATGAATTCTGTGCATGGTTGTTTGCAGCCAACAGAGCCTATTTCAGCTTACAAAGACTGTCCTGCTCGAAACGTCTCACCATAGGGTCAAAGTGCTTACTGTACAAGACCATGATCTTGCCAGTCCTCATGTATTCCTCGGAGACTTGGGTTCTTAGCAAGAAGAATTGCGAACTCCTGGCCGCGTTCGAGAGAAGAATCCTCCGAAGAATTTTTGACCCCCTACATGAGGATAGACGAGCCAGCGAACGCTGAAATCTATGAGCGACACCATGACCGTCCGGTTGTGGATAAAATCCGGCTCAATAGATTACGGCGGACGGGTCACTTAATCCGTATGGATGAGGATGATCCACCCCGGAAAGTCTATAAGGGCAATATCTATGGTAGGAAAAAAAGACAGGGCAGGCCCTGTCTAAGATGGAGTGATGGCGTAGGCCAGGACGCCAGACAGATTTTAGGGATATCGAATTGGTGAACCTCGGCGCAAAACCGGGATGTCTGGAATTCCTTATTAAGGCAGGCCTAGACCGGATACCGGAATCTGACTTTACGCGATAGGGCCAAGTATGTTTGTCGTCGTATCAATGATAACGTTTTTCATGTGAATGTGAAGATCATATCTTGATGCTTCATCTCCAGGACCTCAACGAGACGCGGTTTTCGCTGGATCCATTTCTACGTTACAGTTGTTATGGAGGGCTGTATTGTGGATGACTTCGGTGTTCGCTCTAATCTGATTGTTAGTATGGATTCTTGGCGGTGTTCAATCAACACGTGGTCTATTTGGTTCAAAATGGTCCCATTTAGAGACGCCTCAAAATATACGATACTGTGTGTTCTTATAATTTAGAATCCACTAAGAACCAAACAATAATAAACAATAAGTTCTTAACTCAGCCTTTTATTTTTTTCCGCAGATTGTCCATTTCAATTTGGATAAACCGATCAATTTAGGTAAGTCTTTTTCTTGATTTTTGTTCGAGATAAAAGGAGACATTTTGACATCCCTTTATGACATATTTTTTGAACCTTTCTTGATAATAACTTTAAAAAGGTTTCGGCTGTATTTTAAGGATGCAAATCTGATCAATGTACTGACTTAGTCAATTTTAAGATGTTTTACTCCTGCGGGGAATGTAACAGCAATTTACAATGCGGTAAGGGTAAGGGTAGTTTTTCGCAGTTATAGAAAAATTTGGCGAACGAAATTCAATAAAAATATGTGCATACGCAGAATTGGATTAAAAAATTAATCTGACGGATTAGTTTGTATCTACCATGTGCTATGTGGGGCTAGTCTAGCGTGTAGTGGCCAGTAGTGACAAGGATGACCAAAGGTGGCTTTGAGGTTCCTAATATCGAGCATCCAAATTGAACCGAGTTGGAAAACGTTACTTCTTGGAGTAACGAAGGACGCAAAAATCCTGGACTGAAGTGGCATAACAGACTGGATGTAGCGGAGAATAGGGGTTTCCTAACATATACAGACCTTCGCTTAACGACGAAAAATTACACTAAATTAGTTAATTAAACTAATCAAAATACAAAATACAAGCGATATGCATCTTCACTGATATTGATACTCAAAGAAAAGAAACAGTGAATTGCTAATTCGTACATAGCTATTTCCTCAGCCAATCTAGCTCTTGGCTAATGTGTGGCGGGACGTAGACTGTCACAAGACTAATCATCACTGATTACTGATCATCGCGGCGGCTACTATAGAGGCTAATAATGGGGTACCATGTAGAAGGACCATTGAATGACTTTAGTCCCTCATGAATAAAGTGGACTCTACTCTGCACTGTTATAGTCGATGTGCATATATTGAATGGCTACTGTCGTCCAAAAGAAGGCGTTTTAGACCTCCTTCGCATCAAAAAGGAGACACAGAGCAATTTCTTCTTTAATATACCTTAATTATCCATCACACTGCCTTCACCAATAAATTGGGAAACGCACAACTATCTGTAATATAAATAGATGTGGAATATAAACACTTCAATCCGTGCTATCACTATCGAGTATTATCTGGGCTTTGACTATCAGAAAGTGGTTGGCTTAAAGCCAATTGACATACATATCTTAAGTGGGAGGCACACCGGTAGATACGACTGTGGGGAGGTTTCAAACAGTTGTTATTTACAGGGTGGCTTAATTGCCATAATTTTGCTAGATATGACACGCCGCCTATTGTGTATTGTGGGAAAGACATACACCTCCACTGCCACCGCTTGTAAGAATTTGAGCATAAGCAAGTCTTTGAGGACATAATTAAGCAACATATAAAGTAAGGTTCGGAAATGGGTGAAGTGCACCATTCGATATGTTTTTGCGTTTTTTATCCTTCGCCCAAGAAGACTACATACAGGAGATTCAACTCCTAGCGCATTGTTTGAAACTTTATAGTGGGGAAAAATCATTGCGCAGCTTAAATCACGGACGGTAATTTCGTGAGAAAAATTCTCAGCATAAAGTTTGGTGTTAGTGCCGTGTATGTGATGTAGTATAATACTTTATTGAGCGAGCACGTGGTTGCGAGCATACGGCATTACACAGCTGTTTATGGCTTTTCATATGAAATGGGGAAACACACACAAGAAGGCCATCTACGTGACATCGACACATCAGTACATGAACCACGTGTGTCAGTTAGCTAATTCGTCCCTACACAAAATATACATAATGACATTCCGTGGCCCTTTGCGGCCGGATTTGCTCCTCCGTCAGGAGCCAGGCCCTTCTCAGGCGAAGAAAAAAAGACAAATTCGAGTGAAGTTTGAGCTGTAAGCGGGATCAATGAGACACCGCCATATTGTGCCAGCCGCTCTCGCAAGAACACGGCGGTATGCTCATTGCGCATTGTGATGATGGAGCTTTTTGACTGGTTTTTACAAACGACGGTGATCAGAAAAGACAGGAAATACGGTTCTCAGTGTGCATTTGCTCATCCTGGCCTTTTCTGGGCAGGAACGATTTCCAATTTCGCGTTTCGTCTCCGGCAACCACGTTAAAGTGAAAATTTGGCTTTTCTGTAATGCATTTCAAAATGCTTGTTGAAACGTACACGATTCGTTTTTTTGTTCATCATTCAAAATTCATGGGACAAACGTCGCGCACACCATTTTACATTATCCATCCAAGTCTTAATTCCTTTCTAATCAGATGAATTGATAACCGAGGATCAGATTCCAGTAGCTTCGTCAAATTTTTCGGCCACCCTTGATGTTGACTGCGACTAGTCGTTCATCGCCCTCGACGTCTTCCATCTCCTCCCTCTCCACCCAGGAAATCACCAACAGAAAATAAGTTCTAATGCTTATTGACATTACCATATTATTACCAAATGGTCCCTTCCTTTTTTAGGTTTATCCATTAAAAGTCGCAACTTTATGGCTTCGGCTTACCTGGCCAAGTTTGATTCATGCCCCCACAGTCTTTATAAAACTGACAAGAACCTCCGCTAATGAAGGAACTACAAACAGCCTTCAGAAATTTGGGGCCTAAAACCAGCCATCCACGTTCTGTTCGGCGTGTCAATTACGCCTGAATAATCGGCATTTGACCGGCGGTTATAATATGGATGGGTGGCTCCAACCTGTCAGTTTGGACTCTTCAAGTGGTGGGTGGTGAAATGAAAAATGATTCGACCAACTGGCCATACATGTTTGTTTATGCTGTGAGCGAGGATTCCTTGTTTTTGTAGGATGTAAAGGGGAATCACATGGGAATTCGCTATATCGCTGGAGAACATTTCTGATAAACGCTCAGGCGCAAAAATATCTCAAATTCTCGTCTGAAGGCCTGTCACGTTCAGAGTCGAACTAATTGCGGCTTGCGGTGCATGAATGGTGCATTCAGTTCAACAGTTCAACTAGTAGTCCTCCTCCCTTTAAAACCTATATCAAAACTGGTATGTGCTCCGAAAAGTATTAGTCAAGACCTTTTATCTGATACCCCACATGGCTATATTCGGTAAAAGAAATTTACGCCCCTACCCGCCCTTTTACATATATTGGCACCCCCAGAAAGCTCTACCTGGAACAATGTTTACTCAATGCATACAAGAGAATTCACAGGTCCCACATTTTCACCAAATTTCGTATTAATATGAGTAACCGTTTCTGTGGAAATGAGTGTGACAGATAGGCAGACTGACAGACAGACAAAACCTTAAAAAATCCATCCAGTTGGAAAATTAGACCCGAATGCTGCGATGAGAGAAGGGAAGAAGAAGAAGAACGAATCATGTTTGGAAGTTTTATATTCAACCTCGGTGGCACAGAAATAAAATTCAAGGAGATGCCATTCTATGCTATTGTTGAGTTCCCATGGGAGCGAGTGGAGTGTAATATATTTTCCATTTAGAAGGAAATGAAAAGTCAAAACTTAGCTTGTCATTTGCGTCCCTCAGATCAGATTTAATGTTTACGAATCCTTCTGCACTCCAATTAAATTGGAACCAATTTTTACTTCGTACTCATTCTTGAATTCACCAAAACATGTTTCCTCTTAGGCCATCTGCTTCGTTTTTCTTTGAAATGCTCCAGACCATTGATGACAATCATCCCACACGCTGTCCTAAATGTATATAAAGGGTTGCCAATATACCCTTAAAGGGGGCATAGTCCATTAATCATACCAACGCCAACTGTCATCGGTTTGTCGAAATATTTTTCAGTTCCCTTCAAGAAGGGTTTCTAGAGGAACCTACACTGATCCTCCACTGTTCTCCTCGATATTCTTCTAGGGCGAGCTACTGGTCGACCATCCAAGGATAATGGATCTCATAGCATGATATAGCCAGCAATGGAGTTGTAGCCCATTCTAATGTGTGTCTTATGCCTTTTTCGTCAACTCATCAACCCACCTTCAGGTATCCCGCCAGTATGCCAATACTATCCATGATTAGAGAATGTATAGGATCGGGATACTCAGGACACTCGACGCAGAGAGATGCTGGCGAAAGTTTGCAGCTGTAGCTAATGTCAATATCCTCACGTTTACAGTCCACTTGAAGGTCTCCCCTCTAATAATCTTTGAGGGATGTTAAAAATGTGGATACCAATTTCTCGTCCAATTCTTTCAAAGGTTAGCAGAGGGGTTGACAGTAGGTTCAAGAAACTCTCAAATTAATGCTTTTTTTCATCCCCTTTATCCCTTTCACTGAACTCCTTCGAACAAATAGTCCAAATCGAGCGCGAATTAATCCAAATACAAACATCAATAAATACTCACTCATCACATCAATTTCCCTCCAATCAACCTTCCGATAAATTTTAATCCGATTCAGTGGGATTTTCACGGGTCTCCCACGGTTCCACCCATCCTAAATGTCATCATCGACGAAGTCATGTTCATCATCATCATCGTAAAAATTTCTGCGGATTATAGATGGAACTGAGTGTGATTTAGGATCACAGTCCCATATAAATTACCGGACGTTGCCAGGGGACTGCAAAACTGGCGCCGTGCAAAGAATATGGTCAATGCTCGTTGGAAACAATCAATGTTTAGTTCTCCACTTTTTCCGATTTTTTAATTCTATTCGCCAACTATGTAGGGAATAAATCGTATCGTGTGGTTCCACCGAAATCAAGCTTCCCGCAACGCTACCAATAGCTAGATAAATAACCAGCATCACTGCAAAAGTGTTGATGGCAAAATAAACCACCGAAATTGCTCCTTCCCCGGGGGGGACATTGTAGGTATTGTTGATGGTCCATGTACAGCTCACCATGCAAAGTGGTGTTTGACAGGGGGAGAATTTATTGCTACCATTGCAGTGCAATCGGCCTCGATTCATCCTAGGAAGCTGTAGGAGGCATGCATATACCGGTACGGGAAATCGTCCTTACTACCTTCAATATTCTGGGGGAAAAACAATGATTAGAGTGGTCAGTTCATTAGTAAATGATTGTTTTGAAAAATGTCCACGGGGATAATTGATTCGGAAGGATATTACTGCATCCATCATTAATGAATAATGTTTTCGATGGTTGGATGCCCATAGTCATCAGTCAGACACTTTTTCTGTTAGAATTCAGCAAGTATTTCTTAAAATCTCCCCACTTAATATATTCTTCAATAACTGAATAGAATTAGAAGAAGATACCAAAAAATGATATTAAAAGTTGCCATTTGGTCTTCCATCTAATTGGTAATTTCCTCTAAGAACGCTTAACCTCGGTAATTTGATTAAGACTGGATTTTCTCTTAGTGACTTTGTACGTATGTATATATGCAATCTTTTGACATGTTGGATTCCTCACTTTGATTGGTAACTAACATTCAACTGTTTTCAGATAGGGCAATAATAGAGGAACAAGTTGCTTCAAGTACGGGTGCTGACAAGCGAAGCTTGATAAATGGAGCCACGTTGAAAACCAAAGGCCAAGAGGCGATTGTTATTTCTACTGAAGGTCATTTGCTGTATGCGCACACATCGAGAAATACCAGGATCGACCTTGGTCTAGGCAGAAATATCAGCGGGGGAAATGAGGTTTCATGTTGAAAAGATACAGCAAAGGCAAAACTGGTATAGCTTTTGGACTAAACTAGAAACTCGCTTGAAGGGAAAGCCAGAAAGAGTGCTAAAACTAAAGTCGCATTGGATGGGTTTTTCGCAATTTGTTGGAATAGACCTCACTGAAGTGATGCTGGAAATATTTTATGTATACACAATCCGGGAAAACATGTGGAAAGAACTGGATAATAGGCATAGTGTTGAAAGTGGTAAAAGCCCGAAACATAGAGAAGCGTCAGCTATAATGATCAAGGGAAGTTAGTTCGAATGAACTCGAATAAAAAACTGCAACGAATCCGGCCGTTTGATCCAGGAGTCAGGAATCACAGATGTGTCTGCGCAAGGCTCTCGGAACAAAAGGTCGAGCTAGTCCCAGGGAAGTTTCACAAACTATGTTTCGTTTCGAACTTCAGTGACATTCTATTTGATTTTAATAGCAGGATCACGATCCTCTTGTTTTTTCTGGTAAATTCATCAGCATTGTTTGCGGCAGGAAAACTGATTGTCTCAATCCTCGATAACGCATCAGTCACTTTGTTTTTGTCACCCTGAATATGTTTTATATTGTTGTTGAACAAATTTTTACAGAAGTAAGTGAAATTTCTCGGCTACATGATCACACCTGACGGAATTTAACCAAACCCAGACAAAGTTCAACCAATCAGAAATTTTCCTCTGCTTATCATTATGAAGAGTCTGCGAAGGTTCTTGGGCATGTTAAAATTCTATCGACGTGTCCAGCTCAAGGTCGCTCATCACCCAGCTATCCTCAACGCTTACTTGTTTGGGCCCAAAACAAAAGGCTCCCGCGAGGTTGCATGCTCTACTGAGGCCGTTCGAGTGTTTGAAACTGTCAAACAACAGCTTGTTTATGCTAAATTTCCTCGGTCAGATGCATCCCTAGCCGTGTTTATCGATGCCTCAGACACAGCGATAAGCGCCGCTCTTAACCAACGAGTGAACCAAACCTGGCAGTCGTTGAGCTTCATTCGAAACAACTCAACCGACTTAACGTAACTACAACGCCTACACCAACTTAAGCTACTCGCCGCGTAGTTTTTCATCAAATAGGTCCGCTTCTCCCTTGAGGGCAGATCGTTCATTGTGTTCACGAACCATAAGCGTATTATTTTCGCGTTCAAACAAAACCCGACGAAGCGTCTCCTCGTCAGCTACGGAAAACTGAGCTTCATTAGCCAATTTACTTACTTGCTACTTACTTTGCAACATGTGGAAAAGACAATGTCGTTGCCGCCATTTAGTTACGAGTCGAGACAGAGGTCCCAGTCCCCACCGCAGTCGATTATACAATCGCCAATCTCCGCGGCGCAGAAAGACGAGGCAGAGCTTCGGAGCCAGATGGCAAACTTCAAATACAAGTTCAAGGAGTTTCCTATCTTCGGTTTAAACTCCTACTTACTTTGCGAGACCTCGGACAAGGACTAAGGCCATATATTCGGGCCGATTTTCATAAGGAAGTATTCCATTTAGTACTCGATCTTGCGCACCCAGTCATCAGGAGGACAAACCAGTTAGTCAGTGGAAAATACTTCTGGTCTTCTATGAACAAGGTCGTAAACTCTCAGGCCAACATCAACAAACATGTAAAAAAGGAAGCAGGCGTATTCCCTGGGTCAACCAAGCGTATGGTGTGAAAGCCTCAATCAACGGCAGGTTTACGCTGTGCCCTGAAACAATACCTGTGGTTGACATTATCACAATGTGCATAATCATATGTTGAGAATGGACCCCGCGTTTTGGTGTACCAGTCGTAATCATCACGAACCAAGGGATGCAGTTCAAGTCTACTCTTTTCTCGGAGTTCGGCAAGCTCCTTAGTTCCAAATGTCACAGGACCACTGTATACCATAGGCAGTCCGATGGTATGCTGGAACGTTGGCATCGGACACTAAAGGCCGCCTTAATGGTTTGCGGCGATCCGTAGTAGCCAGAGTCCTTGCCTTTCGTACCCCTCGGCTTCCGCATAACTCACCAAGAGGAGTTCACGGGCAACCCGCGGAGATGATGTACGGGGAGAATCTGCGCCTTCCCGCCGACTATGTTTTGGACATCAGAGCAGAGTTAAGTGACTGTGGAATGCTGCGTTTACTGAGGGATACGCTTTTGAAACTGAAGCTGGAGGTCGACATCTTCAAGGAGCACGCAACAACTCACAAGTCCTCGTTAGGGTGAACATTCCTCGGCGGCCACTGCGCCCACCATATGAGGGCCTCTTTGCGCTCCTGGAGCGATGGGAGCACGTCATTAAGCTCGACGTTCGGAGCGGAGTCACGGGTCACGACTTTCGCCAAACCAGGGGACACTACAAAAAAACGTCTGCGGAGCGTCAGGTTCGCCCGGTTGCCCCATGGGATGTGATAATTGAAGTAGTATTTGCGTGTTTCTTGCTGTTGACAGAGCACTAGCTGAAATCATCATCGAACACAACAGGAAACACCTTAAAAGCTTGATTGATGAAGATCTTTACTGACTCTAGTTTCTCATATACCAAAAACTTTACCATCCGAGGGATCAGTGAAGATAAAAAGTTGAAATATCTAAGAAGCATAGTTTCGGCCGACGGTGGCACCAAACTAGATTTCGCTTTACGCATCAGCAGTGCTAAATTAGCTTTCGCTGTTTTGTGTCTGGAAATGCAACTACCCCAATAACAGCATCCTCATACTCCATAGGAGCAGTACATTGAAAACAACTATTATATAACTGTTGCTCGGAAGCTCCAACTTTTCATCAATACATGTCTGCTTCTCACCATCGGAGTAATCTGGCCTGAGATAATGACATATTAGGAACTTCGTCGGCATACAGACAAAGTACCAGGCGGTAACAAATATCCCTCTTGCTGATCTAATTAATTTCTGAAACCCCAAATCCAATCCCCTGTGGGAACGTACAAATGGGCTCTGAAGAGGAGTTTTCTTGACCTTATGCCTCTTAAAGACGGACCGCTCATACCAGGATCGACCGCGCCTGATGTGCGACTCACTGGAGTCACCCGGATAAAGTCGTCTGGGTATTGAAGGACTTGGATGGGTTTGGGTTATGGTGGTGGTTTAGGGAGATTGTCGGTAAACAAGGGGAAGAGGGTGACTGAAAGCACTATTCCTCTGTCAGATGTCAGCAGGACACGGATAAAGTGCCGAGAGATGTGACTGTTTGCGAACTTCCGCCAAAGTAGGAAGTGAAGGACTAGCTTTCAAAAGTTTGGATGGAGGATCTCGGAGTCGAAAGACTTCCTGAGATAGTGGAGACAGGTGATGATCGGGGTTTTCTGATTTAGACCTAGAAGAACGTGTGATTTCGACCAAGTGTTTAGGTCGGTTGGCGAATTGGAAGTCAGGAATTGAATTTTTGATTTCACAGTGCTCGTCTATGCGGGATTTTTTGGTCCGCTCGAAGATTTTGGCGGAGGAAGATGAGATTGGGACAGGCTTGTAGCTTTCGGGATTGAGAGGATTTTTGTTTTTTTTTGGGTATTGGAATAATGACACCACTCTTCCAGTCGTGCAGAAACTGGACGTTGTAGAGGCAGTAGTTAATGATTGAAGATATGACAGTGCGCATTTCTTGGGGACGAATAAGAGTATTTTGTCCAGCCCAGCCGATTTTTTCAACGGTGTCAAAGGGCTCATACTGGTTTGCCATAGTAGGAAGGATGGGCGTGAGAGGAGAGGGCGTGAAGCTGGATTCGTTGATATCGTTTTTAAAACGCTGTCGCGGAGACGGAGGAGGCAGTAGTACGCATGGAGGAAGTGGTCGATAGAGTGTTAATCTGTCAAAGAGAGATGTTGGGGAAGGATGAGGTATTGACCGAAACCATTTTGAAGGTGGGCACAGGTTTCCCGGATAACACTTTATGTGTCGGGGTTCAGTTCAGTATTGGCGAGGCGGTTGTGGAATTGTGAGAATTGCGGAAAGCATGTATTTCTAAATTGTCCCATTTGATATCCTGAAGAATATGGGAAGAGGGAAGGAAATTATGCTGCGGAATGAGAAGAGAGGGAGCCGATCAAGATCAGTTCGTCGCATACTTACTGAATTGGTTCAGTATGTTGATGAACTGTCAGGTCGTGGGTATCGTTTGAAAGTTATCAGTTGGCGGGGAGTAGGAGTCGTTGAGATGTGTCGCCAGTTAGTTTTCTGGAAGTAAGAGACCGATGGTGAGGTGGTTCAATATATTTGGCGTTGATAGCGATGATTGAGGTATTCTGGTTGCTGATGGTTGGAACAGTTTCGATGAAACAGAAAGGAATTTGGTATGATGGAAATATTACCGCTAATGAGGAAATGGTTGAGGTAGAAGTGGGAGTGCCCTTTATTGATCTAGGACAGATTAACACTGGGATGTGAATTGGTGAAAAATTCTCGAGACTGCGCTCCGTTCGCCTATACATCGACCCAGGGCGGGAGTTTAGTGTTCAGGTCTCCACTAAATATGTATTGGTCGACTTTGCAGATTTGGAAGGCGCAGACAGAATGTTTTTGTAGGTCGCTGGTGTTAAGAGAGTGATTAGGGCAGTAGATAAACGCTACGAAGAACGTGGAAGATGGAGTTTGTAAGGAGATGAGGGAATCGAAATCGTTAGGAGGTGAGGACAGAAAGTCCTGGATTGTGGGGATGACTGTACCACCTTAGGGGGTCGGTCCGTATAGAGAAGTGGAAATTGGAGGAAGTGGAATTGTATCTGGTATCTGGTTTTGCGCAGGAAAATGCATAATTTTGTCTCTGATATCGTCGAACTAATAAAATTTTACTCTTAAAAAAGAAGTTTGCACGCAAATGGAGTATGCTCTAACCCCTCTTCCTTCTCCCACATATCCACTTTTCGAATATTTCATTTCTTAATGGAATTTTTACAGCATCGTTCACTTGCTTGCCTTTCGATTCCCATGTGTTGATGACCTTTTCTAGTTTCCATCCATTTTCCCTTAGCAAAAATTCAAATTCATTTCTCCCAAAAGAGATGGTACAATGACCGGATTGTGTAGTAGATACGTGAAGGTCGATTTCCGTTGTGCTTTTTAACAAATAATAGATCTGAACCCGGAAAGATACTTTTTTTCTTTCCTAGGAACTACAACCTTTCTGAGAAGATAAAAAGGAATGGAAATTGAGGAATTAAATGTTTCCATAAAATTCAGAGACCGTTTTCTCTGCTATAAATGTTTTATATTAAAATATTCAAATCATTTTTGATTCCAACTCCATAGCGTCCCTATCTTGAGTGCCGACAAATAAGTTACTTTTGTTATTTGTTGGATACGTTGACAACATAAAGATATATGTACGCATACAAGTAATCAGAAGTATTTTATTCTGTGAGATATCAGCATAAAATGTTTTATGGGTTCGTCAGCGTTTAATTTCTCGGAAGACCTTTATGATCGTATTAGTGTTGTTAGTCGTCCTAGGAAAAGGGAAGATACTCTCCAAAGGGATTTACTTACAACGAAACTTACCAGTCCCAAGAATGCACGGACTTGGGCTCTCGCTTTGCACAAAATTCAATTAATTTATCCACAGCATCCTAATTAAGAAATACATACGTTTGTGTCATTGGCAAAACCAAATGTTAATTTTCGGTCTCTAATTGGGTCAGAAATCCTTTTGCTTGGCTTGTGGGAAACAGTTTCCCTGAATTCCCCGTAATATAATAGGACATTCGGTTAAGCATACCTGGAGGATATCTGCGTATGCATGTAGTGAAATTATCTCAATTTCGCATGTTACCACTTGGAGTGAGCACTAGGTGCCATGCACATAATTAGACCCGAGCGAACTTAGCAAACCTCAAAGTGGAGTAGTTACCACAAAACTTGCAGGCGTTGATTGGGAATGGAAAGTATTTCTTTTGTTTGATTTATCTTTGGAGCAATTACTAGAATTCTAATTTTTAGGAATTTTCGTACAATGCTACTAAGGAAGGGGAGCCATCTCCATTCTTCGCGTCCTCCTTATGCGCTCTGCTTTTCCAAGTTCCTTCTGTATACTTTTGATTGCGGAGTTCACCGTACACCAGTTTCCCTCCGACTTCAGCATTTCCCCGACGATGTATCTGCACCAGGAAGTGCGTCAGATGGTAGTTGATCTTCCCTTGTCGTCACTGAATCAACTCCCCAATACGGAGAATCAAAGTGTGGGTCCAGCGACCCCTCTGTGAGCTATCCCACCGTTCCTGCTGCTTTTCTAGCGACTCTCGTCTTGCAGCCTCGGCATTCTGTATCCTTTTCGCATGGAATCGCTTTCATTTTCTTGTACAGACAGCGTGCCTCACTTGCCAGAATATCCATCCAATGTTAGACATCATCCGCGATAATGATACGCTGGTATTCATTGTTTTCTCACAGGCATAGTCCAGGTGTCCCTTAAAATTGATTTTGGTGCCAATGATCACCCCCAGGTACTTGATAACCAGCTTTGATAATGATGCCACCAACACGAATATTAATCAGTATTCCTCTTCCTACGGTTGGTAATCAAGGCCGCCACCGTCTTTTCTTCCGCGTGGTCAAGCTGAACCATCTCCCACCACGCTTTCATGGCACTAATGGTTCCGTTAGCGTACACTCCAACATCTTTAGCTTGTTTCGCGACAACAACCACGGCTAAATCATCTGCGAAACCAAATATCCTGGTCTCCTTTGGCATGGGAAGGACAAGGACTCCATTATACATCACATCCCACAGGAAGGGCCCAATACTGGGCGCTGTGGTACTCCTGCAGAGACGGTGTACTGCTTGGATCCCTCATCCATACCGTACCAAAGTGTCCTTTCCCAGAGGTAACTTTCGAGGAGCTTAGCCAAATGACTAGTGATACTCGTTTTAGTCAGTAAGCTCTCTATGCACTTCCAGATGGATGAATTGAATGCATTTTTGACGTCCCACGTCAACACTGCACAACATCGCGTCTCAAGCTAGCTTCAAAAATACCTCTACGGAGTCGTCCGTTGAGTGGGTTTGTCGAAATCCAAATTGTCGCTCCAATTGTCCATCCTTATGTTCAATGATAGGGACAAGTCTATTGTAGATGGCCCTTTCGAGCATCTTTCCTACTGTGTCGATAAGGCAAGTCCTGGTTCTTTATTGGGTTTCGGAAGCAAAGCTAGTTTTTGCCTCTGCCACCGAATGGGGCAAAACTCCTTCTACCACTTCAGTTACCGCAGGTATGGTGTAGACGTCCAATGCTAGCTTATGTTTTTTTGCTCTCTCTTTATCTGGGGGAAGAACATCATCACAATATCGAGCAGAAAAATTTGACAGGTCACTTGTGGTGTTCGCCCTATCATTTCCTCATAACCACCCAATACTCTGTTCCCCACAGGCTTTGGTCTGCCTTTGCGTAAAGTTTCTTGAAGCATTCTTGCTTACTGGTTCGTATAGCCCGCGTTTCTCGTCGAAGCCCTCCTTCCTCTAGGTCGTTGGCAGATCTTTCTAGCTTTAAAACGTGCAGTCCGCAACTTCGCAATGTTTTCATCAATAGTTTGACCGCTGCTTTTTGCGAGAACTTAGCGTCTCGACATGGCAGGGTGGCATGCTCTCATTATGTGTCCCATTATTTGCCCTATCTGAAGCCGCACCACCAGGATAGTGGCCTCCCAATATCATTTCTATGAGAGTATCCTCTTCAGACTTTTTCACAGCTAGCCCTGGTTTCCAGCTCCGCGGGAATGCACATCGCCGCATGACACATATTCGATCTGGAGATGGAATTGCCTGGTGCTTACTGACAAACTATACCATTCCTCTCGCAAAAATGGTACTCACATATATCAGATCGATTTTTGAGCCCGACCTTCTCTCACGAAAAGCGGACACATCTCCCGTATTTGCAAGCACCAAGTCTAGCTCCACGAAAGCATCGAGCAGGATACGGCCCCTGGTCTCCATAGTTCGACTACCTCAATTCACAGCCCGTTATGATTTTCGGGTTTTGACTTTTTGCACCCGAGATCATCATACCTAGCATTCCCTGCTATCGTGCTTGGCGGAGCATAACAACTATATATGTAGATGCCAGCTATTTTTGCCCTGACGAATCCAACTTCTGGCACCTTGCCAGTTACATCTGTTGCCCAGGTACCACCCTTATTGTTGCGATAAGGCTCGCTGGTTATAGCAGCTTCCATTCCCTTCTCATAGATGGTCTGCGAGATTAGGTTTTGCGCTGTCTCACAGTGGTTGAGGTTGATTTGTATCAACTTCATTTCTTTACTGCATCCAATGCTCTCTTAAACATTGGGCTTCTGCTGCTGGCTGTAACGCACTGACGCCTTTTTTCCCCTCCTAAGCATACATGCAGGCTCAGCCTTACAGTCCCCGAACATATAACCTTCTTCCCCCCTCCCATTTTCTATATCGTTTGACTTGTCACAGTCACCGGTGCATTTCGCTATGTGGCCAAATTTAAGGCGTCTAAAGTAGCGTTTGAGGAAGACGTGCTCCCTGAGTTGGTAAACGACTTAACCCATCTTTACTTTACAAGCCGCTGCAGTTTGAACGCTGCTTCAACTGGTAGGCTTATAGTTGGCGTTTGCGTGGCCCCCAATGCCTTCCTCAGCTCTCTGATTACGGAATCTTGCGAACCGTGTGGTCTGAACTGCTTTTCTACGGGCTCGCGGATATCCCCCATGGTCGACATTTCGTCAGTGACACATTGTATCACACTCTCCTGCTTTCTGGCCGGTAATTGTGCCTCTTGCCCAAAGGACTTCTCCACCTTGTCTTGGAAATTTTTAGCTGTTTTGTTCGGAGACTTCTTCAGCTCCTGCATCGAATCTCTTTTTGGGCGCATCTGATTTGGCTGTCGCTTTCTTCAAGGGCTATCAGCTCCGGATCGGATTTGAGCTCATACGGATATCGGCATATTTCATGTCACCTTTTTTCGAGATGATAATCAATTTGGATCGCAATCTCCTTGCTCCCTTGGTTCCTTTTTGAGGCTGTATCTCCTTTGGGTCGATCGAAGCCGGTGCCGCTGTTTCCACAGTTTTTGTCATTTTGTATTCCTTTCCCTTTGTCAATGAGAGGCATCGCTTGGACCATGTTTTTGATGGCCTGTGCTTGTCCATTATGAATTCGGACAACTCTATTATTCTATATTATTCTTTTATTCCCTATTATTTTTCTTCCGGATAGGGCAAACGATTATTCGTCCATATTCTTACACTGCTCCTCTGCTTGGTTTTCCCACTGGGCACTTCCAGGAGCATCACTGATTTCCTTCCTTCACCAACGTTCACTTCGTGGGAGATCGCAGGTTCATCGAGCTTCCCCTAAATGGATCAAATACTAAGTCCTGCGACATCTTTCGAACAGTTGTAGTCCCTCCACTATGGACTAATGAATGACCAGTTTGTGAAGCATCTTTCCGTGTTTTTGGAACTGGCGTTCCTACGCATCCGCATTCCCTTTTCCGCACAAAGTGACGCGCCTGATGGGAGATCCGGCTCTCCGCAAAGTTCTGTCCGTCTGTCTGTCGGTCTGTCTCTCACACACATTTTCCTAGGAATCGTGCCTCGGAGACGGCTACCCGAAGCGCGGTATCACTTCTTACAATCTTCGACCCCCTAAGCAGACGTTGATTCCTGGTCGGTACGGACGCTGAGGTGTCGGTTGTCTCTGTATCCGAATACTCTATTCCCACACAATTTACGTCTGGTGGCCGTGAACTCATATCCCATCAGCACCTATGGCTATAGGCAGGTGGACGTGAGTCTTGGACTGCGCCGAACGTTTTGCCTTTCGTTCAGGCGAACATTAGCAACCCCATATTAGGCACACACTTGCTGTGTCACTATTGGCTGCTGGTGGACATACAGAACAGAACATTGATACACCCCGCAATCTCGTTATGTACGTGAGGGAAGATTTCTACCTGCCGAGATGAGACTCTCTCAATAAATTTCGAGGACGTTGCCGTCCATCGTATTCGCGCACTCCTTCGAAGTACAGGAACATTACTACGGAAAGTGATTTCTCCAAGTCGGTGAAGCACGATGTGCGGCACCATACCAATACCACCGGCTCTCCAGTCTTCTCAAAGATGCGTCCTCTTTCACCCTAAGAGCTTGCTGTTGCGAAGAAAGAGTTTGAAGACTTGATAAAACAGAGTATCTGCAGACTTTCCAATAGCTGTTGGTCCTTTCCACTTCATTTGGTCCCCTAAGCCCAACAGCGAATGGCGGCCATGTGGAGATCATGGTCGTCGCTCCCGAAGACATTCCGAAGGCGGCTATCTGCACACTCTTCGAGTTCACTACGATGACTTTCAACTTGTGCAATGCTGCACAGACTTTCCAAAGGTTCACCCACTCTGTCTTACGAAGCTTGTTTCGTCTACATGGATGATGTTTTGGTCGCTTCTTTTTCATAATCTGAGCATTCAGAACATCTCGAGTGCATTTTTCAAAGTCTTCCTGAGGCCGGGCTTGTAATCAACGTTGAAAAATGCAGATTCCTTAAGAGGCAGGCGAAATTTTTTGGCCACTTAGTAACCATTGACGGTATCCAATCTGATCCAGACAAGGTTGAGGCGATTAAGAGTTCTCCATGACCAACCATGGTAAAGGATCTGTGAATGCTCTTGGGTTTGTTAAATTTCTATCGTCGTTATTGCCCAGGGCCGCTCATCATCAAGCGATCCTCAAGGCTTGGCTGTCTGCGCCCAAAACCAAAGATTCCCGTGAGGTTGTGTGGTCTGCTGAGGCCGTCCATGCGTTTGAGGCAGTCAAACAATAGCTTGTTGAAGCAAACACTGCCAGCATTTCCTTAGCCAGATGCAACCCTAGCTGTGCTCCTCGACGCCTCTGATGCAGCGGCAGATGCCGCCTTCCACCAACGGGTGAATCAAATCTGGCAACCATTGAGCTTCTTTTCGAAGCAGCTCAACCCAGCCCAACGCAATTACAGAGCCTACGATCATCAACTACTAGCCGCGTACCTTGCAATTAAGTACTTCCGTTTCTCCCTTCAGGGCAGGCGGTTTACTACGCTCACGGACCACAAGCCCATTACGTTCGGGCTTAAAGAGAAACCCGACAAAGCACCCCTCGCCCGCTTAGACACTTGAGTTATATCAGCCAGTTTACTTCTGATATACAACATGTGTCTGGAAAAGACAACGTGGTTCCTGATGTTTTGTCTCAATTCTCAGAGATCGCAGTCCCCGCAAAGGCAAATTCCAAATACAAATTCAAGGAGTTTCCTATTTTCGGTTCAAACTTTTTACTCTACGAGACGTCAAATAAGGGACCCATGCCACTCATTCCAGTTGATTTTCCCAAGGAGGTATTCAACGCGATTCACGATCTTGCACACCCAGGCATCAGGACGACGAACCGGTTACTCACTACGTTGTTGTTTAGGATCTGCGGGATCCTAAGTCCACATCCACGTGATGGTGGACCGGACTAAATGGGGAGCAACTTACTCCCACGTTTTTTAGTCCATGGATCCCTAATTTGGAGCGTAGCACCCCCAAGCATTAAAAATCGAAAAAATCAAAAATTGACTGACGGTTTCGTCCAGGGCAGAGGCAACTCATCAGACGCTGCCTCACGTCTGCCCTGGGAGTAACTCGCAACCTTGTCGTGTTTTTGCGATGATAAAAGGGAGCTTCTTTGCATCTGTTGGCACTTTGGATCACGCTGCTCCCAGGGCAGAGGTGAGGCAGCGTCTGGTGAGTTGCCTCTGCCCTGGACGAAACCGTCAGTCAATTTTTGATTTTTTCGGTTACTCACTGATAAATATTTCTGGCCGCCCATGTACAAGGATGAAGACACTTGGTCCGGACAGTGCATCGCGTACCACTATAACCAGTAAAAGAAGCACAATAGTTTTTCAAGGATGCGGTGCGACTTTCCCTTAACAGAATAATAATAATACCAGAAGTACAAGGTCAACAAGTACGTTCCAAACGAAGTAGGCGTTTTCCCTCAGTCAACCAAGCGCTTCCCCACCATCCATCTCAATATTATCGGGCCTTTGCGAGCCTCGCAGGGATTCAAATATTGTCTCACAATCATCGACAGGTTTATGCGGTGGCCTGAAGCAATACCTCTGTCGGATATTACGAAGCAATCATGTCACGAGACCCTCTATCGACAGTGGATTACGTGCTTCGGTGTTCCAGCCGTTATCATCACCGGCAATGGGATGCAATTCGAATCTACTCTTTTCGCGGAGTTAGCAGAGCTTCTTGGCTTCAAGCAGCATAGGACTATTGCATACCATCCGCAGTCCAACGGTATGCTGCAGCGTTCGCACCGGACGCTCTAATGGCCCATGACTGATGACCGGTCACGGTCACGGTCACGGTCCTTGCCTTCCATCCTCCTTGGCCTCCGCACAGCCCAGCGAGAGAAGTTCGCGGCCAGCTCCACGGAGATGGTTTACAGGGTGAATCTACGCCTCCCCGCGGAGATGGTATGCGGGATGAATCTACACTTTCCAGCTGACCCTGTATTGGACATCAGAGCAGAGTTAAGCGACTAGGAACTGTTGCGTTTGCTTAGGGATGCGGTTTCGAAGATGCGGCCGACTCCACCGTCCCGACACGCGACATCTGAGTTCAACGCCCCCAGGGATCTTGAGACGTATGATCAGGTCTTCATTAGGGTGGATGCCGCTCGGAAGCCGCTGCAACCACCATATGAGGGCCCCTTTAGAGTGCTCCTGTTGGCAGGATCGTGTGGACTATTAGAAACATTTGTTTGCCGAATTCCTTTATGTATTTTTCTAGTATTGCTTATCGAATGGTTGAATACAATTTATCATTCTCAAACTTGCAATGACTATCGCATGGAACCATGAACACTTGTTTAGGATAAGTGAGGGATCCTAAGTCCACAACCACTTGCTGTTGGACCGGACCAAATGGAGAGCAACTTACTCCCACGTCTCTTTGGTCCTCGGATCCCTCCATGAACACTATTCACCCTAGAATTCTGATTTTCTCTGGAGTCCTTTTTCTCACCATTGTCCTCATTTCGGTATATTTCGGTACATTTGCTTTTTTCCTGACTCTCTTTGCCGCCCGAATGACCTAAGTACAGACCCTTTTTCGTGAATTATATGACCGACCATGTACGTTACATGACTCTATTGCTCCCAATTTCGTAAAATATTTATCTCCAAATGCATTGCGGTGCACTCAAACAGGACCTCAGATTGCTGCGTGACGCCGTCCACAAACAAAGCCTCATAAGAGCAGGGAACTCTCCGGATAAGGACAACTTTTCAAACTTAATTTCGGAGTCGAATAAATTTAGGGACCATGTTTCAATCTCCAGGGGCTTAAAATTCCATCTCCTTCGACATATTTATCAAATCCACAAAAATTAGCATATCATTTCCGTTATATCGAGAAAATTCAAAATCACAACCACCAGCACAATCTGATTGCATGCATTCAGCATAAGCGAAAATGGTTGCGGCTATTGGAATTAATGGTCCGGAAAAAAGATTCAATGCTTTTGGAATAAAATGCTGATTCCTTTCTCTCACTTCACAACTTCACAACTCCAACAGCGGCTACAAATGGCGTGAGCGTACTCTGTGTGAATTTTCCTAGAGCTTTTCTTAACTTTTCCGCACTTGTCGGGTGAAATCCTTTTTTGCAACAAATTAAACTTTAAGATACAAAGAAATGGAAAGAACTGAATCGAAATGGATCGAATGGAATAGAGAAGAGAAGGCAATAAATTGATTTGAAATGTAATTGAATTTTTAGGTAAACTAATTTGAATGGGGTGGACGTAGTGGGTGGAGAGGGGGTGGTGGGGATGCGACTGAAACGTTGCAATGCGAATCGGTCACTTGGGACGCTGAAATGAGAAATAGAATTTCCGCTTTCGAGTCCAAAGAGGTATGTATTATTGAACAGTATTAGAGCTCAGGTCCTGCGTTTTTCATCCCTGCCTGGACTTGATAATTTCATCACAGGAGAGCGGAGTACTGACAGTCGGGGTGGTCAACGAAATGGAAGGCTTTGGATACATTCTTTCTTTGTATGATATTTCGTATTTCAATTTTACAAATTTAGTTATTGATCCTTCCATGGCGAAAGGTACCAGGTATGCGAAGAGAAGGAAATTTAATTTCTGATGGAGATATTTTATTGACAGTGAATTTTGAAACATGGACTTTCGCTTTGAATCGAATTTTTATCCCTGAGTCGATGTTACCTAGCAACTGTTCAATCCTTTCAAATCATCGCAGGGATCAATATTACTTTGAAATTATTACTGAACAAATTTAATTTGGAATGTCCATAGAAAGCTCAAAGGAATGCACTTTCAGGGGGGCTGACCAAATGATTGAATATATATGGCTGCCCCTCACCCCTTCGTGGGGTGCAGGGCGCCAAACAAATCTACGCGCCATTGTGTGCGGTTACCTGAAATCCGCTTCAGCTTACCCCACGATTTTCCGAGACTCCCACATTCTTTCTCCACTGTTCAGCGCCAAGTGTTCTTAGGGGGACCCCCTCATCGGCCATCTTGGGGTGTGAATTTGATTGCACCGTGCGGCAGCAATGCAGTTAACGCTTCTTGTTAATGTGTGACCTATCTATTGTCATTTTATTGTGTGTTTGAGCTTTCGAGTGACAGTGGGGGTGCATTCCAGCGACACAGAAAGGATACTAACGCAGAGCAGTCTCAACTTAGTCTGGTGTTAGACAGATGCGTTTCCAGACTTTAGACGAAGAAGCAAGAGCGAATCTAGTGCTGCGGGCAACATCCCGTTTTGTAGAATTGTCGTCAGAAACCATGCTTTCTAGATATGCAAATTGATCGCTGCCTTCCATGCTCTGCCCATTAATGCGGATAGGGAGAATGCAATGACCCGTCAGACTGAGAACCTTGATTTTATTGCTGTTCAGTTCCAATCCAAATTTACTTGGCTCTTTCCGAATTCAGAGCCATTTGGCCAAGGGCCTTTCCCGGGTGGAAGAGCAAACAGATATTATCAGCGTAGCCGAGGTGTTTGAGGGATGTCATAGTCTACTGAACTTCTCCACCCCATCCAGACAAGAGACCATGAAGAACGTCACAAAACAGAAAAAGAAATAATATCGATGACAAGATACATTCCTGTCGGACTCCCATTTGAACCTTAAATTCCTCTCTCCGTCTCGGTGCAGCAAGTGACATTTTGCGAATCTTTTCTGAACTTTCGCTTTGTCCGGTAATATTCCGGTTATTCCGTCCCTTTTTTCTTCGCACAGTAGACATTTGGCAATATGGTCTTTCTCACCGCACCTTCTGTATCGATCAAAAGAATCGATGGCATTAGTGCATGGGTTCGTAAAGTGTCCAAAACATGAGGCACCCCTTAATAAAATTTGCTCTCTCAGATGGTAGACAGCCCATTCGATTCGATTTTTTCCTGCCGATAATAACTTCTGCGCTGCCTCTGCTGGCAGTCGCATTGTGCCCGTTTGAATGCTACCAAAGCCCTTCCTTAGACTCACAACGGATTCTTCGCCCAGTTCCTCCAAATTAAGTTGCTCTTTCGGCCGAGTGCAAATTTCTTCTCTGGATATTATTTCGTCGAGATCCTTGCACTATATGTAGACCTCAAGTTTTTGGGACGGTACCGTTATGTTCTCCCCAAGTGAGTTTTTAAGTTGGTTACGAAAGCCATCAGTTTTGCCCAAGCTAGATTTTTTAAACTCAAACAAGAAACCGTCTTTCTGGGTCTTTCTGGATTTTGCTGACATTTCTGCCTAGATCTTTTGGTTTGGAGTCTTCTTTGACCTTTTCTAGTGTCTTAGCGTTCAAAAGATTGCCTTTAACGTACTTTCCATACTTTTTGTCCCTTTGGCATTGGTGAAGATCGGATACTTGAAAAGATCTAACTGCTCTCTCCCTTGGTCATGGACTATCTCCTGCAATCGTACTTCTTGGACGGATGCGGTGGGTGTCAAAACCACCCTCGTGGTTCACGATTTTTATTCTGCCCATAATTTTTTGCTTCGTTATCGGTGTTTCTGGCAGGGTCTTGCTTTGCTTGAACACCCCATTCTTCAAATTTAAATTACTTGTAGCATTTGATCCCACGGTGGCCCAATTGTCCGCAATCGAGGCACAGCAGTCGAGGGATTTCGACGACCGGGAGGTTGGAACTGTGAATCCCCAGACATGCAGTGACTAACATTGGTCTACGTTGAACTTAAGTACGTACGTAAAAAGGGGTCCAAATTTGCTTTTTACTGAATAAAACCGTATATGCGGTATGGAATGAAATTGGTCAAATTTTGCGGGAATATAGGTTTTAATTTAGAGCATAACACTGAATTGGTTGATGGAAATCCTACTATTATTAACAAGGTTTAAATAGGTCAAAGTTGCCTTTTCACGTCAAATTACTACTCTCCAGGGATTAAAATGTCAGGGCCACATCAGAACTTGTTCGGTTGCACCCTGCTTCTCTTGACAGTCAAACGTTGTTGCTAATCAGACTCAGACAGCACCTCCGCCGCAACTAATGGGCACGACGCCGAGTTGCGCGTGATTTATGTCCAACCACTTCCACAAGAAAGCCAACTGCAAATAACCGGGCCGGGAAAATATCCCCTAGGAATTCTTCCGGAAAGTGTGCTCTTAGAGGACTTTCTCGGTCCCCATGGTACCAGGTAACGTGCGGTCAGGCTTCATGGCAAAAGCCACTTCAGATGCGTCTCTTGTGGACTCAGGGGTGATCATCGCCATCATCAACCGGTATCCGGTCTAGACCTGCCTTAATAAGGAACTCCAGACACCCCGGTTTTGCGCCGAGGTCCACCAATTCGATACCCCTAAAAGCTTTCTGGCGTCTTGACCCACGCCATCGTTTCATCTCAGGGAGGGCCTGCCTGGTCTTCTTTTTCTACCATAGATATACCCTTATAGACTTTTCGGGCTGAATCATCCTCATCTATACGGATCAAGTGACCTGCTCACCGCAACCTGTCGAGTCGGATTTTATCCACAACCAGACTATCAAGGTATCACTCATGGATTTCGTCATTACCTAGACTACGGAATTGTCCATCCTCATATAGGGGGCCAAAAATTCCATATTCCAACAATTTTTCCGTTGCTTGCCGCAGAGAGGAAACCTGATCTTTTGCTGATTTGCCTGGAGTGAAGCCTCTTTGGTATGGACCAATGATGTTCTGGGCGTGTGGGACTATCCTATATCTTATTCAGTGTGTTAAGGCATTCCCATATCAGTTTAGAATTTATTTGGTAGGAACTAGGTGCCTTAATAGCCGCTTGGCTGTTGGTTAGAATAGCAATGTTTTGCCTCCTTTAGCTGCTTTCGAGGTTTAAGGAAGCACATCTGCCTCTGGCGTACATTCCGCTTGAACTATGATAGTATCCTTACCCATTCCTTCAAAGTGCATTTTGTTTGAACCAATGACCCCAACACCTGCTCCCTCTGTCATAAGGGATCCTCCAGTGTACCAAGTAATCATTTGCTGATTTATGCCGTATGACACAGACATGCTCTCCCAGTTTGCCGTGTTGCTCCAACGTGTTTCAAACTTCATCCAACCTCGTTGCCATGTTATCCCTCGATATCAGTAACTCGGGATGTCAAATAGAAAGAATACCATTTTTCCTTGGATTTAGACAGCTCAGCACCCCACTGGTACGTCCGGACATACTGAATATCGCGCTCCTAGTTGGTGTTTGTATGTACAGATGAAGATGAGTCAATCAAGGACCTCTAAGGATGCCGTTGCTTAGGTTATCATTGGCCTACTGATATGCACGCAAATTAGTCTTTGAAATTTATGTGACTCCCTATCTGGTGTGCTGAGTTAATTTCTTTCTGGCCAGATTAGCGCCTCATAGTTAATCATTGACCTTACTACTGCAGGGTATATACAGTGCAGCATATTCGGGGTGCATCCCCACGTTTTCCCTGCTATGGGTTCGAAAGTCATCGGAGCCCTTGTGGCCTTTCAGCATATGTTTTCAGAGTGGTTTTTTAGTCTAGTGTGATTCCCAAACATTTGACCTCTGTTACTCATTTCAGCTCCATGCCATGCAACCATTATATTAGATGGCATGGAGTCCAGTGGCAAGCTATGAAGCTTCTGCTTCCTAGTGAATGGTTCTATATTGGCCTTGGCTGCATTTATATGCAGCTCCGCCTTTCTGTACCAATTACTAGTGATTCGCAGCCCAGTTTGCATTCGGTTACATAGGGTGTACTCTTATTTGCCCCTGAAGATTAAAACAATATCATCAACGTAATCCTGGACCTGTATTTCAGTGTTTGTTAGCTCTCCTAGGAGTTTATCAACTACCATGCTCCACATTCATGGTGATAATAACCCACCTTGCGGACAACCTTGAGTAGTATTCATCGCAATAGAATTTGAACCTAACAGTACTTCTATTTGCTTTTTTTTTTAATATTGTGCCCATTCAGAAGGCCACGGTGTTTTCTCTTGCTGATTAGGGCATCTCCAATCTCTGTGTGCATTGTGTTATCAACCACTCCTTCAATGTTGAAAATTGCATTCGGTGCTACTTACTTTGTTTCTGTGATATCCTGTAATACATTCGGCAGCTGATACAGAGCAGTAAGCATGCTGTCATGGGTCTAGGGGATTGCGTATTAGAACGCTATTTCGAATATAGTTGCCTATGACCTTCTCCGCCGTCTTAAGTACAAACAATGTCAGCCAGACTGGTCTGAAATATTTGGGGTGAAAAGAATCCTTTATACCCACTTTCGGAATAAAGACAACTCTCGCGCGTCTCCACGACCTTGGTTTATATCCCAAGAAGATGTGACCACTTACTACTCTTGGGGCCAATGATTTTTAGGCCTCTCTGGAGTAGTGCTGGGAAAGCGTCATCTACTCCGGGTGATTTTGATGGTTTACTCTAGCTTCCGAGCATACCTCTTCCGCTAGTTTTAAATTCACTTTCTTTCCCCTTCTGTTTGTTTTTGGGGTGTCAGCAGAATGCTATTGCCCTCTTCCATGGAGTAGGACCCTGGGAAATGAATTGTGAGAAGCAGTGTATCGTGTTCTCCTCATTCTCGGTAAATGTCCTATCTTTCTTGTTCAGATAGACAGAAGATATTGCCCTGTCTTTGGCAATAGCTTTTTATAGCTTTGATGCTTTTGTGAATTCCCTGAAGCTCCTTAATTTTGCTTCCACAGTAGCACTCTTATACGCTGTTATACGTCCGTGCCCTTTTGTACCTATGCCAGTCGCCGGATCGTTACGCCCAATTGAAGAGTTTCCGCACCTCACTTCTTGTCTTGACAAGGTTCTTGCTTCACTAGGGTACGTGTTTTGATGGCTTCACTGTCTTGGCTGGACAGCCGGCTTCATGTGAGTTAATGGCAGCTTTGTTGAGGCCTTCCACCACTGTTTCCAGCTTTATTTCGTTCCTCATGCCACCGCTCACATCTAGAAAAGTCATGTTGTCACTCAGATGTCCTATGTATTGTGCGAAGGAAGTGAGGGACGGGTTAACCGCATATTCCCGTAAGGGCCAAATGCCCTGAATTTAAGAAGGCGTTGATGAAAAAATGAGGTTTATTCAAATAACCCTCAAACATTTCAGGGTCGCTCAAGATTTACTCGAGCAGACCAACTACGAATCCGAGGTGAAAATCGCCATCATAAGTGTACCGTTCAAAAACCGTCACGGTGGCGTACAGATTCGACTGGTGGAGCATGCGTTCTGCAAGCCATACAATGTACTGGGAGTCAGACATACAACGGCTTTGTGTGGGCGAAAATAAACAGGGTAGACACTGTCCGAATTCGAGGAAATGCTTGAGAGTCTTGTTCTCGACGCAAGGGGTCGCAGTCCAAGGGTAATTGCTGGTGATTTCAATGCTTGGGCCGGAGAGATTGGGAGGCAAAGAGACAAATGCAAGGGGCTGCAATCTACTAGATGCTTTTGCTCAGTTGGATATAATTCTGGCCAAAGAAGGTTATGTGAACACCTTTCAGAAAGGAGGGTCTACCTCATTCGTAGACCTAACTTTTGTCAGTCCTGCACTGGCACGTGGTATGTCCTGGTGCGTTAGCTGAAACCGAGAATGATGTCAGGCTGGTCCGCGAAAGCTCTGGGTGAGCAGACCTTTATAGAGGTGTAGCTAAACCAAGCTAATAAAGTAGGCGCCTCTACGGAAAGGGCGGTCCACTTGGCTCAAAGCATTGCCAAAGTGCATGACGCGTTCATGCCTAGGTAGCGCTCACTGCCCAGTAGAAGACCAAAGTACTGGTGGAATAATGTAGTGGCCAGCCTTCGATCAGCCTGCCAACAAGCCAGGAGAGCGGCTCAGAGGGCGGTAGGTAAAATCGACCAAGGGCAAAAAGAGGGCACCTATAAGGAAGCCCACAAAATCCTGTAGCTCGCCATCCAACGGAGCAAGAGGGAATGCTTTTAGGAGTTCTGTTCGGAAGAGGACGTAAACCCGTGGGTGATGGGACGATTCAGAGGCCGATCATCTCCTTCATTCTTGTTAAAAAATATCCAGGGCTTATTCCCTCAGCAAGAGGAGGGCGCAGACAGCTTCCAGCGACACCTGAATATGACGGCAATACCGCCAGTCACCAGTGACGAGCTGCTGGAGATCTTCGCTAGAATAGGAGATAATAAAGCTCCGGGTTTGGATGGCGTGTCGAATGGGGCCCTTAAGCTTTCCGTGAAATCCAGACCAGACTTGTTCGCTGAGTTCTTCGAAGGGTGCATGTCCGAAGGGATATTTCCTGTACCATGGAAGCAACAGTGACAGAGTGCTACTGCCTAAGGCTGTCAAACCTCCAGATGAGGCAACCTACCCACAGACCTATTTGTCTTTTGGACACTGTGGGGAAAATGCTAGAGCGAGTAATTCATAATAGAATACTCCCGATTGTTGAGAGCCAGAGAGGCCTCTCAGATCGACAGTATCGATTCCGTAAAGCCAGATCAACCATTAATGCAATCAAAATGGTTACTGGCTTGGCTGAAGATGCAATTCATGGAAGGGGCAGTACTAGCAAATATTGTGTGGTGGTGACCGTGGATGTGAGGAATGCATTCAATTCAGCTAATTGGTACCTAATACAGGAATCTGGCTAAGATTGGTATTCCCGCTTATTTTGCAGCTATTGTCAATAGCTATTTACAAAACGCAGGCTTCGGTATAACACTGATGACGGACCGCAAGAGAACGTTGTCTCTGCGGGTGTCTCACAGGTCGGTATTCAGGACTGTCTCAGATGATGCAGCATTTTGGCAAAATTATGCCCATTGACATCTTGGCAGATGAGACTACAAATATATACAATGCAAAGTCTATATCTTCTTTATCGCAGACGAAGAACGCCGAAAGGGAGGGATCTCTAAATAGATGACAAGAGCGTTGGGAACGCTATCATGACAGGAAAAATTGGATACGATCAACTCCATGGTCGCATCTATCCAGAGTGATTACGTATGCGGCGTAGAGACGAAAAGTGACCAAGCTAGAGTGAGCTGACTTCAGCTCGTGATGTCGTGAGTCGGTTGTGGCTTTAGTGTGTAAGAATCCCACATGCTGGTGTGTCCAGGCCAGTGCCTTTTGAAGATTTACATATCCTTAAAAAAAGGTGTCCTGTGTAGGAGTCCCAGTCACTTCTTCTGGGATTTCCTCCTGCTTTCCCAGACCTAATGGTGGGCATTGGCATCGTAGCCGAGAAAATGTTAGCGCCTTCCTCTCCCCGAACTTCACCAGTCTAACAACAAATTCCGGTGGGATCCAGGTGTAGTCTGCTGGGAAATATCCTGATGCCACAACTGCCTTTCGACTTCTTCCTCCGACTTCCAATGGAACTTGGTCAGCTACGAGGCCCATAGTTAGAAATTCTGAAAGACATATGTATCTTAAGTTTCCTTTGAGAGTGAAGCAGGCCCTTGGTTTTGACAAGAGGAATGCCAAATCACCTACATACTTCCTCCTTGTAGACCGCGAATCTGCCCCCGGTACAACCAGGGCCAACATTATTCCACTGTTATTCCTGGGAGTTGCCCTTGCAGTTACTGCAGATACAGCTTTTGCATGGTGGAGGTTTAGGTCTTTTTTCGTTCTTCGATTCCTTCCATGGTGATCACAGTTGACGGAGCGGATGTTGGAAGGTCACATGAGACCTCTTAGTGGAGTGCAATGCAGATGAAAGAGGTTTTTCTGTTCACCCAGCACGGAAGGTTGCAAGAGTGGCTTACCAAAGTGAGTTGTTTTTTTTGGAGCAATTCAATTATTAATATAAGAAGGGCTGACATGTTCACTTACCAAGCTCTGTGAAGATTTCTTCAGCTGTTTGACCATATAGCGTTACACTCCGCCTTACTCACGAAATTTGCAGTCTGTATTAAAATGTGAAGACTGTGATAATAGTTGTCCTCTCATAGAAGACAGTTGCAATCTTAATTCCTTAAGAGTTCCTTACTTAGTTGCCGCACTATATAAACGTACCCGCGGGTGGGTAATCAATCTTTCACCCTTTTTGACATCATCATTTGCATTTAGCAATCATCCTTAATAATCCTCGATGGGCAGTGAAGCAATTGTCCTAGGTCCCTACATCAATTGGTTGTTTCCTAGTTCAAGTCTGTGGAAACAAAGTTACTTCCACAAACTTGAAGAATATTGTAGAACACTTCATAAGGACACGGTTGAAACCAAATGAAGTAAAAATTGGCAAAAAGCATTCCGGATATTTCAACCCCAAAGCTCAGAAGCTTTTATCCTTAAAAGCCATCCTTCCTCTAAGATATTCCGTACAATTCGGACAGGACCCTTTGGCAATTCAGTTAATTTCACGACTGACATCCTGCAGCATGCATATAGCTTGGCATAGTATAAAGTTCATTTCTAGATCCCGAATGCAGCCACACCCTTCCCCATGACATCCTGACAAGTAGATGGCGCACTTTATGACGACAGCATCCTCCTGCTGGACCTATCTCCAGAAATTTAATAATAAACTGAAACGTGGAAAGCTCTGACGTTCTCACCACTACCGGATTGGAAGTAGTGCACTTTCCAGTAAAAAGGATAATGGAGAATGTGCAGTTAGTTTTTGCTTCGTTTCGTACATGTCCTTTCACGTGGTGTCAGAGAGGAGAGAATTGAGTTTATGGAGCAGTTGTACGTGGGAAGAATTTGCATTTTCATTTTTTCATGTTTCTTCGCAGTTCTATTTTTATCCTTGCTGGTTTAATATTAGTCGACATTGAGATTTGAGATGTTGATTTTGCATGGTTGCCGTTTAGGGTGGAGGGTGCAACGCTGGGCTGCGTAGGCGTCTATGAAGAAATGATTAAGGAGCAGCGATAATATCAATTTAAAAATGTTTGACTTACACCAAGTAAATGCTGGGCAGACTTGAAGGGGGTTGAGGACGTCATGGCGAAGAAAGGCTCGAGGGAACTTTCGCTGATCGATTTTCTCTTTTTATCTAATACGTCCAAGTCTTTTCAGAATAGACTTCTTAAAACTATATGAATGCATTTCAGTTTAATTCCTCTCCTTCCCATAGATAGTTTCTGATTCATAAATGCGGCATATTGGAATTATTATCATATTAAATTGGGGTTAAGTTTTAGGTTCTACGTTTCATGCTACAGGTACTGTATGATAACAAGGGTGGGTAGAAGTAGTTAGGGTGGAATTAACAAGGAGATTTGAAGTTAAGTATTGAGGAAACTACAAACGGATTTGGAAGCATTAAATACTTTTGAGCAGCTCAAAAACTCTGAACATAATTGTCACTGTGCTGATAAAGGACAGATATAAGTGACCGCTAGTAGCAGTAAAATCAGCGCTATGCTGCGTGGGTTTGGTGGTATAAACTCCTACTCCAACCGTGACCTAGGCAGCTTTTTACTTAAAATTTAAAAAGGTCAGAAGCACTGACACACTTCTGCTTTTTCTTCCTCTTCACAAGCGGGGTCGGCTTGTCATGATCGGTTTCGCCATTTGGCCCTATCATATACTTGATCTGCATGCAATCTCGAGGCTTTTAAATCCCTATCCAGCGTATCAAGCCACCGTTGTTTCGGCCGGTCTTTTGGTCGTTTACCATCGACTTGGATGTTCAGATCAATCTTGGCAAATGAATTCTCGTTAGCCCGAATTACGTGACCACACCATCGAAGACAACTCTCCTGCAGTTTTTCCATGCCCGGTGCAACTCCATATCGATCACGGATATCCTCATTTCGGATGTAATCAAAACGTGTGACACCACTAGTCCAGCGCAACATTTTCGTCTCCATTACCGCAAGACGCCGGTCATTGCCTCTTATAGTCTGCCAACACTCAAAACTATAGAAGGCGAGAGGACGGAAGACATTGGGGTAAATTTTAGATTTGAGACATTCGCTGATACGTCAATCACAGAGGACACCAGTTGTGGAACGCCACTGACATACTATGCACTATGTACAGTGGAAAATTGCCGCGTATTTGTTTCAAAATAACAATGGCAGCACCTTCCTATATGCGACTTCTAAACCAACGCCCGGCAAGAAGCGAAAGATGTAAAACTTCAGATTGTGTTGATACCAGGATCGTCTGATTGTGGATAAAATCCGGCTCAACATTTTGCGTGGATTGGTCACTTAATCCATATTGATTAGGATGATTCAGTCCGGAATGTCTATAAGGGCAATAACTATGAAAAAGGAGATAAGGCAGACCATGCCTGAGATGGAACGATGGTGCAGGTCAGGACGCCTGACAGCTTTTAGGGATTATCGAATTGGTGGATCTCGGGCCAAAACGGGGATACCGGCTGTTGCATCATTGATGATGATGATTGAATATGCTATTATATTATTAACTTTATTGGAACGGATGTCGAAGTGGAGCGTATTTCAGAGTCTAGGCAGCCTCCAGTTTTTTTTTCAGATTTTTGGGTTCGGTCGTTTCTGAGGATCAATTTCGACCTCCCGCACTTCCCACCTTTCAATTAGATGTCAAAGCTATGGCTGCCTTAGAAAGTACTGATCAATATCTTTCGTTTGATACCCCACATGACTGCATTCGGTTAAAAAAAATGTACACCTCTCTTTTGCATATATGCCCCTCCCCCTTAAATTTAACGTAGAACGATGCAATTCACTTTTTGCGCGAGGGTTCATAGTTTCCAACTCTCCACCAAATTTAGTGTCGATCAATGCAATCGTTTTCAAGTAAAATGCATGCAACAAACAGATAGACAAACAGCCGATCGATGCAGAAGTCGTGGGAAGAAAGGACATATTACCAAAGAGTGCAATGGGGACCAAATGTCTATTGTGCAAGGTAAAGAAGGAAAGGAGAACCAGCATATTGCTGGAAGTGGTAAATATGGGGAATTCACTCAACGTTAGCTGCAATGAAAAAATGGTATTATTAAAATAAACCGCAATCATTGCAGGGTTGCCCAGGACTAACTTGAGTATTTCGGATGGAAATTGCCATCATAAGTGAACTCTACAGAAACCATGGCGGTGGTGTATGGGTCAATGACTCGACTGGTGAAGCGGCGATATCAGTTTGCGGTCTGACGACTTTACAGTGCTCCATAAATCAGTCGCCCTGTGGTTCTATGCGGTGTTTACGTGTGCAGCTGCTACGCCCCACCCATCCTTACATTGTCTGAATTTGAAAACATGTTAGACAACCTTGTTCTTGATGCAAGGAGAGGAAGTCCAAAGGTGATTGCGGGTGACTTCAATACTTGGCCCACGCGCTGTGAAGTAGGGAGAGCAACGCCAGGGCCTGAAGTCTATTAGAGGCTTTGTCCAGTTGGATTTAGTTTTGTCCTTCTTCAATCCTAGACCTCACCTTTGTGAGCACTGCACTGGTACGTGGTATGTCTTGGCACGTTAGCGAGGACTACACCAACAACGAACACCAGGCAATCATCTTTGAAGTGAAGAGGGAGCTACAGGCCTGGGAAACAGGATACATAAAGCCATAAAGGGATCAGGATGGTCTGCAAAAGCATTGGACGAGGGAAGCCTCTTGGAAGTGTGGCCAACTTACTAGGGCAGACGGTCCTACGGAGAGAGCTCTTCAAATCGCAGGTGTGTGACGCATCCATACCTAGAAAGAGCGCATTCCCCAGTAGAGGACCCAGCTACTGGTGAAGTAGTGAATTGCCCAGCCTTCGATCAGCCTTCCACCGAGCCAGACGAACGGCTCAGAGGGGGGTTGGTAAAAGTAATCAGGGACAAAAGGAGCATGTTTACTAAGTAGCTCGTTAAAAACCTCAAACTTGCCGTCCAGTGGAGCAAGAGGGAATGTTTTAAAGAGCTCTGTCCGGAAGCAGATGCGAATGCGTCGAGAAGCGTCTATTGAATTGCGATGGGACGGTTGACAGGCCGGCCATCCCTATAGATCACGTCCCCTACTCTCTTGTTGAAAATCATCCAGTGGTTATTCCTCCAGCAAGAGAGGGGCAGTGTACATTTCAGAGAGCTCTAAATGTGACGACAATTCCTGCAGTAACCACAGCTGTTGGAAATCTGCAGCAGAATATGTGACAACAAAGCTCCAGACGTGCACGGGCTACCAAACAGCGTTATTAAGCTCGCCGGAAAATCCTGATCGGACATGTTCGCTGAATTTTTCGAAGCGTGCATGTCAGAGGGGATATTCCCTACAACATGGAAGCGGCAGAAGCTAGTATTGGTGCCTAAGACCGGTAAACCTCCAGATGAACAATCCACCTATAGACCCATATGTCTTCTAGACACTATAGAGAAAACGTTGCAGCGGCTAATTTACAATAGATTACTCCCGATCGTCGAAAGCTAAGAACGCCTTTCAGATAGGCAGTTTGGGTTCTGTAAAGCGAGATCAACAAGGGGTTGTACCAGGAAATATTGTGTGGTGGTGACGTTGGACGAGAGGAATGCATATGATTCCGCCAATTGGAACCTTATACGAAAGTGCCTGGCAGCCTTTGGTGTTCCAGAAGGCACCGTACTGTGCCCACAACTGTCGACCTGCCGGTTCGGGAGGAGGCCACGGTGGTGAATTACGTCGATGATGGAGAATGTTGAGTTATATTGTTACTTGACTGGCACTTGCGGATGAAAAAAACGGAAGTGGTCCTCATCACAAAGCGCAGCAGGCGAAATTAAGCTCGAATTAGAGTCGGTAATCTCATCATCATTTTCAAGCCGACCAGCAAACACTTGAGAGTGATGATAGATACGAAATTACGTTTATTAAGTTTTAAGCAACACGTGCAATATGCTTGAGACAAGGAATCCAAGGCTGATTTAGCCCCGGAAAGGACAATGCCGAACATGGGAGAGCTACGGTATACTTGTAGGTTACTTATTGCCAAGGTAGTGATCTTCCTTTAGGCTACCTCTATTTGGGGAAAAACGTTTCTCACATCATGCAATGCTCATAAACTGAGTGCGGTCTTTTAGAGGACAGACCTAAGGGTGTGTCCTGCCTTCAGAACCGTCTCAGAACAGGCTGCATTTGTCATCGGAATGATGCCAATTGACATCTTGCCGGATAAGATGACGAGTATATACAATCTGATGTTAATCTCTTCTTGATCCCAGATGAAGAACGCCGAAAGGGGGAGATCTGTGAATAGATGGCAGGAGCGTTAGAACCACTTGGGAAAAGGCCGGTGGACACACAGGCACATCACTACCATCAAAGAGTGGGTGGGGAACCAACATGAGGAGATTAATTATAATCTCACCCACTTTCTGACAGGACATGAGGGGTATCGCCAATACCTCTACAAGTTCAAATTGGTCAATTCGCCTAATTGTCCAAGCTGCGTGAGAGACCCCGAGGACCCAGAGCGCATATTGTTCCACTGTCTGAGATTTAGGGACGAGAGGAGAAACTTAGAGGAAGCTTTAGGTGAAAATGTGGTGACGAAAATGCTAACACCCAATGATCGCATCAATCCAGGGCTAATTACAAAAACGGAAGGTTTGAGGAAGGCGCGGTTACGAACATTGCATAGAAGATAGGTGAAATTGATAAAGCGAACTATTATAACTCCGCCCTGTGATGATAGTTCCACGGGGCAGGGGGGAGTCGGGGGTGGTTTTAATGTGTTAAAATTTCACACTCTAGCGTGTCGAGGCCAGAGTCTTTTGAAGATTTCCACCTCCTTACAAAAAAAAAAGACAGAGAGTTTTACACAAAACCTTTAAAATGAATCTAAAGTCACTAGAGATTACACTCCTCCGCCTGCACCGTTTGTTTGTTAATGAAGAAAGCAGAAGCTGGGTTTAGTATTTTGTCTGGCTCTGGGCTACTTGCCTATTTCTTCGCAAGAAACCAAAGCTAGGTTCCTTTGAAGCACATACGGGCGGACATAATTAGTTCCTAGTAATTTTCCCCAACTTGCTCATTGACTTTCCGAGGAGCTCACAATCGCTTCCCACTATAGCATGCCATGTTTTCTATAACGAACCTTCTTTTCCAAACCAGGGCCATTTGGACAATGTTCATGGCTCCTCCAAAGGAGGAGGATGACATAATTCGTTGAAAACGGACACGTCCTCCGAACAAGGCAGTGTGAAAAAGGTGACGGGTAACGATAATAAAAGTCAACGCTCGCAGACAGTTGAGTCTTATGAAATTTTTTTGGACCGTTCTGAAAATTCTTCTGCACCAGAAATAAAGGTGTTTTTGGTGCCGATCCCGTGCTCTTCAAGATTCCCAAGTGAGTTGTTTAGAGTTAGAGTCGCTTGCATAGCAACTTAATTTTCGCAAAAATGGAAAACAATTGGATCATGGAACCAGCTCGTATTGAATTTTAGGGTATTTTGGGGGAGGGTTCCTCAACCACAGGCAGATACAGTGGCGGCATGCAAGCGAAGGAAAACAACTATCAGGTAATCATCCTTTTGAGGTAGATCTCTGCACTGCTTGTATCACTCACTTTCAGAGGACGTTTCATAAACCTACTACCTATGATGTCGTGGCAGATCGGGGTAGATGAACTTTGCCAGTCGGTCCGAGCCCAACTGATCTTAACGTAGGCCCCTCGCTTGAAAATTGTGCCGCCGATGATGACCAGGAATTGGCACGTATTACCACTAGGCTTGCCAGAAATTAAAGCACAGTGTCGCAACGGAGGGGGAGTTCTCTTGGGAGTCCCAACATCTCACTTCGCTTGGGCCCAAAATGTCCAGGTTATGACGCTAAAGTTGAAGAAAGCAGTCCCTTAACATTGGAGCGTTTGTACATTCCAATACCGGAAACAAAGAAACTTGTAAGTTACTAGACCTTTCCAGTCGCCTTTTATGAAAAGCAGGGAGTACTTGGAATGTATTTTTAAGTCCGAGCTCAATTCGCCCAACTCCAGTGTTTATCACCAATATTTTTAGTTTCACCTTGAAGCAGCATAAAACGTTGATGGTATTGCACTTTCGGCAGTCAAATATATTTTCCCCAAATTCTGCCTGTGATTTTCATGATTTTTATCTGGCCCTTCTGATACTGGGAAAAATTTCGTTTCAAATTTCTGTTTTAAGGATTAAGGGGAGCCCTAATATCATTTTACAGGAAATTCATAATGAACCGGAATGATGTTTCATTTGTTAATCAGTGAAAGGCGATGAGCTAGGCGTTTGTGTTCCCGCAGCACCAGGGCAATGGGGGAGCCTGATCTGAGGTATTATCAACGCTCTAGAAAAAATCGACATTAGAGTGTTCTGGGAAAAAATCTTTCAAAAGTATCCATGAAAATTTCAACTAATATCATGAAAATTTGGGAAATCCAGTCCACACATCATAATAAAGGTACTATCAGTTGCAGTTTCAAAGAACGCGGGCACGCGCAGGAACTTATCACGAGCTCCGTGGAGTGGAGAAGCGACTCCACAGACGGAAAAAGGAAGCCTGGGAGAACCAACAAGTTTGTGAACTAGAAAAGTACAGGGACAACCGCACCAGGCGAGCAAAGTTTTACCAACAAGTCAGCAGGATGAATCCTTATACATCTCGATGCTCATCCTGCCGAGACAAAGAGGGAAATCTGATTTCCGACAGAATGGGCATATTGGAGCGATGGGTTGAGTACTTTGATGAGTTACTGAACAACCAGAACATCGGCGAGTTGGAGGTCCCGCCAACTGAAGACGACGGACAAATACTGTCCCCACGAAGTTTAGGAGAAACAGTTCGTGCAATTCATCGACTAAAAAATCATAAGTCGCCATGAGTCGATGGAATTACAGCCGAATTGGTTAAATATGGAGGCGACTATTACACCAAGTGGTTTACCAACTTGTGCTCAAGGTATGGGACAGCAAATCAATGCCTGACGATTGGCAACGAGGCATTATCTATCTCATATATAAAAAGGGAGATATCATACAGTGCAGCAATTATAGAGGTATCACGTTGCTGAGTACCATCTATAAGATATTCTCCTCTATCTTGCTAGGCCGGATAGCCCCATACGCCCAGAACATCATTGGCCCATACCAAAGAGGCTTCACTCCAGCGAAATCAGCAACAGATCAGATTTTCTCTCTGCGGCAAACGATGGAAAAACTGTTGGAATATGGACAACAGTTGCACCATCTGTTCATCGACTTTAAAACCGCCTATGATAGCATAGCCAGGGTAAAACTGTACACGGCCATGGGAGAATTCGGTATCCCGACGAAATTAATAAGACTGACTAGGCTGACCCTGACCAATGTGCGAGGCCAGAAAAAAGCAGCAGGATCACTCTCAAGACCATTCGACATCAACAACGGTCTACGACAGGGGGATGCCCTATCATGCGTCCTCTTTAACCTGGCCCTCGAGAAAGTGATCCGTGATGCTGAGATAAATGCAAGAGGTACGATCCTCTTCAAGTCCATCCAACTACATGGGAAAAACGACCCGAGACGTACAAACTGCCTTCATCCAGATTGAGCAGGCGGCGCGAGATCTTGGGCTGCACATCAATGAAGGCAAGACAAAATATATGGTGGCAACGTCAGCATCGAAGACGAATCAACCAACAACATTAAACCGCACTGGTCAAACAGGAAGAATAAGGATAGAAGAATACAACTTTGAGACCGTTGACAATTCCTCTTATCTAGGGTCGAAAATCACAACCGATAACAGCTACGATGATGAAATCCGCGCACGGAGCCTATTTCAGCAACAAAATTGCGAACTCTTAGCCGCGTTCGAGAGAAGAGTCCTACGAACAATTTTTGGCCCCCTACATGAGGATGGACGATTCCGTAGCCTATACAATGACGAAATCTATGAGCGATACCATAACCATCCGGTTGTGGATAAAATCCCGCTCAATAGGTTACAGTGGGCGGGTCACTTAATTCGTATGGATAAGGATGATGTCACCCGGAAAGTCAACAAGGGTAATATCTATGGTAGAAGAAGAAGACGAGGCAGACCCTGCCTGAGATGGAGCGAGAGCGTAGTCAAGGACGCCAGACAGCTTTTAGGGATATCGAGTTGGTGGATTTCCGCGCAAAACCGGGATGCCTGGAGTTCCTTATTCAGGCAGGCCTAGACCGGATACCGGTTGTTGCGCCGTCAATGATGATGATGATCAGTTAAATGTTCAAGGATGTTTCGAATGGGTTTCTATTTAATTTCCGAAACATACTAATATTATATCTCTAGGTTTACTTGCAGAAATATCGGTATAGTTGGTATTTCCGATTCCAAAGTTGCAAGTTTTAGTTGTCCATCATGAAGTCCTAATCGAGACTTGTCATTGATATCCGATGTGACCATACCCGCTGAAAAAAAACTAAAAGATTTTTTGCACGCAAAATGTACGGTTGATTTGATTTTGATTGGCATGGGCTTTCAATAGATCCAAATGAACCCACAATGGTGTAATCAATTTGGAAGACCTATTGGGAGAACTGAATCCAGTTTTCTGATTCGTGGATCGGCACACATCTATTTGGGAGATCCTGAGACGAAGAGAAAGCTACGATAGACCAGAATAATGTGTGTCAGGATATGCTGAATTCTTCAACACCGAGGTCTCAAAACCAGATCAGGGTACTGGAATAGGAGTCTTCCACATGACTAAAAACGAGAAGTGGGCTCTTCCCTTGGGGCAATATGAAATGGTCTTTCAGGCTGAAGCGTATGCGAACCCAAGAACGGAAGGCTGGGTGGTTGACGAGCGGTTAAAGGACAGGCGCATCGCAATCTGTAGCGATAGTGAAGCTGCATTAAGGGCATTGGACAGTCCTTTAATGAATACAAAAATCGTTCAAGAATGTAGAACCCGATTGAACTTTGTTTCTGAATTTAACACGGTATAACTACTCCGGGTACTAGGTCATTGTGTTGTAGAGGGAAATTAAATCTCAACAGCTTTAGTAAAAGAGGCTTCAATTTGCCCCCGGAAGGAATTGGAGTGCCAGCAGCATTGGCTAATGCTACTCATAATGGCAGATGGCAAAGCCTAAATGGCGCGAAACTCACCAAACTTTTACTGTCAGATCCATAAACGAATTCGGGATATTCCGTTAAGCGGAAGATCGAGCACAATGGACCACGGGAGTCTGAGTACTTAGAGGCTCTGCTTCTTCCCCACCTCATATACACATCCAGACACAACCTTCCATTTGACATCCGACGTGACTGTTTGAGGAAAAAAATTTAAACTACATTCATACAATATATGGAAAGTTTTCCTTAAACTCAATGTAACATGATATCATGCCGCATACGAGGGAGGCTCATACTTCCAAAATGTTTTCCAAATTCTGTGCCGATAGCTATAATTCTTTCAGGATAAATTGCATATGACAAAGACATAAACGAGAAGCCTGATCTCTGCTATCACAAATCCGGGGCTTTAATAGCTACACCAGCGGAAACCCGCAGAAATCTTGGAAGTAATACCATATGTAATAATAGGTGACCAATTCGACAGTTGGAGGGATGTTTTTGGTGTACTGTAACAGCTTCATTAAGAGCAGGAATTGGCTTTATGTGGGCGAAAATAGGTGGAACTGGCGAAGCTCGAGGGCATTCTGGACCGACGGAACTCGAGTACGATATATAGCATTAATCCTGACAAACAGGAGTGAAGTGAGTGCATAGCAGAGAAGACGAGGTGTTAACTTTCATTACTACTACTATCTACTAAGACTCAAAGCGACGAACAGGTAAATGTGTTCGATCTAAACAAAACCCAAGAAATTTGGTGCCTGTACGGTCAAAAATTGAGAGAATTGTGATGATTGGATCAGTCAAGGTGGGTGTGTGTTTGAGGTGGGGAAGAGGCAAAGCTTCTGAACACTCAGACTCTCGTGGAATAATAGATTCCCCTGTCTCTCGCAATATCCAGGATCTGTTAATGCATCGCAGGATTTCCGTTAGTGGATATGATGCTACCCCTTGCAGTTGTAGCACATCAGCACTGACAAGCTGATGTGTGATGCGTCCATAGACCGAGCACTCACATAGAAAATTTTCCATGGATTTCGCCTGCTCTATGCAGGATGGACATATGCCCAGCTAGTGAATTACGGTCAGTCAGAAGGCCCACAATACTTCTGTAAGTCTTCCTGTCTTTCGACACAGTAAACTTTCCAGTATGTTTGTTACGTTCTGACAGAAAAGCTTGATCTGTTTTGCAGCATTTAGGCTCACCCTTATGAGAAGCTTGTTCCGAATTTAGCCATTGCTTCTCATTTTTATTCGAGTGGTTGACCCTATTCTGTTTTAGAGCCAACACCGTAGAAGACGTCAGTATATTCTGACACGAATTCTTCTGGTTCTTCCCAGTTTTCTCTTCGTTTCAAGATAACTTCATATCTTCAACGAAACAGAAGTATATGGATCCGGGAGTCAGAAGGCATTTTGAAAATTTGATTCTGTTCTCCCAACAACTATTCTAATGCTCTCCTCCTTTTTTAAGGTTTTGTTTGTAAAACAAAACCTTATTAAAATCGGTTTTCTGTCTGTCTGTCTGTCTGTCTGTCCGTCACACGCATTTTTCTCGAACACGGTTGTAGCGATTGGCACCAAATTTGGTAGAAAGATGGGAACTGTGAACGCTCGCGCATGTAGGGAGTTACATCCTTTTACGACGAATTTAAGGGGGGGTCCCCATACATGCAAAAGGAGGGTGTAAATTTTTTTTCCATCAAATATAGTCATGTGGGGTATCAAATTAAAGGTCTCGATTAGTACTTTTCGAAACCAGTCTTAGTTTTGACATTTGTTTAAAAGGTGGGTGGTTGAAAGTGGTCATTTTTTTAACGAACCCATTCTCACAAACTACCCAACCGAAAAATCTAAAAAAATTAGGGGGCTGTCACTATATGGTGCCTAGGCTCCGAAATACCCTCCATACCGATACCTGTTCAAATAAAGTTAATAATAGTACATTACTATAATTTTTAGTAATTGACAAGAAACCCCCCTCTTAAGTTCACCCTAGAATCACAAAAATTGGCAACAATATAGGCTACAGCATAGAGCATGATCCTGCCAAATTTGGTGAAAATCGCACTATTACAAACAAAGTAATACTAAGTCAAAGCTGTCGCTTCTCTGCAAATTCGAGACTATGAATGTCAATATCACTTGAAAGTGGCTATTTTCACATAATATATGCATATTTTACGTGCTACATGCTAATAGGACAAATGCACACCCAAATCTCTTTATAAAAGAAATAAACAAAACCTTTCATACCTGAAGCGTCTAGCTTCCGGTTTCCCGACTTGTTTAAATAATACCATTGTGGTTCGTCCCTTCCTTAGCGATCTACATCTACTTATATCTAGATCCACCTTTTTAAAGTTTCATGAGCACCATGTTCTCGGCGGCATCACCGAGCTTTTCAAAGGGCGCACAGTCGAACGCTACTTCGTCTTTCAAAGGTGCGTCCTCTATCTTTGGAACCAAAGAGTGAAGAGCAGACTTACACCACTTTCCACGTTTTTAAGCATGTTGGTTTTCATTTAGTGGGAGCGACCTTAGCGCCTTCTCGCGAACGTGATGCTCCACCAGTGTCACCAGACATTTCAGCGATTTACCTGAGGCTCTTTGCATTCGAATAATCATCTTTTCTAGGCTTTGGGGTACTTTCACCTTCTGTCAAGGGGAAGGCATGTAGCCCAGAGCAATTTGGTTATGGCCGAGCTTCTGAGGGCATATGCTACAGAACAGGCGGACAGGTGGATATGTTCTCGACCCGGTTATCTGCGGTTGGTCCGTTTGTGGGATTTTTATGGTGGTTATGGTTATACCTTTATTGCGGGCAGAGTTGTGTTGAACTCCTTAATTGCGGTTTAAACTTTAAGCGGGCCTTGTATCCACCAGTACGAATGCTGAGTCTGTATTTAGTATAAACTCGTACCTTATGTGCTGTGCCAGTCACAACGGTGTTCCGATTGCCCTCTTCAATCCAATCCGTGTCTGAAGAGACCATGAGAGTATGCCCACACCGCAGATACTCATCTCAGTCCCCCAGGACCTTCATGTGCTCCTTGCTCGATTTTGTGAGTTTCACTTTTCTTGTGGCTTTTCTCCAATTACAGGCCGTTATTTTTGGAGGCTACTCCGCCTCGCCTTGCTGGGGTTTCTCCTTTCATTTATGTTATGTATTGTCTGAGTGAAAGGCATGCTATCCTAGTTTGCTTCCTTTCCCAGCTTTGACTATTAAGGGACAACGATGTTCTCGGATGACCTCATAAATTTCAACCTTTCCCGATGAAGTGAAGATCTCATTTAAATAGCATTGAGCTTCGTTATGCCCAGGATGTTCGGAAGAAAACGCAGGCAGTCAGGTTTTAAAGCTTTATTTGCTTTTATGTTTGCCAGTATCGACCCGGCTTAAGAAGACTTCTTCTTAGATTTCTTTTCCGAACCTCATGACAAATGGCTTTATTCCTAAAAGTATACCCACCAGGGCGTTCATCTGGTGTGAATACCCAAAACCTCTAAGCTTTCAACATTTTTGAAAAACAAGTTCGTTTTTCAAATTGATTCCGGAAAAAAGGATTTTCTGTTACCCCATAGAGAACTAGCAAAAGAGGTATGCTCAGAAGCTAGGATGAGGTGGGAACTTTTAAACCACTGAAATCACCCGGAGTAGATGGCATTTTCCCAGGACTAATCCAGAGAGGCCTAGGAATCATCTTAGAGTCTCTTCTGAGGGTGGTTAGAGGAAGTATAGCACTGGGATACATACCGAGGGCATGGAAACGAGCAAAAGTGGTCTTCATTCCGAAAGCCGGTAAAAAGGATCCTTCTCACCCTAAATCTTTCAGACCAATTTGCCTAACATCGTTCGTACTGAAAACGGTGGAGAAGGTCATAGAAAACTATATTAGAGCTAACGTCACTGTAAACACGCTTACCGGGCAGGACAGTCAACTGAAACTGCTCTGCATCAGCTGACAGATGTATTACGGGATGCCATAGGAACAAAAGAAATAGCACTGTGTGCGTTTTTGGATATCGAAGGAGCATTCGACAACACATCGCACACAGAGATACAAGATGCCTTCAGCTGCAAGGCAGTGGGAAACACTCTGGCTTTCTGGGTGGGCAAAATGCTAGAAAGTAGGCAAATAGAAGTACCGACAGGTACAAATTCTATTATCATGAACACTGCTCAAGGTTGTCCACATCGCCGCTTATGTGGAGTATGGTAGCGGACGAACTCCTGGACGTACTAACAAATACTGGAATACAGGTCCAGGGTTATGCAGATGACATTGTTTTCATCTGTAAGGACAAATATGAAGGTACCCTATGTGATAGAATCCAAACTGGACTAAGGGTTGCTAGTGCCTGGTGCGGGAAGGTGGGACTGCGGATCCATCCAGCCAAAACCAGCATAGTACCACTCACCAGGAGATGTAAGCTTGATCACCAGAGAGCCATAAGATTACATGATATGGAGGTGAAATGAGAAACGGAGGCCAAATATTTGGGAATTACGTTAGACCAAAAATTACTCTAGAAGACAGATGTCGGAAACACTTGTCGGAAAGCCACGAGGCATAGCAGGAAAAAAATGGGGTTGCAGCACGAAGATACTACTTTGGATATATACTGCAATAGTAAGGCCAATGATTACCTATGGAGCGGTAATCTGGGCAGAAAGAACCGAACTCAGTACACAAGCCAAGGAATTACACCAGGTGAAGGACTGGCTTGCGTGTGTATCAGTGGGGCAATAAGGACATGCCCAACAGCATCCCTGGAGGTCCTTCTGGAATTAATCCCTCTCCATCTGCACATGCAGATGCAGGCAAGGAGGGCAATATTCAGAATGGGCGGGAGTGTCAGTGAGGTGGGGAGCTGCCTAAACCGAAGGAAGATTGACATCCTCTCTAGGCTATATCCCGAAATATTGATCATCATCATCATCAACGGCGCAACAACCGGTATCCGGTCTAGGCCTGCTTTAATAAGGAACTCCAGACATCCCGGTTTTGCGCCGAGGTCCACCAATTCGATATCCCCCCGAAAGTTGTCTGGCGTCCTGACCTACGCCATCGCTCCATCTTAGGCAGGGTCTGCCTCGTCTTCTTTTTCTACCATAGATATTGCCCTTATAGACTTTCCGGGTGGGATCATCCTCATCCATACGGATTAAGTGACCCGCCCACCGTAACCTATTGAGCCGGATTTTATCCACAACCGGACCGTCATGGTATCGCTCATAGATTTCGTCGTTGTGTAGGCTACGGAATCGTCCATCCTCATGTAGGGGGCCAAAACTTCTTCGGAGGATTCTTCTCTCGAACGCGGCCACGAGATTGCAATTTTTCTTGCTAAGAACCCAAGTTTCCGAGGAATACATGAGGACTGGGAAGATCATTGTCTTGTACAGTAAGAGCTTTGACTCTATGGTGAGACGTTTCGAGCGGAACAGTTTGTGTAAGCTGAAATAGGTTCTGTTGGCTGACAACCTTGCCTGGAGTGAAGCCTCTTTGATATGGGCCAATGATGTTCTGAGCGTATGGGGCTATCCGGCCTAGCAAGATAGTGGAGAATATTTTATAGATGGTACTCAGCAACGTGATACCTCTATAGTTGCTGCGCTGTGTGATATCTCCCTTTTTATGTATGAGACAGATAATGCCTCGTTGCCAATCATCAGGCATTGATTCGCTGTCCCATACCTTGAGCACAAGTTGATAAACCACTTGGTGTAACTGGTCGCCTCCATATTTAACCAATTCGGCTGTAATTCCATCGGCTCCTGGTGACTTATGATTTTTTAGCCGATGAATTGCACGAACTGTTTGTCCTAAACTTGGTGGTGGCAGTATTTGTCCGTCGTCTTCAGTTGGTGGGACTTCCAACTCGCCGATGTTCTGGTTGTTCAGTAGCTCATCAAACTACTCAACCCATCGCTCTAATATGCCCATTCTGTCGGAAATCAGATTTCCCTCTTTGTCTCGGCAGGATGAGCATCGAGGTAGATAAGGCTTCATCCTCCTGACTTGTTGGTAAAACTTCCGCGCCTGGTGCGGTTGCTCTCTGTACTTTTCTAGTTCACAGACTTGTTGGTTCTCCCAGACTTCCTTTTCCCGTCTGTGAAGTCACTTCTCCGCTCGACGGAGTTCGTGATAAGTCTCTGCGCGTGCCCGCGTTTTTTGAGAATGAAACATTACTCGGTATGCGGCATTCTTCCGTTCCGTTGCTAGCTTGCATTCAACGTCAAATCAGCGGTTCCGACTCCTTTTGCGGCTGGGGCCAAGTATGTTTGTGGCCGTATCCATGATAACGTTCTTCAGGTGATTGCGAAGATCATTTCTTGATGCTTCATCTCCAGGTCCTCTGTTGACTGCGGTTATTGCGGCATCCATTTCCCTTTTATAGGTGTCGCGGAGGGTTGTGTTGTGGATGGCTTCAGTGTTCACTCTCACCTGATTGTCAGAGGGGATTCTAGGTGGTATTGTTATTCGAGCTCGGAGCACCGAGCTAACGAGATAATGATCCGAGCCTATATGTTCTGACATTCATCAAGGCTGAGAGGTGGCGGCGTTCGATCAACACATGGTCAATTTGGTTGAAAGTGGTCCCGTCTGGAGAGGCCCACGTATGTTTGTGGACCGCTTTCCGCGCAAACCAGGTACTTCCAACGACCATTTCGTGTGACCCTGCTAATTGAATAGTCCACAGTCCGTTATCATTTATTTTCTCGTGTAAGCTATGGGAGCCAAAGTATCGCCTGAATACTGGCTATTTCCCTACTTGGCTGTTAAAATCCCCAAGTATGATTTTGATATCATATCTGGGACAGGCTTCGAGGGTTCGTTCTACTGCCTCGTAGAAGGTATCCTTCTCCGACTCTGCAGTCTCCTCTGTAGGGGCGTGAACATTTATGAGGCTTATATTTCTAAACTTGCCTCGCAAGCGCAGAGTGCATAGCCTTTCGCTTATGTTTTCAAACCCGATAACAGCAGGTTTCATGTTTTGGCCGACTAAGAAACCTACTCCGAGCACATGGTTTACTGGATGACCGCTATAATATATGGTGTAGTGGCTCTTCTCCAGGAAACCGGTCCCTGCCCATCGCATCTCTTGCAACGCTGTTATATCAGCCCTATATTGGGACAGGGTATCGGCTTGCTGCTCATCAGCTTCATCTCTGTACAGGGAGCGCACGTTCCATGAGAAAATGCGCAAATCGTTTATCCGTTGTCGTTGCCGGGTCCGTCGTTTTAAAATCCGTCCTGTCCGAGGCTCCTGTTGTGGCTTCATAACAAGTTGTTTTCCGTGTAGGGTTGTCAGCCCTACCCAACCCCCAACCTGGAGGATCAGTTGGTACAATTTGTCCCGTTTTTAGGCGCGGGAGACTCGCCTTCATCCTTCTCCGTCTGCAGCTTTTCGTTAAGAAAGAGCTCCCAGCGGTCACCACGTGGAGGTGGAGATAGGGTTTGGTAATAGAGCTGTTGGTGTTGGTTCAGCAGGCATTTCCCAGGTTTTATGCTCCAGCGTGGGTACCAATCCACGTTTCGCCCCGGGACCTATACTACCCTTTGACCACCGTTTTCAGAGCATCGAAGGTCGAGATGGCTTCCTCAGACCAGCAAAACTGACGCTTCTTCTGAAATATCTCTGTTATTCATATCACCCACATATTCCAAGAAACCGCCGTAGTTGTTTGACGGTTTTCGGCGCGGAAAATCTTTGATGACATGCATCTTGTCAAGATCGGTACAAATCGTCCCGTTGCCGATAATGTCTCATACAGGGAGCCACTTTGCTCATGAGCAGAAATACTGGCTGAAAGTCTCTGTGATGAGTAGCATGTCATCTAGATAGATAAAAACCTGACAGCGTAAGTGGGCAGTGATGACTTTTCCATCAGTCGCTTGATGGTTTGAGCTGCATTGTAGAGCCCAAACCGCATGACCACGAACTGATACAGTGGTCGCCCTGGAACGGTGAAGGCAGCCTTATTCTTAGACGCCTCATCCAGATGAATTTGCCTGAAGGCATCTTTAAAATCTAGACGCGTAATAAATCTTGCCTTCGCGAAACGGTTGAAAAGCAGTAAAGGATAAGGATCCTTTACCTTACGCGCGTCAAGGCAATCAATCTCTTCGTAGAGGAGCTTTTCTACGTCGGGAGAGACTGAGAAGTGTCCCTTTTTGATCGATTTATTATTCCCGACATCGATGGCGTGTGTCGTCAGACTTGTACGCCCTAAGCCCTCCGAATTGAAAGACGAAAAACTGTTAATGACAGCCTCGAGTCTTGGATCAGCCCAACCCACAGGATCTTTCCTCGTGGACTCATGCCATTGTCAGCCAGTGCCATGGGCCAGCAGGTCAACCTCAGCAGAGCTCCATTGACCTGGAGGTAAAGTATGAGGAAGGCAATGTTAATTTTTCACAGAATAATCACGAAAAAACGGTTCGAACGTGCGCGTGGAGCCTCGAACCTCCGAACCCGACTGCCGCGATCGAGGGGTGAAAGATCCTTCTCATTGATCCCGCAAAACTCACACATATAGGGACATCCTCTCAAATAATGGCCTGAGGATGTCGAGAAAGGAAGGGAACTGGGAAAAACTGAGGCAGGGAAATCAACGATTGAGGCTGTGATACGTCGTGAAGTTTTCACCCCTTGATCGCGGCACTCCGGTCCGGAGATTTACGGCTCTACGCACGCGTTCGAGCCGTGTTTTTTAATTTTCATCTTTAGCTAGCATTCTCGTGTATGTTGTCCAAGGGAAAGGAATGCTGCTCTGGTTTGCTTCCTTCCTATTGAGGGACAGCGCGGCTCTCGGCGCAAACTTGGCAAACTTCAACCTTTCCCGAAGAGAATCCGGTGAAGATCTCATTTGAAATAAATGTAATCTTCGCTATGCCCAGGATGTTTAAAAGAAAACGAGGGCAGTCAGGTTTTAAAGCATTAGTTTCTTTTGTGTTTGCCGGTTCCAATGCAATTTGAGAAGACTTTTTCTTAGATTTCATTGCAGACCCTCAGGACAAAAGGCTTCATTCCTAAAAGTATATCCATCAGGGCATTCCTTTGGATGTGAACACCTTAATCCTTAAGTTTTCAAGATTTTTGGAAAAATGTTTATTTTTCAAAGTGATTCTGCCAAGAAAGGATTTTTTGCTACGTCATAGAGGAACTTACAGCTAATTGCATATGACTGGTGGAGCTACTTTCCAAATTATGAATAGATATCACCTACGTCAGGAGGATAGGAAGATAAGTCAAAGATCATTCCATCCTTTGAATCCTGGAATACGAAATAAAGTTAATTTTATGCTAGACCTTGTTAGCAATGAGCGGTGTAAGCGTAGATTAATGAATAATTTCGGCTCCTGACCTGATTTGTATCCTTAGTTTTGTTTTGGAAAAAGCAGTAATTCTGGGTTACAAATTGCACTTTTTATGCTCACTCATTTCATTTCATTTGTATGTGCTATAGTAATAGACATGTTCCCATTCGCATTCATGCAACCCTCCCTTCCTTGAGCAGCCCCAAAATAACTCAAACACATTCGCATCTCCTTTCGCTCGGACGTCAAACTACGCCTTTAATTCCTTCGGTGCTCCTTTAAATGCTGTCCCAGTTTTACCAACATTTTCCCGTAATTTGGTTGCCCATATGAGCGTCGACCGCGACGATTGCGAAATTGAACGGCATATGCAGTAGAAGAGTCGCACACCGTCAGTCGACAAAAGGTAAACAATTTCCCATGGCTCTCTCCCAGCTTCTCCGCCGTTCAGCATCCCTTAACCGTGGCTTCTCTTCTGGTGAAAGGATCTTCCTGAAGTTTCGTCAACTTCCAGTCACAATGTGAAATTTGACGATGAAAACATATGGGAATTTGGCTTAAGATATAAACACAGAATATCTGGAGAAAGCGCGAGAGAAAGTGCAACATCCTTTCATGGATACACCTTGCGGATACACACTCGGCGCGAAGATGAGAGCATCCTTGCCGACAGATGTGAAGAGCGTCGAGTACCACAGTTGAGATGAGAGTGTTTAGCTGTCATTTACTCTAGAGTGATGCATGAGCTCTTCCCGTCAGTCGGTGGATGCTGGGCGCCGACTCGTGTCCTTGCGCACTTGCTTCCGGAATTGGAAATTATTTATTAATAGTTCCCATAATGAATGGACTTGTATGAAGTATTTGCGTCAAGTTGAGTTGTACTCGCAAAAGGATTAAACGGGTTTCGTACCTACCATCGGTTTAGGCACTTCCGAGTCATGAATCCTGTGTGGAAATGCCCTCCCACCGCAAAAAGGATGCAAAAAACTTAGAATGTAAACTTTATCTCAGACAAAAACCCACAAACCCTGCACGTCATAAACAGCAGGACATTTTATAGTTAATTGAGGATATTGGGCTTTTCTCTGGCCAGATTTCGTTAAGTTCCAATCAGCTCCATCCCGGCATCTCGTCGGGCGGAGAGCCTCACGAGTTTGGAGGCTGCGGGGTGGACCACAACTGGAAAATCTAATTTTTATCCCTGCACACCCCCCTTGAATTCGTGGTAAGGCAGCTATCTCTGGATATCGATCCAGGAAAGCTTGAATTCGCTGAGCGTAGGACTTTCGGCATACTACAGATGTTGTTGTTTTTGTTGTTGCTGTTTGTTTCTGTTCTTCTTCTTTTTCTGGAAAACCCATCTCATTTTCTGGCTGCTCCTGGAGAAGCTGCCTGCAAATTTCACTTCGCTATCGTCGTTGTCGTGCGGCATCTAATCACTGTGCTGACGAAATTCGTGTGTAAATGAACAGTTTTATCCGTATTGCTGTCCTTCCGTTGTTGGATTTAAAAATTTTAATAAATACTCTATCGGATGTGTCTGGTTTTACGGTTATTCTCCAAGAAAATCTACCAAACTAGACGAAATTCGGCGAGCGCTTACTCGACTTGGGCCATTCTGGGGCCGCTTGAACTTTTCGTGAACTGTGGATTATCCTGTCTGATTTCGGAGGTCCTGTGTGTATGAGATTCAGTGGTGGAATTTATTAGGTGTGCTTACGGTTTAGATTAGGCAAAAGCGAATATTGAGATCGATTTGGAATTCGGGCCACCCTTTTTCGCAGGAATCAGTCGTGAACAGTAACTAATTTGGGAGTAAGTAAAGTCCTGACAACCAGTGCAATTCCAGCCCCTATTTAATTACAAATCAAGTGGTACCCTGGACTGAAGCGAATGTGGTTTAATTGTTTTGTGAATTCAGTTCCGCGACCGGAATACGAGTTTGGTATCAACTGAGCGCGGAGAGTCTCTCCCATGGTGCTTAAAGCAACAGTGAAATATCATTTTTTGAATATCCTCGTAAGCGGGTAGTTTTTCTCGCCAACCGGCAGTTATTAACCATATCAAACTCCCTTTGATTCTCCGCTGGAATTTGCTTCGTAGGTGCCTATCCCCGGTTGCAAGGATTCTGTGAACTATTTCGGGGAAAAACTGATGTAGCTGAGATTTTCCTGAAGACGACATTTCCCATAATTCGAGGTTTCATTCTGTGAAGAAATTTTCCAAAATCAATTCGAGAAGTGGGTGTGTTTGACGCATAGCACCAGTCGAGCAGAGACACGGACGGAGCCGGAGCTGTAGCACAACCTAAATATTCCAGTGAGTTGGGACGTCAGGGGGAGTCAAAATTGGAACGTACAATTTCGGATGTGCCAAGAGGCAAGAGCGCGCCTGTGGAGAGCAAAAACATCTGAGAGCGGCTTCAATGTATTCGACTTCATATAATACACATCTGTAAAAAGGATCAGGTTTTTTTCTTTAAAGGAGTCGATGAGTCCTACTTTAAGTTGTTCTTCGCTAATTTTCCATTGAAATTTGCATCGCCTGGCTATCGGTGTCACTGAGGATAGTCCAAAAGTTTCGCGAGTGAATTCTAACATCATCAGTTCGTCGTGTAAACAAAAGTCAAGTGACTCCGTTCGACGGTTGAGGAGGATTCTTCAAGGGAATCCAAGGAAGCATTTCGACATAGGCGTAGACCCTGCAAATTGGATAGGACTATTTGCGTCGCTCCGTTTGCTCTTCTCTTGACTTTCGGAACCCGCTCCATCGTTACTTCTTCCGAAAATTGAAACCGCACAGACGACAACAACCATTACAGAAAAATGGGTGCTAAAGGTAGTGTGGAGGCCGCTAAAATGAATGCAGATGGTTGGGGACATCTGGAGGTTTGTATATTATGTACATATTTGAGTTGATTACGATGTGAATAGTGTGTTTGCCCCTCTACTAACTATAAGTTACTGAAAATTCTAAAGAGGTTGACAGTCGCGAGTATCGGGTTTGCAGATGAATGAGCCTCTCTATTGAAGTTTTCAGTGGGGTACTTCAGATACAGGATGATGGAATGTTCGATTATAATTAGATTGGTTGCAGCTAAATCGTTTATTGGAGCAAAAGTATATAGGACTGCTGTCACCCATATATCCTTCTGTGCAAACATTTTTTAAAAATCTGTCATTCTCTCATAAGGCGAAAAAAAATTGGAAAAAATTTGGTATACACAAGCAAATCAATAGCGTATTCACACATTCTAAGGATATTTAAGGAAACTGAGTAACGTTTAGTTCAGGTACCTTTTTGAGGAAGCGCTTCTCAAGTATTGTGATGTGTCAAATAACGAGCAACATTTGATAGGACCATCTGATGGACTTCCAGACGCATTATGTGCACCTTCAGGGAATTCAGCTAGTTATGGAAATCCTAATCGAAAGAATTTTGGGTTTTTTAGTTCCATTTCTGTTATTTTAATTTTGGGGCTTCTGGTTAGACCACTCACTTTTTGACGACGAGGAACTCCAGCGTTAAAGTTAAGCAACTAGCTTATCCTTTTTACAAATACCCTTTATTTACCTTATAAGCACTTATTTCTGGAGCTACTTTCCCCCCTTTGTCAGCTACTTAACTAGAACCCAATTCCATATGCCAGGCCCAATGGAAGCATAAACCGGACCTTTGGTAGTCAACTAATGCCGGTGACGCAGCGACCTAATTTGAATCTTGATTTTCTAGACCACATTCAATTTTGTATGGTCTCGAAATCTAGATACACATGGAGGTAGTGCGATCAGTGTTCAAGTCGATCGGGATTATCACTCTGATTTGACTCATAGTTAAGTCCACTTCTTTTTCTTCTTCTTCCTTTTCTTCAGCCTTTGTCCCGTTCACAAGCGGGGTCGGCTCGTCGTGATCGGTTTCGCCAGTTAGCTCTATCGAATGCCTGATCTGGATGCAATTTCGAGACTTTTAAATCAGTGTTGTTTCGGCCTGTCTTTTGGTCGTTTACCATCCACTTCGATGTTCAGACTTGGCAAGTGAATTCTCGTTCAAAATCCAGATACGACCCTCTGCCACCGGTGAGATTTGACACGAGGATTTTCATTACAAAGGCTTAGTGCTGTTACCCCTGGGTCATCCCGGTATCCTGAATGTCACTGATGGCAAGAAAATTTAGGGTGAGCACAAGAAAAATGAAGTCTAGATGAATTTAGCCGGCACCTATTTCTGGTCCGGTCCGCCATTAAGAGGGTGACTGACTTAGGAATCCCTCGAATCTCAAATGAAATTCGGGCACCTATTTATTCTGTATTCCTGAGCCTAAGTAGAGTGAGATGGTGCGCCTCTGGAGAATACACTTTTCCCTCTTGTGACAGTGCGCTGTAGTACTCCGGCAAGTCTAATAGTATAGTCACGAATACGGTGTCCGTGATGGCTACTGCAAGGTTCGCCCTTTTGACCTAAGAATCAGTTTTCGACGAGATCTTAACTTGACGAGATTGCAGTTCAGTTTAAGAGGCATCACAATTGAATATTTCCTGACTCTCGATGTGATTGTAATCATGATAGGTGATCGCCAGAGTGGGCTCTGACAGCAATATGCTCAGACATATGATCGGAGGATTGAGGTAGAAAGTTTATATATTCCTGCAAGCTACACCGGCTCGTCATTCGTGGCACAGGGCATTCATTATGACCTATCTTAGCCACAAGGTCAGTTAGGTTTTGACTGATTGGTTACGAACATTTAACCACATTGGCCGCACCACGATCAGCAGTAGATTTGGGAGTTGTTTTCAGGATTTACTTAACGGTAGAAATGCTGATATTTGTCTCGATAGGATTCGACCGATTTGATTTCGCCTGAGTATCCGTACCGCGTTTGCTCATCGATAGACAAGAAACAGCCGCTAAATTCCTTTAAACACTTCAGTTCCCCCGTGTCATTTAGCAACACTTTACATGCCCTTTTACCGACATATGGGTTCGCCCTGGAACCAAAAATTTAACCAGCAGGGAACATCACCCGTCCCTATTGTAATATAAAATGTGAGCGCAAAATCAACGCAAAAGAATTAACGCCCCCACCCTACGCGTAGAGCCATAAAATTCACGACACAACGAAATTTTAATCTCCTGCGTCACCTGCCCATTTGGCGTTTCCACCTCGCCTTGGAATTCTCAGGTATTGTTTTGGGCAATGCGCCTCTGTACTAATGTGATGTTTGCGGGTTAGAAGAGAGTGGGGAAGAGAAAGCTCCCAATTAAAATTTTAGTTCTGATCATCATCATCAATGGTGCAACAACCGGTACCCGGTCTAGGCCTACCTTAATAAGGAACTCCAGACGTCCCGGTTTTGCGCCGAGGTCTACCAATTCGATATCCCTAAAAACTGTCTGGCGTCCTGACCTACGCCATCGCTCCATCTTAGGCAGGGTCTGCCTCGTCTTCTTTTTCTACCATAGATATTGCCCTTATAGACTTTCCGGGTGGGATCATCTTCATCCATACGGATTAAGTGACCGCCCACCGTAACCTATTGAGCCGGATTTTATCCACAACCTGACAGTCATGGTATCGCTCATAGATTTCGTCATTGTGTAGGCTACGGAATCGTCCATCCTCATGTAGGGGGCCAAAAATTCTTCGGAGGATTCTTCTCTCGAACGCGGCCAAGAGTTCGCAATTTTTCTTACTAAGAACCCAAGCTTCCGAGGAATGCATGAGGGCTGGCAAGATTATTGTCTTGTACAATAAGAGCTTTGACCCTGAGGTGAGACATTCCGAGTGGAACAGTTTTTGTAAACTGAAATAGGCTCTGTTGGCAGCCAAGAACGGTGTACGGATTTCATCATCATAGCTGCTATCGGTTGTGATTTTCAACCCTAGATAGGGGAAATTTTTCAAAGGTCTCCAAGTTATAGTCTCCTATCTTTATTCTTTTCGTTTGGCCAGGTGCGATTTGGTGTTATTCGTTCTTTGGTTCTTGATGCTGAGGTTGCCACCATGTACTTCGTCTTACCTTCATTAATGCGCATCCCGGGATCTCGTACCAATCAACGCCTGCTCGATCTGGATGAAGGTAGACTGTACATCTCGGGTCGTTTTTCCCATAATGTCAATATCGTCTACTTAGGACAGTAATTGGGAGGACTTGAAGGGGATGCTGCATCTTAAATTAACCTCTTGCAGCGTGGATCACTTCTTCCAGGGCCATGTTAAAGAGGACGCATGATAGGACATCCCTTTGTTTTAGACCGTTGTTGATATTGAATGGTCTAGAGAATGATCATGCTGTTTTTATCTGGCCTCGCACATTGGTGAGGGTCAACTTAATCAGTCTTATCAATTTCGTCGGGATACCGAAGTCCCTTGTCGCCATGTACAGTCTTACCCTAGCTATGTTGTCATAGGCGGCTTTAAAGCCGATGAAAAGATGGTGCAACTGATGTCTATATTCTAACAGTCATCGCTTGCCGCGCAGAGAAAATCTGATCTCTTGCTGATTTGCCTGGAGTGAAGCCTCTTTGGTATGGACTAATGATGTTCTGTGCGTATGGGGCTATCCGGCCTAGCAAGATAGAGGAGAATATCTTATAGATGGTACTCAGCAGTGATATCCCCCTTTTTATACATGGCACAGATAATGCCTCTTTGCCAGCCGTCAGGCCTTAATTCGTACGTCACTTGAGCTTCGGGACAAAGCTAGTTGTAGCAATCGCATCTGATTTTCCGTACAGACCTTTTAAGGCTATATCAATGATTCCGGTATTTCTCGTACCGATGGTACCGATATACCTCTGGTAAGGTTTCGTGACCTACTGTCACTTCAGATGAGACTTTTGAGCTTTTGCCTACTGCACCACGGCCAGAAAGCCTCCCGATACCACCAGTATGGGGTTTCTCCCCCGGCCACCTGGTTTTGATTTGGCTGACAGGGTTGCTGCCCCGCCTTCCTCGCTGCCACCTCTGAGCACCCGTTAACTAGAAGTGGAAATGCCATGCTTTTCATTTTCTGCACTGAGATGTACGATTTTTAGATATGAACACTGTGAGAATATCCATCCTAGAGCGACACACTTGTGACTCAAACCACCGTCGTCGTCTCTCTAGGCTCTCCTGGTTGGGTCCAACTCTGAGTGTTCGTAAATGTCTCTGGCTAGCAAGTAACCCGTATAGTAGAACGAGTTACACCACTCCAACCAAGAAATTATGATTGTGTTTCGCCCTGTTGATACTCAGAAACATTTCCGCAAGGCTACAGTAACGCGGCGACATGCGTATTCTAAGACCTTGGCTCCCAGGTATTTGGCCTAGAGATGACATGACCACCGATTCTTATTATCAGAGCATTTTTCTTGAAATACAGTGTATGGTGCCACTAGCTGTATCCCAATCTAAGGGTCTCCTAAATAGAAGTTCAAGCTGCTCCATTTCATTTAAAAATCTCGGCCACACGAAGAGTATGTGCTCAGGGTCCCCGCATTCATTTAGACATTTAGGACTGAAGGAAGAATCATAATGTCCAAAACGAAGAATAGACATGCGCTATCCACCATGCCCGTCAAGTCAGAAACTGAGTCAAGTGCCTGCCTGTGCGTCCACCTCCTTGTGGGAATTATCCCAACGTTCCCGCCACACCCTGATTGTGCGCGCCCTTTGCTCTAATTATTGATCTCCGGCGTTATGGTCGCCGCGTAATTTCTAGATGTATAACCTTCGTCTCTCTTCAGTCGAAATGTCAACGGGTATTCCCGCAACTACAAAAGCTGCTTCGTCTGGCGTTTCTTGGAATGCACTAGCAGTCTTATGCCACGCTAACTCTAACCCATATGATACCAACCGATCCTGTATCAGCCGGATCTATGTCTCGCATGCACAGACAACATCCCATAGATGTTTGTCCACTATCATAATTGTAGTTTTGGCTGCGTAGTCGATAAACTTAACTCATCACGGGAATCTGCTGCGCAGCACATGATCTTCGAGAGTAATGGACCCAGCACCTATCCGTCGGTGTCATAGAGGAGCTTTCTATTCATAAAATAGTCCTTCATCTTCTTCTTTTCCTTTAGCCTTTGTCTCGTTCCCAAGCGGGGTCGGCTCGTCGTGATCGGTTTCGCCATTTGGCCCTATCAAATGCCTGATTTGGATGCAATCTCGAGCCTTTTAAATCCCCATCCAGCGTATCAAGCCACCTTGTTTCGGCCGACCAATGGAGAACTGCGGAATGAAATTGTTTCACCCTTTAAAGCAACCTGGATGAGATGGCGTTCCACAGGTGGTGTTCTTTGTGATCAAAGTATCATCCGTCCCCACGTACTCGAGGAGGGCGATCAGACCCGAGTTTGCAAGGGACTCATCTGAAGTGGCTTCGGCCACGAAGCCTCACCGGAGGTTACCTGGTACCATGGGAACCGGGATGGCCCTCTGAGAGCATATGCTCTAGGAGAATTCCTGGAGGATGTGTTCTTGGCTCGGTTATCTGCGGTTGGCCCCCTAGTGGGAGTTTCATGGTGGTTGTGGTTATGCCTACATCGCGGGCAGAGCTCCTTGGAGCTCAAGCGTTGAGTTGCGCTGTACAACTCGGGCGCCGTACCCCTTAGTTGCGGCAGAGGTGTTAGATAGGCCTCGCATCCACTAGTATGAATGCTGAGCCTGCGCTCATATTAAACCAGGACCGCTGTGCTTGCGTGGCGGGGCTCTGATTGTGGTCCCAAAATCAATCCGCGTCCGAAGAGGACCGTGGGATTATGCCTACACGGCAGGTACTCACGTTAAACCTCCAGGACTTTCAAGATGAAAGTAACAACGAACATCTCAATTTTAAAATTTATCACAATTTCGTCCGTTCTGTCGCTCTCTATGATTCTGAGTATTAGTCGACTATAAAAGGCAATGAACGGCGTCTTGCGGTAATGGAGACGAAGATGTTGCGCTGGACTGATGGCGTGACACGTTTTGCTCACATCCGAAATAAAGATATCCGTGATCGATACGGGGTTGCACCGAACATGGAAAAATTGCGAGAGAGGCGTCTTCGATTGTATGTTCACGTAATTGGCGCTAAAGAAACTTCACTTGCCAAGATTAGTCTGAACATCGAAGTCGATGGTAAACGACCAAAAAAAGGCCGGCCGAAACAACGGTGGATGGATACACTGAACCTCGAGATTGCATCCAGATCCAGCATTTGATAGAGCCAAATAATGAGGCGATCACGACGAGCTGACCCTGCTTGTGAACGGGACAAAGGCTGAAGAAAAAGAAGAAGATGAAGGACTATTTTATGAATAGAAAGCTCCTTTATGACACCGACGGATAGGTGCTGGGTCCGTTACTCTCGCAGATCATGTTCTGCTCATCAGATTCCCGTGACAAGCTAAGCTTATGCATGGTCTACCATTGATGAAAGCAAATACTCGTCACCAACGTCAAATGCTCTCAGAGCCTATTCAAGATCCTGGTGCGCACAAGAGCTATAACAATCGGTAACCTGGCCAAGTTAGAAACGTAGAGTCGATTCGTGTTAACATCCCCCGCCATGCATTAGTTAGCCACCTCAAAGTTGACACGTTTGGATAACAATAATAATCGTTGGCGCAACAATCCATATTGGATCAGGGCCTTGAAGTGTGTTAGAGTACTTCATTCAAGAATATAACGGGGCACTACAGTACCACTGTAGAAGGCAATGTGGTGAGCATTGCGCTCGCCGCAGGATTATTACCCTGATTTGACTTAGGTACTCATTCACAGCTGAGTCGACTGATGTTCGACGTCAAATCACGATACAAATTCCACTGCCACCAGTGACATTTCAACCGCAACCTTCCGTACGACAGCCTTGTGCTCTAACCACTCAACTATCCGGATAACACACGTTTGGATCTCGGGCTTTAAAGTGCTATGTACAGGCTGGGGCATTGATGGATCGACCAAAAGACTTGTATTCCTAGTATAGATCCCACTGATATGCAGAGAGAATACATTGTTTAAAAATAGCCTTGCATTTGTTGCGGTAGGCTTAAGTATTTCAGGATCACGTTCCCTGGCCCAGGAGCGAAAACTTGACCTATTATGATCTGAACAATAAAGGATTAACTTGATTTGCTGATCATAGTTCAGTTACAGTTACAAACAAAGCCGACTGATAAGTCATCATTGGATGTCACAATGTGGCACTGCAGAAACAATGCACCAGCGACCGGCTGCGATTATATGAAGAGGTGGTTGGGAGATTGTACCTTGCCAAATATCTGGTCCTCTTCAATATTTTCTACGTTGACACATGTGATGGAGTAAAAACTTTGCAAATCATATTTATGGTTGCCTTTCAGCTCTCGGTGGGGTGTAGCGTGTCAATCACACACACGTGCCATCGCTCATAGTTACCTGAAATGCCCTTCAGCTCCTCTACGACTTCCCGAGACGCTCGCACTAGTCCTCTACTGTTCTGCGCCGAGTGCCCTTGGGGCGATCCACGCGTCGGCCATCTTAATGTGTGACCAATCCCCTGCCACTTCCGCCTTCTTCGTTCGTTCGTTCGTAAGTTCTTCGTTTGAGATAGTGTCTGGGCATGTACTCCGATGATACGGCGCAGATAGGTATTGATGGAAACTTTGAGATGTAGAGTAATAATGAAGTTCACTTTCCGTTACTCCCATATCTCATCACCGTAGTCGAGATATTTGCGGAGGGTTGTCAATTTAATTCCTCTGAGATTTCACCACGATGCAGCACGTGACATTTTGCGCCATCATATGTCCCTCTGATAATAGCTACTAGTTTCTTCATCCAGAAGAGGAGGAACCTCACCGGATATAATACGGTTAAGAACCGTGGGGAAATGTTCTTCCCACCTCTTCAGTTGTTCAACATTGTGGATAAGGAGTCGATCGTTGGCGTCCTTCACAGGATCATCGAAAGATTTCTGACTACATGCATGCTCTTTCGTGATGCGGTATACAGTTCTGAAATCATTCCGATCTGCGGCATCTTCCACTTCCCCGACCAGTGCAATAGTATCTCTCTCTTCATGACGCTGCGCTACTTTTACGCTGAACTTTTCGGGATTTCGCTCGGTATCGAATTCGAGCGCGTCATGCCATCACTCCCAACGGTCTTTAGAGTTTTCAACCACTTCGCACATCATGACTTGGTTTTATTTTATTTGCAACCTTTCAAATGATGTCATCACATTCTAATTCGCGCACTGTAGGTCACCTGGAAAATTCAGTTTTGTACCATTACCTGGAATCAAGGATAGACACGCCATATAAAAAAAGTTAGAAACAATGAATATAAGAAACAAAGCGAGGGAAAAAAGTAAATTGCCAAGACCTCGTTAGTTTTTCTTAGCGAGCCGACTATGTACAATGGAAATCTCACTCCAGCTAGAAGGGAATTGGGGCTAAGAGTGAAATTCTTCACTCCAGCCGGTGATGCGCTACTGGGACAACGTTCATTGCTCCATGCTTCCAACATTTCATAGAGCCATACTTGCACGGTTCCTAACAATATAACATCCTTTCCTGTCATTTCAGCAGGATTAAGATTTGCGGCCAGGATACGTGGAAATGCCAGGCGGATATAGAGAAAGACCTGGAACTACATAAGCACATACTAAAGACCAACGTCATGTGAATAAACTATTGCAGCCACCTATTTTACGACTGTGTGTATCAATTTAACCCAGTGCCATCTAAAATGGCAAACAGCGTTCTGGCATGCTATGTCGGAGGTTGATTGAGGATATACACATGTGGACTTTCTACTTGCGTATCTGCAAGAGAAAACAGAAGTAGCCCTACACTATTCAAGCAGCAGAAAAAATGTCACAAGATTTGAGAAAAGTAGCAAAGAGCGATTGCAGACAGAAATAGGGGACCGCAAAAAGGATATTCTATTCGTGTGTGCAGGGATTGTTAGACAGTGGTACCGGTTGGCCTGGAAAATTTCGAGGAAATGGGAATTACACACGATAAATATTGAAGAATTTTTTCTGTATTTTGTATAGTCTGGGCTCAATGTTTAAGCCTCACAAGGAAAGGAGGTCCTGAAAAGATAGTATGCGAATTGGGGGAAAATAGGTTCAGCCTATGTCCTAGAGGACAATTTGCAAAATTTTTATTTGTTACGACTACAAGTGATTCACTAATCTCTTTGACCACTGAGAATGAACAAGAAATATAATCACTAAAAACAGAATCTGTTCTATATAGGGACTTGAATTTTGATAACCATTTTCCAAGAATCGTCATGGAAACAAATTGGGCTACACAATTCATTAATTTGAGGAGCTTATTCATCTACTCAATGTTATCGTTTTGATACGGAAATGTCCCTTACAAAATTCTATGAGTCCTTAATCCACTGTGTTGGGGCCGGCAAAAACGAAAACCGATTCCTTCGCTGGTGGAGCCAGAAAACTCATGAACCTTAGTCCGGATGCTCATTGGCCTTGGTAAAAGGCACTGTCAGAAAAGTTCCTTACATCCTGACTCTCATTTGGATTCTAAATTCCGATCTGTTTCGACTTTCAACTGACAACCTCGTTCGTTCTCTCTACCACCAATAGTAGAACTTGCATTTTAGATGATTGACTTTAGCCTCTCAATTTTTATTTGTCCAATCTTCTTCTTCTTCTTCAGCCTTTGTCCCGTTCACAGGCGGGGTCGGCTCGTCGTGATCGGCTTCGCCATTTGGCTCTATCGAATGCCTGATCTGGGTGCAATCTCGAGGCTTTCAAATCCCCATCCAGCGTATCAAGCCACCGTTGCTTAGGTCTGCCTTTTGGTCGTTTACCATCGACTTCGATGTTCAGACCAATTTTGGCAAGTGAATTCTCGTTTGCATGAATTGCGTGACCATACCATCGAAGACGCCTCTCTCGCAACTTTTCCACGATCGGTGCAACCCCATAACGATCGCGGATATCCTCATTTCGGATGTGATGTAAACGTGTGACGCCACTAGTCCAACGTAGCATCTTCATCTCCATTACCGCAAGACGCCGTTCATTGTCTTTTATGATCGACCAACACTCAGAACCATAGAGAGCGACTGGATGAACAAAGGAAAACATCTCCTACCTTTTCAATAGCACCTAAGTCGGGTTTAGGCCTCTTGCATGCTCTATCTGCATCCTTTGCAGCTCACTCATTTGGTAGTAGTATGCATTTAGGGATTCTTCAAGGGCTCGGGAAATGAGTAGGAGAGTCCACACAGAGGAAGTGCTTCGCAAGCAAATGGGATTGGTTGAAATTGTGGAATAACCCATCACGAAGCAACCCTCAGAGGTGGTAAAAATGATGCAAATAGGAGGGAGGGGAAAATATAGTGATTGGTTTTTAGCAAAAAGAGTATAGGAAGGCCATCGGGATCGGGACCTATGGTGGAGAAGAAGCTGGAAAGTACCCCGATAGAAAGTCATAACAGAGTAAATCATGTGATAACTGAAACGAGTCCACAGATGATAATAAAAGTGGGCGAGATTCGAGCAGGCTTGCTGGTATTCTGAATGTGAGACCAGAAGGGCTTAAAGTTTTCGCATGTCAATGCACTATCTAATTGCTCCTTCCTAGGGTCAGTTTCAGTGGCTTTACTGAAATTTGGACAGCTTCAAAGCCAACAAAGTCAGCGAGGTTTCCAATCTTACCACATTTTTTTCTTATGGCAAGTTTCATATGAAGCTTGTTATAGTAATCAATGCTGACCCCAGAAAGGGTAAAAGCCAAAGGACTTGGTATAAGGAAACAAGATAGAATGATTAAGGGTGTATGCATGAGATACCCACTGATATTCAATGCAGGCCCGCTACGTTGGCAAGATTAAAGTCACAATGATGAAGAACAAGGGAGATCCTCTAGCCAAAATTACAGTTGCCCCTCTTTTGCTTTCTTCTCAAATATTCTTTGATGCCAACGATTAGCGTGCATATCCACCGACCCCTTTCTAAACCTTCTAATCGCTGTTACTGTCTTTAGGGACTTTCAAGCGTAGCGGATGAGAGTAGCAACTCAATAAAAGCCTTTTTAAAGTTTTATGTTAAACAGGACCTTATTTAAATTGATTCAATGTTTGTCTGTCTGTCTGTTTTTTTTAAGGAGGTGGAAATCTTCAAAATAGTCTGGCCTGGTTACGGCAGAGTGTGGGATTTTTACCCACTAAAACCACCCCCGACTAACCCCCTACCCCGTGTTATACCCTTTAGGTATAACATCACGGAGCGGAGTTAGCTGACTTTAGCTAAGTCTCCTTCCGTCTACCCACATTTTCTGGTGATAGTACTCCACCTAGAGTTTCCTATTGGTTCCTTTCTGTCACGTACGTGTACAAATATTTACGGTATCCTCCATGGATGGAGTAAATTCTGAAAGATTATAATTGATCTCCCCATGTCTCTTCAGCCATTCCCAATGAAAAGGATCAACCTATAGGCCCACCACCCTTTTCCGACTGGCTCCATCGCTGTTGCCATGTGCTTGTGGATCTCTCCGTAACCGTTGTTTTCACCAGCGATGGACGAGATGTTCCGCAATAATAGTACGGAGCCCTGCGGAATACTCGCGAAGACAACGTATTCCTTGGGTCCATCATCGGTGTCATACCAGAGCGTCCGTTCTCGCAAGTAGCTGTCGATGATAGCAGCGGAACAGGAAGGAACACCAACCGTCACCAGGGACTTTTATATAAGGTTCAATTGGCCGAATTAAATACATTTCTCACGTCCAGGGTCACCACCACGCAATATTTCCTCATGCATTTTCGGTCAAGCGAGTAACAATTTTGATGGCATCAATGGTGGATCTTGCTTTCCGGAACCTATACTGTAGATCTGAAAGGCCTCCTTGGCAGTCGACCAATCGAAGTAATTTATTATAAATTACCCGCTTCACAATTTTCCCTGTACTGTCTAAAGGACATGTGGATCTATATAGAATGGTCCACTGGAGATTTGTCAGGCTTAGGTAGTAGTATCAGGTTCTGCTACTTTCTTGACACTGAAAAGATTGCCTCGAGCATGCAGGCTTCGAACAACTCTGCGAACATATCCTGCCGTGAGAGCCTTATTCAGAATGCCATCCAGACTCAAGGCTTGGCGGTCGCTTATTCGTCCGTGACATGCAAGAGAGAGGACTCAGAATGTGTGTCCCAAATTGTAACAGGTAGTGTAACCGTGCTTCATTTAAACGTGAGGCAGTAGGGACATCAGATGAGGGTGTGACTCATCATGGATTTGCCCTCCTTGATTCACTGCGGTCACTGCTTTCCTTCAATTTTACTTCTTGTGCGTTCTTGTAACTTCTTCTAATTTCCCGATTACATATTTTAGATTCAGGTACAGTCCCAACGAAACATCTAAAAGCAGCTACACACCCCCCCCCCCCTCCCGCCTTCCCCATTTTAACGAGCCTGGCAAGCACGAAACAGTGCAAGCACCTGTTGGGGATCTGGGTCATCAAATTTTGCCAATTTTTGTTCAGTTTTTGGGAACTAAGTCAATCAGAACGCTCATTTGGTTCTGCGACACGTCTGCTATATAAAGTCATACAATAAATGGCGTCAGTGGAGGCAAAGCAGTTGATAGTCCACACGGGGGAAGTTCTTCATAGGGATCAGGTGAAATTATGTAATTGTGAATTGCATTTACCTTAGATCTTAATTAGGAGAGTCCTTTCGGCTCTAGACCCTACCTTGGCATCCTCCGGGAATGATAATTGAGGATGTCGCTCTGCTCTGTGGAGAGTTACAAGGAAATGGCGGAAGGGCCCCTCAGTCTGATTTCGGCCACTCTCATGGAATTGGTCAGGAGAATCCAAAGTTACCAATCAGTTATACAACTTAGTCTATTCAAGATCAGTCCGATGTCGAGAGAACTTGTCACACCGAAACATGATATGGTCCTTTATCTAGTTAACTCCGCAGCTATCACAGGCCGGCGAGGGTTCCACGCCAATATTGGCGAGGAAGGCTTTGTCGAAGAAAAAATTTGTGGCTAATATATTGAGAGTCTTTACATCCCCTGAGCCGAGGGTGATATCAAGGAACCAAGACTTACTGGAAAGAAAGAGATCAGTGTAAAATATTTGTTCCATTTAGTGCAAATGGTATTGCGAACAGGCAGGCATGTGTCTGAGTAAGCAGAAGGATGGGGAATAGGGACACCAGCGACCCTGGCTTGTTTCACAGCCTCATGCGCCTTTTCATTATAAAAATGCTTGCTGTGTTCAGGAAGCCAGAGGATGGGAGCCTGTTTAAAGTGTACTGTTCTCATTTCGTTGTGAGCACGAGTGACCGGATGATTGCCCGAACTTTATTAGGAAAGGCTTCGGTAGCTTAGACGGAATCTGTGATGATTAGGAGGCACCCGACACGATGTCGAGGAGCTCCGCTGAGAGTACCGAGACTCTGAATGTCTTATACAGAGAACAGAGATGTTCGAGCAATGCGAAAATTGCGCATCTGGAGTTCGAATAGTCAACCAAGGTATCGGTGGTCGAGATTGTCAATTTAAGGACTTCCTTTGGACGTGAGGCAAGGTTAATTCTGACGTATTTGTCATCCCCTCCGTAGGGATTTAATGTGGAGAAATATCTGGAGGAGTTTGGAATTTCGTCGGAAATGGTGACTTTAAAGATTGCATGTAATTCAGTAAAGACAGCGGGTAAGGTATTGTAGGCCTGCCTTAATAAGGAACTCCAGACATCCCGGTTTTGCGCCGAGGTCCACCAATTCGATATCCCTAAAAGCTGTCTGGCGTCCTGGCCCACGCCATCGCTCCATCTTAGGCAGGGTCTGCCTCGTCTTCTTTTCCTACCATAGATATTGCCCTTATAGACTTTCCGGGTGGGATCATCTTCATCCATTTTTTTTCTACCACATATTGCCCTTATAGACTTTCCGGGCTAGATAATCCTCATCCATACGGATTAAGTGACCCGCCCACCGTAACCTATTGAGCCGGATTTTATCCACAACCGGACGGTCATGGTATCGCTCATAGATTTCGTCATTGTGTAGGCTACGGAATCGTCCATCCTCATGTAGGGGGCCCAAAATTCTTCGGAGGATTCTTCTCTCGAACGCGGCCAAGAGTTCGCAATTTTTCTTGCTAAGAACCCAAGTTTCCGAGGAATACATGAGGACTGGCAAGATCATAGTCTTGTACAGTAAGAGCTTTGACCCTATGGTGAGACGTTTCGAGCGGAACAGTCTTTGTAAGCTGAAGTAGGCTCTGCTGGCTGACAACAACCGTGCGCGGATTTCATCATCGTAGTTGTTATCGGTTGTGATTTTCGACCCTAGATAGGAGAAATTGTCAACGGTCTCAAAGTTGTATTCCCCTATCCTTATTTTTGTTCGTGCTTGTGTTTGACCAGTGCGGTTTGATGTTGTTGGTTGATTCGTCTTCGGTGCTGACGTTGCCACCATGTATTTTGTCTTGCCTATTAAGGCAGGCCTAGACCGGATACCGGTTGTTGCGCCGTTGATGATGATGATGAAGGTATTGTAGGCACCGTGATTGTCTGTGATGAAGGCGTAAAGGGAAGGGTTGTCTTTCAGGCAGCAGGGGGCTTATTAGCAAGGGCAAAGATGACATAAGTAAGGGTAGGCTTGATGAAACCAATACAGCGTTGTGAGGGATTCTTCAACTTCATTCCTTGGTATTTAGGCATGAACATTAAAGAAGAGACATAGTCCAGGGCCGATCTAATAATCCCTCTAAATAGTTTGAGGCGGGCCTCTCTTGGCTTTGAACGTGAAGGAGTCAATTACCTCCTTTATTAAAACGGAGGCTAAGATAGTTATTCCCAAAAAGATGATAGCTTTCTTATGCTCAAAGAGGGCATTACTTAGCCTAAATACTCCCATACGAAAACGGGCAATGGCAATTGCATAGGATTTTCCTAGCGTGACCGCCGTTTTGAGGGAGCTACCTTGGTTGATGAAGAAGTCAGCCTACTGGCAGAGGCTACATTGTGCTTCATCCACAGAGACACTTTAACTTAGGTAATCAATGCGTGCTCGCGGGTGTTTCAAAAAAAGTTTTAGGAAGTGAGATCTCAACACCGTCTCCGTCGCTAGAACTAATTTTTATTCAGCATATATCGATATTTCGGGAACAACTGGTTCCTTTCTTCAGTGGCGAGTATGCACATCCGGCATTTTCCTTTCATTTAACTTTGGTGTTGGTATTATCTGCATAAACAAAGAACAGTTTAATTCACGCGCAAAGACTTTTTGATATCTAAGATCCCTTTAATTTTAAGATCCTTATCAATTCAGAATCTAGGATCATCCAACTGCCATCCTCGGGAGTTGTTTTTATTTTATCGACAAATACTGGGAAGTTTTTCTTGAGGATGACATGATCATAAAGAATCATATCGGTTATGCGATTTTCAACAAATTTAGGAGGGAGGGGAGGGGAGGCTCCATCAAGCAAAGAGAATGATGGATTTCGTTTCGATAGATTATGAATGGGGGAAAAGGATCTTTCTGTAATAGCGCTGCGATCATTTTTTGGTAACTTTCCCCTGGGTTTCCGACGAGAGAAGAAGCTCACTCCGACTTCATTGGTTTGCATGTTCTGAGGATTCCCCAACGGAGGACCTTAGGGAGGGGCACTTTTTGCGTTTCCCGTGACGCCGGCTGTGAAGCTTTACAGACTCCACCGGTTAGGCATAGTGGATGCGGGGAGAAATTAAAAGACAAAATCCGATATCCGATACTGGATGCGGAGAGAAGCTTAGAAGCTTTGGGTCCATCAATTCCATTAATATCACATTCTCCTGAGGTGTGGTTTGTCCAACTGGTGGCGCAAGTCACGCTGCTGGGGGTCACGACTAATTCAACCACGCATTATTCGACCACGTCGCCGACGTGCTGAACGAGTGCTTCTACGCCCGGTTGAAGGATCAGCTCATCAGGTGTCTGTCGGTAAGTGAGACAACTAAGCTGAAGCACTTGCTGAGAGATTTAGTGGTTGGCGAACGCTCACCTAGCCAGCTGTTTCGGGAAATGAAGGAGCTGGATGGGGACAACTATTTCCCAACCAGCTAAAATTTGTGGCAGTAAACTCCATGCCCATCACAACTTGCGACTACGAGCAAATATGCAGCAAAGGTCCCTGATAGACCCCACAACCTCTCTTCGGTCGTCAGGGAAAATTTGAGCCTGCTTTACACTCTACTCTACTACTACTGTAACAGCACTCTTTCCATCATTTTTGAGGATGTTGCCGATCCACGTCAGTTATGATGATGATATCCAGCACCTCATCAATATTAGTGGTTCCTCTCCTTCCCCCTAATGACGAATGGGGACCTTGTCGGGATTATAGACGCCTGAATATTCAGACGTTTCTTGACCGGTGACCCATTGCATTCATCCTAGACTTTGCCCATTATTTGGCAAACTGTCGTGTTTTCTTGACCTTGAGATTCGCCAAGGCCTACAATCAAATCCCTACAGCTCCAGATATTCCAATTTGCACACCTTCTGGACTCTTCGAGTTCACATTGATGACTTTTCGCCTGTGCAACGCGCGGCAAATCTTTTACAGATTCATCCGCTCTGTTCTACGAAACGTGAATTTCTGTTTCATCTACTTGGACAGCATTCTTTTCGCTTCTTCCACCGTTTCGTAAAAGCATCCAAATTCATCTTGGACGCCATTGTGGAACATTTGAGTCCGTGTACCGATAAAGATGTTTTCTTTGTCCATTCCTACTTATTTGCGCCCTAATGTCGCTAACAACGACTTCTCCATCCATTCATTCTTCCACTGCCAACATACTCGATGGATCCTCCATAATTAAAAAAAATTCTTGCCAAAAGCTTCCCAAAGCCCATTCCGAAAGTTGCAGTTTATAAAATACTCAACTCCCACATTTTTTTTCCAATAAACTCATCTATCTTTTAACTTTTTCTACTTGATATCTGAAACATCTCTTCCGATCAACTAATTTGTCGATCATCCACCGATCAGTTGCAATAACCGACCAGAAGTTCATTTTTATTCAGGCAACAAAATTTCCAAGAAATTGCTGTTTTTATCGTGCAGCAGTAACAAAGAGTTCAATATTGCCAACGCACAGACGCAGAAATTTCTCTACTGTCTCTATTTTGAACCGTCAGGCAAAATGAACTCAATGGTATGCAATTTAGGAAAAAAAATAGCATTACATGGGGCAATGGATGCTGTTGTTAAAGCTATCTGTTGCTTATGCAACATTATGGCGAACAGGCTGTAGGTTTTATAGCTGGTGAACGATGGTATTAGTGCCTTACGATGGTTGACATAAAGTACAACGAAAATGGAAAATGACAGGTAGCTTAGACTGTTTTGTTTTTTTTTGTTTTTTGAAATTAGTACCAAACTTTAAGCAACCAAATCTTAGTTAAACCCTTCTCGCCTTTAAATTTAAGGGTTCTCGGGCTTGAAACACATTTTTCAACTATTCCGTGACCGATTTGTTTCTCTGTTTGCCGCTCTGGACATTTCCATACCTGTTTCTGGCTACATTTTCTAAGAAAAGATCCTGATTTCCACCAATACAACCCAGAATTCTGGGACTAAGTGTGGTCTCCTTTCCAATAATTTACCAGTACACCTTATTGTGGACTAATTTTATGCCCTTGAATCTTTTGCCGTAACCTTTTCATCTTTGACGGTTGCAGTGAATATGCATAAATCACTAATGTCATTTTTTTTCAATATTTTCTTTGCCAGCTTCTTAATTCTAGTCCACACAGGTGCTTATACGTAGGTAATCAAACAAAGCGGGCAAATATTTAATAACGTCTTAGAGTGAAAATATTGAATAAGATAAACTGCTAAAGAACACGAAACGCTAAGCGGTAACAAACGGCCATGAACTTCGGTTATGTCTATGAAAGTAAAGTAGAAGCTGCTTATATTAGCTCAGGTGTTCTAAGAGGGAAAAACCATATGTAGATCTGTAATAGCTTGAATTAATAAGTAGAAGTTTAATTGGAAAATATTGTATTAGGTATACAGCTCCCATATTCAGTACGGTGTAACCGTCAAATGAACAATTTGAATGGTCAATCAATCTATATAATTGCACGCTTATTAAATCTAATCAAAATGACGTCTCGAATGTCTCGACTGTCTGAGGGGTCGAAGTCGGCCAAGAAAGGAGAGGAGAGATCGTAAAAAACTTAAAAATATGGCGAAATTGACCATGATGGTTCATCCGCAAGTAGTAAGGTTCCACTGAAGTGTCTTATAGACACGCGCTTGAATAAAATAAAGTAACAGGAAGGCATAAAAGGGACGGAAATGAAATAAAAAAAATGGCGAATAAAACCAAAACCCAGAATCGAAATCGATGAACGTTTTTCCAAGGTCTACCTTAAGAGCTCATCTTCTTGTTTAGTGACCTTTAAAAACGTTATTAGTTCATATGGATCGGTTTCAGCATTTCGCTCGATTGTAGACCTGGCCTGCATGGAGTCGCAAAACCTTCAAATTACCATCCAGCCTATCAACCCATCATTCAAGGTCTGTTGGTCTCTTCTCATGAGCCCGAATTACATGTCCATACAAAGAGAAAAAGCTCATCTCGCAATTTTTTATAATCGGTGCAACCTCGAGTGTGAACATGACATGTGACGCCACAAGCCCAACGCAACATTTTCGTCTACATTGCCGCGAGGCGCCATTCATTGTCTTTTATATTCGGCAAACAATTATAAACAAGTCGGGAAACCGGAAGCTGGACGCTTCAGGTACGAAAGGTTTTGTGTATTTCTTAGTACGTAGCACGTAATATATGCATATATTACGTGAGAATATCCACTTTCGGATGATATTGACATTCATAGTCTTGAATTTGCAAAGAATCGACAAATTTGACGTATTATAACTTTGTTAGTAATAGTGCGAATTCCACCAAACTTGGTAAGATCATGCTCTCTGTTATACTCTATTTTGCCGCGAGATTTCGTGGTCCTAGCATGAATTTAAGGGTTTAAGGTTTAAGGTTTTGAAACGAATTACTAAAAATTATAGTAATATACTATTATTAACTTTATTTGTGCAGATATCAGTGTGGAAGGTATTTCGGAGCCCAGGCACCATATAGTGGCAGCCTCTTGATTTTTTTCAGATTTTTCGGTTTGGTAGTTTTTGAGAATGGCCCCCGTAAAGGAATGGTCACTTTCAACCCCCCGCACTCCCCACCTTTCCAAGAAATGTCAAAACTAAGACCAGTTTCGAAAAGTACTAACCGAGACCTTTAATTTGATACCCCACATGACTATATTTGATGAAAAAAAAATTTACACCCCCCTTTTGCATGTATGGGGACCCCCCCTCAAATTCGTCGTAAAAGGATGTAATTCACTGTATGCGTGAGCGTTCACAGTTTCCAGCTTTCCACCAAATTTGGTGTCAATCGCTATAACCGTCTCCGAGAAAAATGCGTGTGACGGACAGACAGACAGACAGACAGACAGACAGACAGACAGACAGACGGACAGACAGACAGACAGTAAACCGATTTTAATAAGGTTTTGTGTTTACACAAAACCTTAAAAAAGAGCGGTTGGGCGGACGACACCACGATACATTGATGGCTCAATCAAAGAACGCCAGCTGTGGACATTTTACAACTGAGTTCACCATTAGCTGATAACATTGATCCGGGATCAATCGCTTAGTTGTGGGGAAGTCACTGCAACTGGCAGTGATAACGCCTATTTCATCCATAGCGCTTATTTTGTTCTTCCTCGCAAGACGCGACTGCCACACTAGCTTTACACGCTGCTAGCGTTTGGACAGCAGAACATCCTCCAAATCACAAACTTGAACGACTTAACAAAATTTTCGATGGTGGAACGACCATCGTGAGTAGCCGGAAACAACCAAGTGGGGAGAGCTATCCCAAAAACCTAAAAGGAGTTCAAAATTGACCGCGAAGGTCCGCCAACACATTTTGAAGTTCCATCGAATTAAACACGTCCTGAAAATGAAATAAAAAACGGCTCGCCCAGCGCAGGCGTCGTGGATCCTCCCTTTCGATCGCGCTACTCGGGTCCGAATATTTTTTAGAATTCAGTGCGCCAATGATATGTGAGTTTTTATAAAACGGCACGTGAGGGATCCAAGCGCTCAATGGACCCCTCTACATTCGTACACCTGGCTAGCACAGAGGTGTGCTAGCACGCATTGACAAAGCACTTGGAGTTTTCGGGATAGCTCTTCTCTCTAGGTCGTCTCTGGCCACTCAAGATGGTCCTTTGACCATCCCGATTTTCAAATAGTCATTACACACTACTGAATTCCTCCTTCACTATACGAGAACAGTGGACTGGTCTGTCTGTGGACTGTCTTCATCAAAACTTGGATGCAGATGCAGCTCATGATGATCTTTACGTATGGTTTGCACGAAAAGAAGTTGTCTAGCCCAAAGTCCGAAAATTAAGGTTGAACTCTTTCTCTATTCGTTCCGATGCACATTTAACATTTTTTTCCAATTTACGCTCGAATCCCCGATTTTCAATTCAAGTATTGGGCTCCCGATTTGGTCGACATCAAGATGTGGGTTAAAGGTTTTGTTCAAAACATCGTTTCGGAGAATTTCGATGTTCTTGATAGTCTTCTCTCACGATAGTTACTACTATGTTGTAATGTAATGCCAATAACGAGCACCCTTGTGGGGAACTGTAGAGTCAAAATACCATCATACGTTTTTATTTAAAGTGGAGGTTCGACTGTCTATACTCGCCAGTTCTGCCAGGAAAAGATACTTTGTAAGAATTTTGCGTACTAGAAACATAAGTTTTCATCATTTTGGATGAGGATGGAGGAAAATAGAGAGGAAATCAAGGCTTTGGTTGAAAATTACTCGGGTCCCTCCATTATCCTTTCTGATTTATCAATTTCGTTCCAAGAGTATGTATTCCGGACTTCTTAAGCCTGGAAAAAATGGTTACCTTTTGTCTGTACCCCTCAGACATCCCCGTTCGGTATTATACTGGCCAAAGACTCACTATCACTGAATATTTTGCACCAGTTAAATTGAACATGGCGTCACATCCTGGCTATGTGATCGAAAGGCGGAAGCGGCAATGGATGGGTAGGTAGGTCGGTACCAGTGACCGCTCCGAGGAGCCCAATTATGGCTGCGGTGCGCCGCTTTGGTGCCACAAACTACTAAGAGCGTGACTGCTCTTATGAGACCAGGAGTCAAGCACAGATTTTCAGGAAAGCAGTTCTCCCACTCTACAACTAAAAGTCTCTCTGAGGTTCCCAAAGAATGATTTATCCAATGTCCGTAGCCTGACTATAGCTAAAGCTGGACAATCGAAAAGTAGGTGCCTGAGGGTTTTCTCTCCCCTCTCCTCTGCAGCTTTCGCAATGCGAATTGTAGGGTATGCCGAGCCTGGCGGCATGGTTCCGTATGGGCCAGTGCCCAGTACAGATCGCCTCAATCTTTTACGCATTTGCACTGCGTCTGGCACGGGAACTCTCGTAATCGGGTCTTGTTATAAGCGGCCCAAATTCTCCTTGACTTGGCACAAGTGGTGAGCCTTCCCCACTTCAGACTGTACCCGTGGAAGGGCTGTCAAGAGCAGAGCTCCGCCTGGCCAATCCGTTAGCCCACCCATTCCCCTTAATGTTCCCATAACCGGGAAGCCAGAGATGGTTACTTTGAGGGTACCGCCCAGACTGTTCAGCGCGTTTCTACACTGCTCCATCAGCCTGGAGAACATCGCCGTTGAGTACAACGCCTTAATGGCCGCTTCACTCTAGGTCAAAATGGCTTTGTTATGCTTAGGATCATGCCGAAAACATCGAAATGCTCCCAGTATCGCCAGTACTTCGGGTTGGAATACACTGGCCAAACCTGGGAAACTATATGACTCGGAAACACTGTGTGTATTCAAAAAAACGCCCGCATCGACTCCCCAGACCATCTTTCATCCACCGATGAAGCTTTGTAACACGGCACCAGTCTTCCATTCTACTCTGGTTGGAAGGTCCATAGCAAAGTCTAATTAGGGACTGGAACCCAAGTTTTCTGCTGGAAAATGAAGATGAAGTCGCATTTTCTTCCGTAGAATTATCTCTTACCTTTAAAAAAGTTTGTTTGATGATCGTTTTCGTGATCCATCTGGGCAGGTTCCTCTTTGTTGCTTTATAAATTCCAGGCACCAAGCGCAAGAAAAGGGATTGTGTTTGTCACCACGAGCGTGCGATAGGAGGCTGGGAAAGTATCTTCTTGAACTCTGTCAAAATAAGATTTAGAGGAGTGTAAGAGTTCTATATATATATGCTTCTTACTATAGCTCTTTCAATTACCTATGGTTTAGTAGACGTTCCATTCTACTTAGCAACTATAAAAGTTTCCAGTATTTGACACTGGCAGTAATAAGGCTATTTGAGGTCGCGTTGCATCTCAGGGTCTACTACAGCATCCACACATTTTTAAGGTTTGGTTTGCAAAAGAAAATCTTATTAAAATCGGTTCAATGTTTGTCTGTCTGTCTGTCGGTCTGCCTGTCTGTTTGACTGGGGGAAATCAATCTTGGATACATATCTGGAATTTAGGACACATGCACGACAAATCCTTGCCGACTAAAACATTCCATATTTTCTCCACACTCTCCCCGCGGGACCACCGCTCTGGTATTGCTTCGCTCTTCAGTTTCTAGTTGTTCACTCCAAACGATCTGCCGCCTCATAAGATGTCGTTCGGGAGGCGCAACATGTTCGGAGAGCGCTTAATCGATATGCAGCTTGAAGCTGTCTGCGATTGTCTCCGAGTTTTATCGCCGAAGCCCACCCTGGTGCCAAGTTTAGGGTTGATGACTAGCGATAAGAGTTATCGTCGACTCTGTTTCGGTTCGCCTACATTTGGAAGCATCCTTGCCAGTGTTGAGCTGATAGTCGTCGTTTTCTGCACAGTAAGCTTTAAGACGGGCTTAAAGCTCAGCTTGGAGTTGAATGTTACTCTCCCACCGATGCAAGTTTCAACAGTTTTGTGTTTCCGCCGCTTTGTAAAGACCCCCAACTCGGGCTTGTGTTTGGCTAGCTCCAGCTTGTGGTCTTTAAGCCAAGATTTGAACATCCGTATATCTGTACTTCGCCAGGGTGATTGGATGTTGTGACGTTCTTGATATCAGGAGTCACCAGTGCGCAGTATTTTCCTTCCTCGTAGGTTTTTCTGGCTAGCTCAAAAACCAGTTTGGTAGTATCAACCGCTGACCGAGCCTTCGGGAAGCGAAACTGCCTATGCTCGAGACCTTACCTATTGTATTTAGAAGATAGATAGATCTATGGGATATTGGTTCACCTATCGACTTACCTTTCTTCGGGATCAATACAAGCTTTTGTATTTTCCTCTCTATGGGGGAGGACCCCTCTTTTCTCGTTGCCAGTTTCAGCATCTTGTTGGGGATTCGATCAATGCCGGGGGCTGCGGTATCCCAGACCCTTTTCACTGCATCCAAGACTTCGTCTGTGGTTACTGGAGGTATGTCTTTGGTGCTCATTAGGAAGATTGTTTCCGGATGTTGGGGGGACAATGTCGAAACTATCTCTCACAATAATCCAGGGCACTTAATATGAGAGGACCTTTTCTCTTTTATTGCTGATATAACCGACTTGTATGCTCCTCCCCATGGGTCTGAGTCTGCTTCATCACAGAGTTGCTTGAAAGAATAATTTATACTTTTCGGGATGGCCCACTGCAACTTTTTGCGTGCCTCTTTATATTCGAGATACCTTTGTTCATACTCTGGCGTATTTCTTCGGCGTTGACTCCGCCTTCTGGCCTTCAAGCATTCCGTACGACACTTCGCTATTTCAGGGTTCTACCAGTAGTCAGGGTTGTACTTCCGATAGTGGGTACGTATTGGTATGGAAGCGTCACATGCTCGGTATATCTGTTGGTACAGCTGCGATGCTTTTTCTATGGCCTTTCCAGTAAATTCGGTGTTCCACTGCTCTTGATGACCAACCAGTTTCTGGTTTCTTCAGGTGAGGATTTATTGTTCTGGGTCCTTTATCAATAGTAATATATATCGCCTGGTGGTCGCTATGAGTGTATTCTTCGCTAACATGCCAGTGTAGACGCTTGACTAGCGAATCACTTACGAAAGTAAGATCTACAACGGAGCCTACCCCTCCACACCTAAAAGTGTTTAGGCTCCAATGTTAACCAGGGTGACAGCTTGAGTAAGATTCTCCCCCTTTTTTTGTTTCCTCGTTTCCCCACACCATTGCCCAAGCCTTGAAATCGTCAGAAATAATTTTGGGGTTGCGACCTTTGGGGTCTCTCGCCAGTATATCTAGCATGTTGCAATACTCTGGTATGGTCATACTTGGGGCGGCATCAAAGCTGTAAATATAGAAGTCATCGATCTTAACCCTTACTAAATCGTATTCGCGGTGCTTCATGCCTTGCTGTAAGGCTCGATTACCGGAAGCCCACACAGCAGCCTTTCCACTTATATGTGTTTCCCAACCGCCATTATGGAGACTTTCCTCTTCATATACTTTCTGCGCTAGCAGGTCCTGGGCGGCTTGGCAGTGATTTAGATATAGCTGGATGACTCTCATTTACGTAGGGTACTTAAAGCAGTCCTGTAGGCTGGACACCAGGTACCACCCGCTATGTGGTTGCAGTCGCGATAATTGGTATCCTTACATAGAAGGTAGTGAGGGTTTTTTTACTGCAGTCCTTCGTCAACTGGTTTTCCCGGTCACATCTTTTTAGATCTATCAGTGGTCTTAGTGCAATTCTTCGCCGAATGTGTGAATCAGATGCATTTAAAACACTTTTTTTTTATTGGAATTTACTCGTGTAGTATGCATAGGGTCGCTGTCTGCGTTCCACCGTATGCGTTCGCAGGCTCTTAATGTCCGTTTGCTGCACGTCCTCCAGTTTCAATTGGTGTTTGAACTCGGCACAAATTTCCTCCTTTGTAGTGATCTCGTCAAGAGCTTTACACTCTATCTGAACCATTGATCATTGGCAGATATATCTCACGGAGGAGATGTAAGCCGAGAGATTCGGTAAAGAAGTTATGATTGTTAGTCGGTCGATCCGCTCGGGTCCTGAAGCGGTAAGTAATGTAGTGCTGGAGGAAACTCCAGCTATCATTGATAGGTTGACGTCCGCTGAACGGGTGTATGTTAAATGGTTTAGCTACCGAGCTAGACCGCATGACATGCTCCCCGTTTGCTTTATGTACCTAGGGTTTGACCATAGGGTCGCCGACTGCAAGGCGAAAGATCATATGTGGGTCCGTTGCTCGCAGAGTGGCCATATGGCCTCCTCTTGCAGTAACGAGGTGCATTGTTGAAACTGTGGGTTCCAGGAGCTTCCGGCTGGGCGTATACTCCGGTCGATCTTGTGCCCGGGTGGCGAGAGTCAATGCTCGCCACTGAGCGCCATGTCGCTCACACTGCTGCAGTTGAACGGCCAGCACATGCGCGAGAACAACATTAACGTAGCTTTGTTGCAGGAACCCTGGGCAGTCAATGACTGCATCAGAGGCTTACCTGGCGACATGTGGGTGTTCACTGCTAGGGGGTCGGCCAAGGCGGCCGTTGTCGTTAATGTACGCGGTACGCGTCTAGATTGCGTCTGCGTTGAGAGTCTCACTAATGAGTGGGGCGTATGTGTCTCAATCACGGGTCCTTTAGGATGGTGGCTTTGCTCGAGAATGTACTATTCACCCACAGACGACCTGGAGCAGTATATCGCGTACCTGGATGAGGTGATTCCGCGTATTCGGGGAACACCATTCATCCTGGGCATGGACGCGAATGCGGTCACCCCTATGTGGCACAGCAAGATTGCCCAGATCACATCTTGCTATCGTGCTATACGTAGGGGAGAGGTATTGTCGGAAGTGTTGTTAAACCACGATTTGTTCTCTCTGAATGTCCCGTTAACTGCTTTGACTTTTGAGAGCTCCAAGGGCGTTAGTGACACTGATATTACGTGTGTAAATGGAGCAGCAAAGGCGTTTGTCCAGTCTTGGAGATTGTTGGGTGGATGCAATCCTATTTAGGGTCGTGTTGGTCAATAGGGGTGTGAATGTGAGTGTTGATCCCCCGCTTATGCCGACGCTTTGGAATATGCGTGGTGTAATGATAAGAGTGGAGATAGGAGATCAAGTCGATCATCCTTAGTGGCCGATAACGACCTAGAGGGCAGAGCTATCCCGAAAATCTAAACAAATTGGCTAAATTGATCGTGAAGGTCCGCCCAGATTGAAGCTCCATCAAAGTGCTCGGACGACACGTTCTTGCACGCCTCTGTGCTAGCCAGGCTCGGGAATGTGGGGGGGTCCTTTGAGCGCTTTGATCCCTCACGCTTCATTACTAAAAAACCAACGTCTCTTTTCCGATGCGTGGGTCCACACCGGTCTCTAGGTCGTTATCGGCCACTAAGGATGATCGTCCTGATCTCTTATCTCCACTCATACCATTACAGTGGGTGTAATTGGGGTGAATATGTTGCTCGGATGGAGGCATTAGGTGACCGCTCCCTGTTCTCTGAGTTTGTCCTCTTGTCTGTGGATGAAAAGGTTGCACTGTTGAACGAGTGGATGTGTAGTGTCAATGATGACATACTTACGAAGCCCCAACGAAGGTGTCGGAAGCATGTCACGTGGTGCACGAATGCTCTTCGTGTTAAGCGGAAGGAAGTCCGTCGCCTAAGGAAAAGATTCCAAAACGAGCGTCGTCTAAGTGTTGTCAATCCTGATATCGTTGTTGACCAACTTAAACTCGCCTATAGGCGAGGTGTCGTCTTACAAAGATTTGTTGAGGCAGTCGAAGGAGGAAGACTTTAGGCGATTCGTTGGTGAGCGTCGCAACGACCCTTGGGCTAGGGTCTACCAGATATGCAGAGAGAAACGAAGTCACGACATAGTTGGCATCAAGGTGAACGGCGAACCAATGCTGACTTGGCGTGACAGTGTTTGTGCTTTGCTGCGTGAGCTATTTCCAAGATCCGAGCCTTCAGTGTCTCCGGATGGTCAAAATTCCTCCCCTGAGGTGTTATGCGATCGAGGAGAGCATGGTGAGGCTCCGGTCTCGGAAATCACCTGGCTGAGATGGGATGACTCCCATCTCATGTCCAGTATTTGTTTGAGTATTGTTTTCGGGAGGGTTATTTCCCTGCATTCTGACTGCCAGGATGTTTGTGCGCCAGAGAAGGATAAGAGTAGTCCTCGCTCGTACAGGGCGATATCTCTTCTCCCGATCCTTGCAATGGGATAGTTCTGCATCGAAATAGACTTACAGGAAAAACAAACAAAACCTTCCATACCTGAAGCGCCGAGCTTCCGTTTTCCCGACTTGTTCTTCCTATTACCAGTTCCCAAGCATGTGTAAAAAGAAAATTCGCATTAGATCTGTCAATTGGACCCTTCTGCATTACCGGAATATATATCCAATTGTGTTAGTCTCCATTCCAAGCCTGGAGGAATCACCCCCTTCACTCTCCCTTCATCATATCTTCCCTTCGATCTTTGTGCTTTTTTGACCCTATTGGAGTGGGAAACATCCATAATGTGCAGGGGCTTTAGATACAAAGGATGACCCCACGCAAGGGGTCACAGATAATAAGATATTGTGGATAGGTAAGGAAATTTAAAATCGAAAATGCAAAATACTTGGAAGGTTCTAAATTCAAGTGTATTCCGGACTTTGTTTCCTACTTTAATATATGTATGTACACTTGTCACAGATAGGATCAGACTAAATATATGCCAGATTCCCATCAGACGGCATTTTAAGGCATACAAAGTTACTGAAAATGAAAGATATGCTAACAATAATTCAAACGCTTCCGAATCCAACCGAATTCCTGTATCTGTGGCTACATATACTCGTATCTCATTCGGCAACCCCCTTTCATGGCAGCAATTCGTCATGATCTGTATTCCTGTTGTTTGAGTTCTTACGTGTTCCTATTAAGTCGTTCTCAGTGGCTCAATGTGGCCTTACTGGTCCCCACGACATCAGCCCCATTGGAGCAGTTGGATATCCCGAGACGGGCAAAAGTAGTACATGAGCTGGCTAGTGTAATATTGGAAAATCCTGGCAGCATAGTCTGGTCCGACGTCTTGCTCATTCCATGTGTGTTCATCCCCATATGAAACCAGGCCAAACAAAATCATCAACTATGCACACAGAACATGAAACGGGAGAACGTCGAAAAATGAGTCGGGACAGTCAGCGAGCAAATGGGGTTGGGATCTGGGCAAGGATTTGGTATGGACTGAGTATGAGTTGGATGTGTTCTGGAAGCTGTGAAAAGGACCCTTCCAGCTACACTGACGACTGACTGCGGAACTATTATGAATGCTGTACAAATGTAGTTATTCGGTTGACTGCGTTAATGATTGCCAAGAAGTCTGGGGGGAGGAAGGAAGTAAAACCAACAACACAGCCATGTGATAAAAATTCAAGACGAATTTTAGCGAATTTTGGATTTACTGACATTAAGGGTTGATTTTGTAGTATTTCTTGGAGTTAATTTCGGGGTGGTGCTCATGGCCATATGTCGCGCTGCATTTCAAATGATTACAGAGTTAAGGAATAGCCAAGAGATTGCCAGCTCGATAACCACTTGCTGCCTAAGTACAACAAACAAAACCCTAAAATACATTATTCAGTTTTCAATTCATGCATTCCTTTCGCCACTGACTGCATATGTCGAAGTACAGATACAGGAAAACTGTGTCATTTCCATCTAGAACTTTAAATAAATGATACCTATGAGCCCAGGCATGAAGAATTGTGCTACAAAGTTTGGATGTGTCGAACCCCACTGGGACTGGGAAAGATCTGAATGGAATTTAACCTGGCTTCAGGATGTATGCCTAGGTACACACACACACCCACATATGCACAGCTCAGAGTATCTTTCACTGTTTTATTAACAACATTAGATTTATTTAAAGTACGTGTATGTGCATAGATGGCAGACAATATATGAGAAGCTGGTGTGAAAAGTTTTCGAGTCCATGAAAGGATTGTAGGTAGGACATACAAATTGAGACAAATTAGGGTATCAGCGTATTTATCAGGGAGCATTGAAGCGGTAGCCCTTAAGGGCGGCTAAGAGTTTGAATTGTTCCTAATTGGATTCATTTGTGCAAGTTTATTCTTCAAACTAGGATAAGTTTCAATAATTTTACTTCATTTCGAAAGTTAAGGAAAAGATGTCAATGTGCAAAGTGAATTAGGTTATCCTTCCTATCCCTCTTGAAGCTAGAAATTGCAGTCACGAATCGTATTCAAGTAATTTGCATTTGGAACTTTGACAAGCAAAATGACGTACTTTCTCCCCGAATTGAATGAAGCTAACCAATTCTGAAGGAGACAAACTTTGTGCTAAATATTCCGAAACAGATATGGTTTGGAAAGATGAAAACACAAACGCTGAAGTTGAGTGGAAATGTGTTTGCAACGAGGCGCCATCCTTTCCGTTCTATTATTTTTGGCGTCAGTTATCCAATGGTGACAATCGCTTAAGAGTTTCCAGTGTGTTTGCACAAAGTCAACTCTAGTTTTCCATTATTGCCTTAAGATTGTTTTGCGCGAAATAATCTAATCTTTTGGTTGGTTTTACAATGGCAATGCATTTTATTCCTTTTTGGACAGTTGTTGATGACTCCAGTAAAGTATCTTGATATGAAAGACAAATTTTCGATGGACTCTTAACTAACCAATGTCCAAATTCCCATGCCCCCTAGCTGTAAGTTCCGGTTGTTAAATAGGTAATGAATGCTTGTTCTATGGGAATTTTGTATAACCCCATCTTCATTCAACCTTCCCTTCAAAAAGACTACATACAGAAGATTCGTCTCGCGACGTATTGTTGGAATTTGTATGGTGGAAGAAAAGCATTGCACATTTTCGACATTCTTCAATCACTTGCGAATCTTCTTGATGCTACAAGAAGATAAAAGAATCTAGAAACTCTTTACTGTGGAATAGAACCTCAAACGGTCTGACGGTGAAAATGCAAATTTCGATTGCATTTTGGAAAACATAACTTTGATATTGCCGGCTTTGTATGGCATGCATTGCGTAGAGTCAAAAGTCCTTTCACATGTAACCATTTGTGCCAATTCTACCACTACTTTCAATGCTAATTAAGTGAAGAATTTTTTAAACTTCTTTTTTTATACTTAAATAAATAAATAATAAATAATAATAATAATAATAAATAAATTTTTCCAGAAGCCTTAACCAATATTTAAGTGTCAAAGGCATTATCCTCTTGACAGATATATGCATTTCTTTGTTCTTCTATTTTTCCTGTTTAATTTTCAATCAGACCACGCTTAAGCTTCATTATCATCGTCACTATAGAGGCAAATAGAAAGAAAGACACAAACATCCATAACGATCAAGATTGGAATCTGGAGACTCGTCGCTTCGAGAGGCAAACCTTCAACCAACTTAACGGTCCACTCAATGGGTAGCCTATCCCGATGATATGTGTACAATGACGAGAAGAGAGATGTACAAACTGCCTTCATCCATAATATGTTTTACCTGCCTATAGAAGGTTGTAGGTGTTTGTTGTCGCCTATCACCATCATCAACGGCGCAACAATCGGTACCCGGTCTAGACCTGCCTAAATAAGGAACTCCAGACATCCCGGTTTTGTGCCGAGGTCAACCAACTTGATATGCCTAAAAGCTGTCTGGCGTCCTAACTTACGCCATGGCTCCATCTCAGGTAGGGTCTGCCTCGTCTTCTTTTTCTACCACAGAAATTGCCCTTATAGACTTTCCGGGCTGGATCATCCTCATCCATACGGATTAAGTGACCCGCCCACCGTAACCTATTCAGCCAGATTTTATCCACAACCAGACAGTCTTGGTATCGCTCATAGATTTCGTTCTTGTGTAGGCTACGGAATCGTCCATCCTCATGTAGGGGGTCAAAAATCCGCGGAACAGCGTCCGCGAAATTCTCGCTGAGAACCCAAGACACCGAGGAGTACATGAGGACTGCCAAGATCATTATCATTATTAAGTTTTGTGTATTTCTTAGTACGTAGCACGTAATATATGCATATATTACGTGAGAATATCCACTTTCGGATGATATTGACATTCATAGTCTTGAATTTGCAAAGAATCGACAAATTTGACGTATTATAACTTTGTTAGTAATAGTGCGAATTCCACCAAACTTGGTAAGATCATGCTCTCTGTTATACTCTATTTTGCCGCGAGATTTCGTGGTCCTAGCATGAATTTAAGGGTTTAAGGTTTAAGGTTTTGAAACGAATTACTAAAAATTATAGTAATATACTATTATTAACTTTATTTGTGCAGATATCAGTGTGGAAGGTATTTCGGAGCCCAGGCACCATATAGTGGCAGCCTCTTGATTTTTTTCAGATTTTTCGGTTTGGTAGTTTTTGAGAATGGCCCCCGTAAAGGAATGGTCACTTTCAACCCCCCGCACTCCCCACCTTTCCAAGAAATGTCAAAACTAAGACCAGTTTCGAAAAGTACTAACCGAGACCTTTAATTTGATACCCCACATGACTATATTTGATGAAAAAAAAATTTACACCCCCCTTTTGCATGTATGGGGACCCCCCCTCAAATTCGTCGTAAAAGGATGTAATTCACTGTATGCGTGAGCGTTCACAGTTTCCAGCTTTCCACCAAATTTGGTGTCAATCGCTATAACCGTCTCCGAGAAAAATGCGTGTGACGGACAGACAGACAGACAGACAGACAGACAGACAGACAGACGGACAGACAGACAGACAGTAAACCGATTTTAATAAGGTTTTGTGTTTACACAAAACCTTAAAAAAGAGCGGTTGGGCGGACGACACCACGATACATTGATGGCTCAATCAAAGAACGCCAGCTGTGGACATTTTACAACTGAGTTCACCATTAGCTGATAACATTGATCCGGGATCAATCGCTTAGTTGTGGGGAAGTCACTGCAACTGGCAGTGATAACGCCTATTTCATCCATAGCGCTTATTTTGTTCTTCCTCGCAAGACGCGACTGCCACACTAGCTTTACACGCTGCTAGCGTTTGGACAGCAGAACATCCTCCAAATCACAAACTTGAACGACTTAACAAAATTTTCGATGGTGGAACGACCATCGTGAGTAGCCGGAAACAACCAAGTGGGGAGAGCTATCCCAAAAACCTAAAAGGAGTTCAAAATTGACCGCGAAGGTCCGCCAACACATTTTGAAGTTCCATCGAATTAAACACGTCCTGAAAATGAAATAAAAAACGGCTCGCCCAGCGCAGGCGTCGTGGATCCTCCCTTTCGATCGCGCTACTCGGGTCCGAATATTTTTTAGAATTCAGTGCGCCAATGATATGTGAGTTTTTATAAAACGGCACGTGAGGGATCCAAGCGCTCAATGGACCCCTCTACATTCGTACACCTGGCTAGCACAGAGGTGTGCTAGCACGCATTGACAAAGCACTTGGAGTTTTCGGGATAGCTCTTCTCTCTAGGTCGTCTCTGGCCACTCAAGATGGTCCTTTGACCATCCCGATTTTCAAATAGTCATTACACACTACTGAATTCCTCCTTCACTATACGAGAACAGTGGACTGGTCTGTCTGTGGACTGTCTTCATCAAAACTTGGATGCAGATGCAGCTCATGATGATCTTTACGTATGGTTTGCACGAAAAGAAGTTGTCTAGCCCAAAGTCCGAAAATTAAGGTTGAACTCTTTCTCTATTCGTTCCGATGCACATTTAACATTTTTTTCCAATTTACGCTCGAATCCCCGATTTTCAATTCAAGTATTGGGCTCCCGATTTGGTCGACATCAAGATGTGGGTTAAAGGTTTTGTTCAAAACATCGTTTCGGAGAATTTCGATGTTCTTGATAGTCTTCTCTCACGATAGTTACTACTATGTTGTAATGTAATGCCAATAACGAGCACCCTTGTGGGGAACTGTAGAGTCAAAATACCATCATACGTTTTTATTTAAAGTGGAGGTTCGACTGTCTATACTCGCCAGTTCTGCCAGGAAAAGATACTTTGTAAGAATTTTGCGTACTAGAAACATAAGTTTTCATCATTTTGGATGAGGATGGAGGAAAATAGAGAGGAAATCAAGGCTTTGGTTGAAAATTACTCGGGTCCCTCCATTATCCTTTCTGATTTATCAATTTCGTTCCAAGAGTATGTATTCCGGACTTCTTAAGCCTGGAAAAAATGGTTACCTTTTGTCTGTACCCCTCAGACATCCCCGTTCGGTATTATACTGGCCAAAGACTCACTATCACTGAATATTTTGCACCAGTTAAATTGAACATGGCGTCACATCCTGGCTATGTGATCGAAAGGCGGAAGCGGCAATGGATGGGTAGGTAGGTCGGTACCAGTGACCGCTCCGAGGAGCCCAATTATGGCTGCGGTGCGCCGCTTTGGTGCCACAAACTACTAAGAGCGTGACTGCTCTTATGAGACCAGGAGTCAAGCACAGATTTTCAGGAAAGCAGTTCTCCCACTCTACAACTAAAAGTCTCTCTGAGGTTCCCAAAGAATGATTTATCCAATGTCCGTAGCCTGACTATAGCTAAAGCTGGACAATCGAAAAGTAGGTGCCTGAGGGTTTTCTCTCCCCTCTCCTCTGCAGCTTTCGCAATGCGAATTGTAGGGTATGCCGAGCCTGGCGGCATGGTTCCGTATGGGCCAGTGCCCAGTACAGATCGCCTCAATCTTTTACGCATTTGCACTGCGTCTGGCACGGGAACTCTCGTAATCGGGTCTTGTTATAAGCGGCCCAAATTCTCCTTGACTTGGCACAAGTGGTGAGCCTTCCCCACTTCAGACTGTACCCGTGGAAGGGCTGTCAAGAGCAGAGCTCCGCCTGGCCAATCCGTTAGCCCACCCATTCCCCTTAATGTTCCCATAACCGGGAAGCCAGAGATGGTTACTTTGAGGGTACCGCCCAGACTGTTCAGCGCGTTTCTACACTGCTCCATCAGCCTGGAGAACATCGCCGTTGAGTACAACGCCTTAATGGCCGCTTCACTCTAGGTCAAAATGGCTTTGTTATGCTTAGGATCATGCCGAAAACATCGAAATGCTCCCAGTATCGCCAGTACTTCGGGTTGGAATACACTGGCCAAACCTGGGAAACTATATGACTCGGAAACACTGTGTGTATTCAAAAAAACGCCCGCATCGACTCCCCAGACCATCTTTCATCCACCGATGAAGCTTTGTAACACGGCACCAGTCTTCCATTCTACTCTGGTTGGAAGGTCCATAGCAAAGTCTAATTAGGGACTGGAACCCAAGTTTTCTGCTGGAAAATGAAGATGAAGTCGCATTTTCTTCCGTAGAATTATCTCTTACCTTTAAAAAAGTTTGTTTGATGATCGTTTTCGTGATCCATCTGGGCAGGTTCCTCTTTGTTGCTTTATAAATTCCAGGCACCAAGCGCAAGAAAAGGGATTGTGTTTGTCACCACGAGCGTGCGATAGGAGGCTGGGAAAGTATCTTCTTGAACTCTGTCAAAATAAGATTTAGAGGAGTGTAAGAGTTCTATATATATATGCTTCTTACTATAGCTCTTTCAATTACCTATGGTTTAGTAGACGTTCCATTCTACTTAGCAACTATAAAAGTTTCCAGTATTTGACACTGGCAGTAATAAGGCTATTTGAGGTCGCGTTGCATCTCAGGGTCTACTACAGCATCCACACATTTTTAAGGTTTGGTTTGCAAAAGAAAATCTTATTAAAATCGGTTCAATGTTTGTCTGTCTGTCTGTCGGTCTGCCTGTCTGTTTGACTGGGGGAAATCAATCTTGGATACATATCTGGAATTTAGGACACATGCACGACAAATCCTTGCCGACTAAAACATTCCATATTTTCTCCACACTCTCCCCGCGGGACCACCGCTCTGGTATTGCTTCGCTCTTCAGTTTCTAGTTGTTCACTCCAAACGATCTGCCGCCTCATAAGATGTCGTTCGGGAGGCGCAACATGTTCGGAGAGCGCTTAATCGATATGCAGCTTGAAGCTGTCTGCGATTGTCTCCGAGTTTTATCGCCGAAGCCCACCCTGGTGCCAAGTTTAGGGTTGATGACTAGCGATAAGAGTTATCGTCGACTCTGTTTCGGTTCGCCTACATTTGGAAGCATCCTTGCCAGTGTTGAGCTGATAGTCGTCGTTTTCTGCACAGTAAGCTTTAAGACGGGCTTAAAGCTCAGCTTGGAGTTGAATGTTACTCTCCCACCGATGCAAGTTTCAACAGTTTTGTGTTTCCGCCGCTTTGTAAAGACCCCCAACTCGGGCTTGTGTTTGGCTAGCTCCAGCTTGTGGTCTTTAAGCCAAGATTTGAACATCCGTATATCTGTACTTCGCCAGGGTGATTGGATGTTGTGACGTTCTTGATATCAGGAGTCACCAGTGCGCAGTATTTTCCTTCCTCGTAGGTTTTTCTGGCTAGCTCAAAAACCAGTTTGGTAGTATCAACCGCTGACCGAGCCTTCGGGAAGCGAAACTGCCTATGCTCGAGACCTTACCTATTGTATTTAGAAGATAGATAGATCTATGGGATATTGGTTCACCTATCGACTTACCTTTCTTCGGGATCAATACAAGCTTTTGTATTTTCCTCTCTATGGGGGAGGACCCCTCTTTTCTCGTTGCCAGTTTCAGCATCTTGTTGGGGATTCGATCAATGCCGGGGGCTGCGGTATCCCAGACCCTTTTCACTGCATCCAAGACTTCGTCTGTGGTTACTGGAGGTATGTCTTTGGTGCTCATTAGGAAGATTGTTTCCGGATGTTGGGGGGACAATGTCGAAACTATCTCTCACAATAATCCAGGGCACTTAATATGAGAGGACCTTTTCTCTTTTATTGCTGATATAACCGACTTGTATGCTCCTCCCCATGGGTCTGAGTCTGCTTCATCACAGAGTTGCTTGAAAGAATAATTTATACTTTTCGGGATGGCCCACTGCAACTTTTTGCGTGCCTCTTTATATTCGAGATACCTTTGTTCATACTCTGGCGTATTTCTTCGGCGTTGACTCCGCCTTCTGGCCTTCAAGCATTCCGTACGACACTTCGCTATTTCAGGGTTCTACCAGTAGTCAGGGTTGTACTTCCGATAGTGGGTACGTATTGGTATGGAAGCGTCACATGCTCGGTATATCTGTTGGTACAGCTGCGATGCTTTTTCTATGGCCTTTCCAGTAAATTCGGTGTTCCACTGCTCTTGATGACCAACCAGTTTCTGGTTTCTTCAGGTGAGGATTTATTGTTCTGGGTCCTTTATCAATAGTAATATATATCGCCTGGTGGTCGCTATGAGTGTATTCTTCGCTAACATGCCAGTGTAGACGCTTGACTAGCGAATCACTTACGAAAGTAAGATCTACAACGGAGCCTACCCCTCCACACCTAAAAGTGTTTAGGCTCCAATGTTAACCAGGGTGACAGCTTGAGTAAGATTCTCCCCCTTTTTTTGTTTCCTCGTTTCCCCACACCATTGCCCAAGCCTTGAAATCGTCAGAAATAATTTTGGGGTTGCGACCTTTGGGGTCTCTCGCCAGTATATCTAGCATGTTGCAATACTCTGGTATGGTCATACTTGGGGCGGCATCAAAGCTGTAAATATAGAAGTCATCGATCTTAACCCTTACTAAATCGTATTCGCGGTGCTTCATGCCTTGCTGTAAGGCTCGATTACCGGAAGCCCACACAGCAGCCTTTCCACTTATATGTGTTTCCCAACCGCCATTATGGAGACTTTCCTCTTCATATACTTTCTGCGCTAGCAGGTCCTGGGCGGCTTGGCAGTGATTTAGATATAGCTGGATGACTCTCATTTACGTAGGGTACTTAAAGCAGTCCTGTAGGCTGGACACCAGGTACCACCCGCTATGTGGTTGCAGTCGCGATAATTGGTATCCTTACATAGAAGGTAGTGAGGGTTTTTTTACTGCAGTCCTTCGTCAACTGGTTTTCCCGGTCACATCTTTTTAGATCTATCAGTGGTCTTAGTGCAATTCTTCGCCGAATGTGTGAATCAGATGCATTTAAAACACTTTTTTTTTATTGGAATTTACTCGTGTAGTATGCATAGGGTCGCTGTCTGCGTTCCACCGTATGCGTTCGCAGGCTCTTAATGTCCGTTTGCTGCACGTCCTCCAGTTTCAATTGGTGTTTGAACTCGGCACAAATTTCCTCCTTTGTAGTGATCTCGTCAAGAGCTTTACACTCTATCTGAACCATTGATCATTGGCAGATATATCTCACGGAGGAGATGTAAGCCGAGAGATTCGGTAAAGAAGTTATGATTGTTAGTCGGTCGATCCGCTCGGGTCCTGAAGCGGTAAGTAATGTAGTGCTGGAGGAAACTCCAGCTATCATTGATAGGTTGACGTCCGCTGAACGGGTGTATGTTAAATGGTTTAGCTACCGAGCTAGACCGCATGACATGCTCCCCGTTTGCTTTATGTACCTAGGGTTTGACCATAGGGTCGCCGACTGCAAGGCGAAAGATCATATGTGGGTCCGTTGCTCGCAGAGTGGCCATATGGCCTCCTCTTGCAGTAACGAGGTGCATTGTTGAAACTGTGGGTTCCAGGAGCTTCCGGCTGGGCGTATACTCCGGTCGATCTTGTGCCCGGGTGGCGAGAGTCAATGCTCGCCACTGAGCGCCATGTCGCTCACACTGCTGCAGTTGAACGGCCAGCACATGCGCGAGAACAACATTAACGTAGCTTTGTTGCAGGAACCCTGGGCAGTCAATGACTGCATCAGAGGCTTACCTGGCGACATGTGGGTGTTCACTGCTAGGGGGTCGGCCAAGGCGGCCGTTGTCGTTAATGTACGCGGTACGCGTCTAGATTGCGTCTGCGTTGAGAGTCTCACTAATGAGTGGGGCGTATGTGTCTCAATCACGGGTCCTTTAGGATGGTGGCTTTGCTCGAGAATGTACTATTCACCCACAGACGACCTGGAGCAGTATATCGCGTACCTGGATGAGGTGATTCCGCGTATTCGGGGAACACCATTCATCCTGGGCATGGACGCGAATGCGGTCACCCCTATGTGGCACAGCAAGATTGCCCAGATCACATCTTGCTATCGTGCTATACGTAGGGGAGAGGTATTGTCGGAAGTGTTGTTAAACCACGATTTGTTCTCTCTGAATGTCCCGTTAACTGCTTTGACTTTTGAGAGCTCCAAGGGCGTTAGTGACACTGATATTACGTGTGTAAATGGAGCAGCAAAGGCGTTTGTCCAGTCTTGGAGATTGTTGGGTGGATGCAATCCTATTTAGGGTCGTGTTGGTCAATAGGGGTGTGAATGTGAGTGTTGATCCCCCGCTTATGCCGACGCTTTGGAATATGCGTGGTGTAATGATAAGAGTGGAGATAGGAGATCAAGTCGATCATCCTTAGTGGCCGATAACGACCTAGAGGGCAGAGCTATCCCGAAAATCTAAACAAATTGGCTAAATTGATCGTGAAGGTCCGCCCAGATTGAAGCTCCATCAAAGTGCTCGGACGACACGTTCTTGCACGCCTCTGTGCTAGCCAGGCTCGGGAATGTGGGGGGGTCCTTTGAGCGCTTTGATCCCTCACGCTTCATTACTAAAAAACCAACGTCTCTTTTCCGATGCGTGGGTCCACACCGGTCTCTAGGTCGTTATCGGCCACTAAGGATGATCGTCCTGATCTCTTATCTCCACTCATACCATTACAGTGGGTGTAATTGGGGTGAATATGTTGCTCGGATGGAGGCATTAGGTGACCGCTCCCTGTTCTCTGAGTTTGTCCTCTTGTCTGTGGATGAAAAGGTTGCACTGTTGAACGAGTGGATGTGTAGTGTCAATGATGACATACTTACGAAGCCCCAACGAAGGTGTCGGAAGCATGTCACGTGGTGCACGAATGCTCTTCGTGTTAAGCGGAAGGAAGTCCGTCGCCTAAGGAAAAGATTCCAAAACGAGCGTCGTCTAAGTGTTGTCAATCCTGATATCGTTGTTGACCAACTTAAACTCGCCTATAGGCGAGGTGTCGTCTTACAAAGATTTGTTGAGGCAGTCGAAGGAGGAAGACTTTAGGCGATTCGTTGGTGAGCGTCGCAACGACCCTTGGGCTAGGGTCTACCAGATATGCAGAGAGAAACGAAGTCACGACATAGTTGGCATCAAGGTGAACGGCGAACCAATGCTGACTTGGCGTGACAGTGTTTGTGCTTTGCTGCGTGAGCTATTTCCAAGATCCGAGCCTTCAGTGTCTCCGGATGGTCAAAATTCCTCCCCTGAGGTGTTATGCGATCGAGGAGAGCATGGTGAGGCTCCGGTCTCGGAAATCACCTGGCTGAGATGGGATGACTCCCATCTCATGTCCAGTATTTGTTTGAGTATTGTTTTCGGGAGGGTTATTTCCCTGCATTCTGACTGCCAGGATGTTTGTGCGCCAGAGAAGGATAAGAGTAGTCCTCGCTCGTACAGGGCGATATCTCTTCTCCCGATCCTTGCAATGGGATAGTTCTGCATCGAAATAGACTTACAGGAAAAACAAACAAAACCTTCCATACCTGAAGCGCCGAGCTTCCGTTTTCCCGACTTGTTCTTCCTATTACCAGTTCCCAAGCATGTGTAAAAAGAAAATTCGCATTAGATCTGTCAATTGGACCCTTCTGCATTACCGGAATATATATCCAATTGTGTTAGTCTCCATTCCAAGCCTGGAGGAATCACCCCCTTCACTCTCCCTTCATCATATCTTCCCTTCGATCTTTGTGCTTTTTTGACCCTATTGGAGTGGGAAACATCCATAATGTGCAGGGGCTTTAGATACAAAGGATGACCCCACGCAAGGGGTCACAGATAATAAGATATTGTGGATAGGTAAGGAAATTTAAAATCGAAAATGCAAAATACTTGGAAGGTTCTAAATTCAAGTGTATTCCGGACTTTGTTTCCTACTTTAATATATGTATGTACACTTGTCACAGATAGGATCAGACTAAATATATGCCAGATTCCCATCAGACGGCATTTTAAGGCATACAAAGTTACTGAAAATGAAAGATATGCTAACAATAATTCAAACGCTTCCGAATCCAACCGAATTCCTGTATCTGTGGCTACATATACTCGTATCTCATTCGGCAACCCCCTTTCATGGCAGCAATTCGTCATGATCTGTATTCCTGTTGTTTGAGTTCTTACGTGTTCCTATTAAGTCGTTCTCAGTGGCTCAATGTGGCCTTACTGGTCCCCACGACATCAGCCCCATTGGAGCAGTTGGATATCCCGAGACGGGCAAAAGTAGTACATGAGCTGGCTAGTGTAATATTGGAAAATCCTGGCAGCATAGTCTGGTCCGACGTCTTGCTCATTCCATGTGTGTTCATCCCCATATGAAACCAGGCCAAACAAAATCATCAACTATGCACACAGAACATGAAACGGGGAGAACGTCGAAAAATGAGTCGGGACAGTCAGCGAGCAAATGGGGTTGGGATCTGGGCAAGGATTTGGTATGGACTGAGTATGAGTTGGATGTGTTCTGGAAGCTGTGAAAAGGACCCTTCCAGCTACACTGACGACTGACTGCGGAACTATTATGAATGCTGTACAAATGTAGTTATTCGGTTGACTGCGTTAATGATTGCCAAGAAGTCTGGGGGGAGGAAGGAAGTAAAACCAACAACACAGCCATGTGATAAAAATTCAAGACGAATTTTAGCGAATTTTGGATTTACTGACATTAAGGGTTGATTTTGTAGTATTTCTTGGAGTTAATTTCGGGGTGGTGCTCATGGCCATATGTCGCGCTGCATTTCAAATGATTACAGAGTTAAGGAATAGCCAAGAGATTGCCAGCTCGATAACCACTTGCTGCCTAAGTACAACAAACAAAACCCTAAAATACATTATTCAGTTTTCAATTCATGCATTCCTTTCGCCACTGACTGCATATGTCGAAGTACAGATACAGGAAAACTGTGTCATTTCCATCTAGAACTTTAAATAAATGATACCTATGAGCCCAGGCATGAAGAATTGTGCTACAAAGTTTGGATGTGTCGAACCCCACTGGGACTGGGAAAGATCTGAATGGAATTTAACCTGGCTTCAGGATGTATGCCTAGGTACACACACACACCCACATATGCACAGCTCAGAGTATCTTTCACTGTTTTATTAACAACATTAGATTTATTTAAAGTACGTGTATGTGCATAGATGGCAGACAATATATGAGAAGCTGGTGTGAAAAGTTTTCGAGTCCATGAAAGGATTGTAGGTAGGACATACAAATTGAGACAAATTAGGGTATCAGCGTATTTATCAGGGAGCATTGAAGCGGTAGCCCTTAAGGGCGGCTAAGAGTTTGAATTGTTCCTAATTGGATTCATTTGTGCAAGTTTATTCTTCAAACTAGGATAAGTTTCAATAATTTTACTTCATTTCGAAAGTTAAGGAAAAGATGTCAATGTGCAAAGTGAATTAGGTTATCCTTCCTATCCCTCTTGAAGCTAGAAATTGCAGTCACGAATCGTATTCAAGTAATTTGCATTTGGAACTTTGACAAGCAAAATGACGTACTTTCTCCCCGAATTGAATGAAGCTAACCAATTCTGAAGGAGACAAACTTTGTGCTAAATATTCCGAAACAGATATGGTTTGGAAAGATGAAAACACAAACGCTGAAGTTGAGTGGAAATGTGTTTGCAACGAGGCGCCATCCTTTCCGTTCTATTATTTTTGGCGTCAGTTATCCAATGGTGACAATCGCTTAAGAGTTTCCAGTGTGTTTGCACAAAGTCAACTCTAGTTTTCCATTATTGCCTTAAGATTGTTTTGCGCGAAATAATCTAATCTTTTGGTTGGTTTTACAATGGCAATGCATTTTATTCCTTTTTGGACAGTTGTTGATGACTCCAGTAAAGTATCTTGATATGAAAGACAAATTTTCGATGGACTCTTAACTAACCAATGTCCAAATTCCCATGCCCCCTAGCTGTAAGTTCCGGTTGTTAAATAGGTAATGAATGCTTGTTCTATGGGAATTTTGTATAACCCCATCTTCATTCAACCTTCCCTTCAAAAAGACTACATACAGAAGATTCGTCTCGCGACGTATTGTTGGAATTTGTATGGTGGAAGAAAAGCATTGCACATTTTCGACATTCTTCAATCACTTGCGAATCTTCTTGATGCTACAAGAAGATAAAAGAATCTAGAAACTCTTTACTGTGGAATAGAACCTCAAACGGTCTGACGGTGAAAATGCAAATTTCGATTGCATTTTGGAAAACATAACTTTGATATTGCCGGCTTTGTATGGCATGCATTGCGTAGAGTCAAAAGTCCTTTCACATGTAACCATTTGTGCCAATTCTACCACTACTTTCAATGCTAATTAAGTGAAGAATTTTTTAAACTTCTTTTTTTATACTTAAATAAATAAATAATAAATAATAATAATAATAATAAATAAATTTTTCCAGAAGCCTTAACCAATATTTAAGTGTCAAAGGCATTATCCTCTTGACAGATATATGCATTTCTTTGTTCTTCTATTTTTCCTGTTTAATTTTCAATCAGACCACGCTTAAGCTTCATTATCATCGTCACTATAGAGGCAAATAGAAAGAAAGACACAAACATCCATAACGATCAAGATTGGAATCTGGAGACTCGTCGCTTCGAGAGGCAAACCTTCAACCAACTTAACGGTCCACTCAATGGGTAGCCTATCCCGATGATATGTGTACAATGACGAGAAGAGAGATGTACAAACTGCCTTCATCCATAATATGTTTTACCTGCCTATAGAAGGTTGTAGGTGTTTGTTGTCGCCTATCACCATCATCAACGGCGCAACAATCGGTACCCGGTCTAGACCTGCCTAAATAAGGAACTCCAGACATCCCGGTTTTGTGCCGAGGTCAACCAACTTGATATGCCTAAAAGCTGTCTGGCGTCCTAACTTACGCCATGGCTCCATCTCAGGTAGGGTCTGCCTCGTCTTCTTTTTCTACCACAGAAATTGCCCTTATAGACTTTCCGGGCTGGATCATCCTCATCCATACGGATTAAGTGACCCGCCCACCGTAACCTATTCAGCCAGATTTTATCCACAACCAGACAGTCTTGGTATCGCTCATAGATTTCGTTCTTGTGTAGGCTACGGAATCGTCCATCCTCATGTAGGGGGTCAAAAATCCGCGGAACAGCGTCCGCGAAATTCTCGCTGAGAACCCAAGACACCGAGGAGTACATGAGGACTGCCAAGATCATTATCTTGTTCAATAAGAACTTTGACCCTATGGTGAGACGTTTCGAGTGGAACGGTTTTTGTAAGCTGGCTAACAACAACCGTTCGGTTGTGATTTTCGACCCTAGATAGGAGAAATTTTCAACGGTCTCAAAGTTGTATTCTGCTACCTTTATTCTTCCGGTTTGACCAATGCGGTTTGATGTTGTTGGTTGTTTGGTTTTTGGTGCTGCCACCATATATTTTGTCTTGCATTGATTGATGTGCAACCCAAGATCTCGCGCCGCCTGCTCGATCTGTATGAAGGCGGTTTGTAGGTCTCGGATCGTTCTCCCCATGGTGTCAATATCCTCAGCATAGGCCAGTAGTTGGGTGGACTTAAAGAGGATCGTAGCCCTCGCATTTACCTCAGCATTACGGATTACTTTCTCCAGAGCCAGGCTAAAGAGGACACATGATAGAGTATCCCACTGTCGTAGACCGTTGTTGATATCGAATGGTCTTGAGAGTGATCCTGCTGCTTTTATCTGGCCTCGCACATTGGTCAGGGTCAGCCTAGTCAGTCTTATTAATTTCGTCGGGATACCGAGTTCTCTCATGGCGGTATACAATTTTACTCTGGCTATGCTATCATAGGCGGCTTTAAAGTCGATGAATAGATGGCGCAAATGTTGTCCATATTCCAACAGTTTTTCCATCGCCTGCCGTAGAGAGAAAATCTGATCTGTTGCTGATTTGCCTGGAGTGAAGCCTCTTTGGTATGAGCCAATGATGTTCTGGGCGTATGGGGCTATCCGATCTAGCAAGATAGTGGAGAATATCTTATAGATGGTACTCAGCAACGTGATACCTCTATAATTGCTGCACTGTGTGATATATTCCTTTTTATGTATGAGACAGATAATACCTCTCTGCCGGTCATAAGGTATTGATTCGCTGTCCCACATCTTGAGCACAAGTTGATGAGACACTTGGTGTAATTGGTTGCTTCCATATTTAACCAATTCGGCTTCAATTCCATGGGCTCAGGGCGACTTATGGTTTTAAGCCGGTGGATTGCACAGACAGTTTCTTCTATGGTCTCTCATCTCGGTAGGATGAGCATCGATGTGTATAAGGCTCCATCCTGCTGAGTTGTTGTCCGCGCGTGGCGGCGGAAAACCTACAAGCCTGCCTACTTTTCAACTTCACAAACCTGTTGGTTCTCCCAGGCTTCCTTTTTCCGTCGGTGAAGTTGCTTCTCCGTTCGACGGAGCTCTTGGTAGATCTCTGCGCGTACCCGCGTTCTTTGAGTATGTGACATTGCTCGGTATGCGGGATTCTTCCGTTCCGTTCTTTGCTCATATTCATTGTCAAACCAGCCGTTCCGACTTTTCTTACGGCTGGGGCGAAGTATCTTTGTGGCGCTATCAATGACGGTTTTAGTATTTACTCTCACCTGATTGTCAGAGGGGAGGTGGTGTTGTAATTTGAGCCCGGAGTACCATGCCAACGAGATGTTCTGATATCCATCAAGGCTGAAAGGTAATGGCGTTCAATCAGCACGTGGTCAATTTGGTTGAATGTGGTCCTGTCTGGAGAGGCCCACATATGTTTGTGGACCGCTTTTCGCGCAAACCAGGTACTTTCAGCAACCATTTCGTGCGATACTGGTAACTGAATAATCCGCAGTCCGTTATCATTTGAATCCATATGTAAGCTATGGGATCCGGCGTATCGCCTGAATATGGACTCCTTCCCTACTTGACTGTTGAAATCTCCAAGTATGATTTTTATATCATGCCCCGAACAGACTTCGAGGGTCCGTTCAACTGCCTCGTAGAAGATATCCTTCTCCGACTCTGCAGTGTCCTCTGTAGGGGCGTGAACGTTTATGAGGTTCATATTTCTAAATTTGCTAGAAAATGCATAGCCTTTCGCTTTTATTTTCAAAGCCGATAACAGCAGGTTTCATTTTTTGGCTGACTATGAAACCTATTCCGAGCACATGGTTTACTGGATGGCCGCTTTAATATATGGTGTGGTGGCTCTTCTCCAGGAAACCGGTCTCTGTCCAACGCATCTCCTGCAACAATGTTACATCAGCCCTATATTGGGGCAGGGTATCGGCTAGCTGCTTAGTAGCTTCATCTCTGTACAGGGAGCGCACATTCCATAAGAAAATGCGCAAATCGTTATTCCTTTGCCGTTTCCGGGTTTGTCGTTGTTTTATCCGCCCAGTACGAGGCTCCTGTTCTGGCTTCGTAACTTTGGTTTTCCATGTAGGGTTGTCAGCCCTACCCAACCCCAACCTGGAGGATCAGTTGGTACAATTTGTCCTGTTTTTAAATGCGGGAGACTCGTCTTCATCCTTCTCCATCTGCAGCTTTTCGATAAGAAAGAACTCCCAGCGATCACCACGTGGAGGTGGAGATAATGTTTGGTAGTAGAGCTGTTGGTGTTGATTTAGCAGGCGTTTCCTAGGTTTTATGCTCTATCGTAGTTATCAATCCACGTTTCACCCTGGGACCTATAATACCTTTTCACCATTTGTCTATAGCCTCTTTTAAGTACAACCCCGAGACTTCCTTCTAATGCAATTAAGGCATCAAAAAAGAAAAAAAAAGAAGCCAGTATTCCACTATTAAAGCGGGAAGACGTTAATGGGCGTGGTCTTTCCTATTTGTAGCCTTCTGAGAGGTGGTGACGGAGTGACCCGTTTTGTCAACTAATAGTACGTCAGGCTTTTCGTATGGTATGTGCCGATCAGTTAAAACCAGTCTCGATACATGCTATAAGTAGAACTATAGAGTATTTCCTACTGCGGCTTATACCGGTAAATGGCAGATGTTCCCGTGATAAACCCATGCTTTTATGCAAGCTTTTGGTGGATCTCCTTACATACAGCATTGTGCCTGTTCGCGTATTACGCCAATGCCATAACAGTGCAGCCAGAAATGATATGGTCCAACGTCTCTAACGCCGAACCACACATTCTGGGCTGGTCGTTCCCCACCGTCGACAAGACCGTCCTGAACGGCACACATAAATCCCCAGCTCACCAAAAAGTTCCCCAGCAAATGTTTATCTGTTAAGCAAATGTAAATCGACAAATGGTTGCCAGAGACAATTCATGTGTTCACCGTGCATTGCCTTCGACTTCCATTCATCGATCCGCTCTTGCTCGGAACTCTCACCTCACCCAAAGGATTGAGAGATCGACCCTTCAAGTTAAGCATAGTCAGCCCGCAATCTGCTTTACAAACAGCCACATGCAAGAGCTGTAAAAACAAGGAAGTCAACTTGGCGATGATGTTGTGCCCCATCGTCAACCACGCCCCAGCCTCCGATAACACAAGACAGATTCATCGGCTCTAACATGTGCGTCAGTTCGCACTTTATTGCGAAAGTATCATTTAGTAACCATTAAAAGGGGTTCAGAGTCATACAAAACCAAAGGCAATTTAATTAATTTCCCTGGAAAGTGTCTCTCCATACGTGGATGGGCTGGTGGGGGCTGGGGTGTTTGTACTTTCAGATGAGTGCACTGATAATGTTATATACTACCCTTGAGTTTGTAAAGGATTAGTAAGCGAGTAATCTAGTGTCTTCGGGGTCCTCTACCGTGTTCTTTTTAAAGATAAAGTAGGCATTCCCCGCAGTGAGAAAGGGTCGCAATTCCTCCGACCAAGTTTATACTATGTGCCATTGGACCATTTATACTGGTGAGCTTTTCATACCGAAAATTCTCTACCCAATCTAGACCAGGACCCCTACAATTCTTCCAGCTGTTTATGGCTCGTCGAACCTCCTCTTTGGAAACATCCGACAAATTCGTTCCCGGCATAATTGCATGGCGGGTGCCTTCAGCGGTAATCCATTCAGCATGTTGGTCGGGTAACTCCCAAAGTCCACCCCAATATTTGCTCCCATTACCGAAAACTATATTGTCTGGAAGCTCTGATGGGATTGTTTGAGTGTTCTGAAAAAAGCGTCGTTGGTTCCTCCTCTACGTTGCATTCTGAATACACCCGGAGTGGTTTTCGCCATACCGTCGCAGCCGACTGCATACGATAGAAAGTTTCCACTTTAGTGTGTCCATAATTTCAACTAAGGATGTCTCACTGGGTGTGTCATAGTTTCGGTTAACCCTCTACACTTTATTTTCGACCCGTCTGCTGAGACTGGCAGTGCTGATTTGAATCAGCCCAATATTATCGTGCCGGAATGAGTCCTTCTGGTGCTCTAGACGAATTTCCCATGATTGATCTCTTCTGTCAGTCAAACCAATAACGCGGAAGCGAACCTTCCAACCGTGCAATCTGACAACCGTAACTGGACCACAATTCACAAGCGATTGTAGTTGCAGTATCGACATATAAACATACCGTCCAGATGCAATTTCATGATTGATTTGAGATAGAACTCCCAGAGTTAGTAGGGATACATAGACCCTGGGAATACCTGGTCTATATAAAGGATCAATTTCCAAAAATTCGGTACACATTCTTTGAAATTCCCCCGACCCTCAGCGGCGGCTTCGGTCGGACGGTGAAGAAAGTTCAGTCAGTCTCAAGCGTCCGAGACGATCGGACGAGTGCTCACGAAAGTGCCGAGTGAAAAATCCAAAGTGCGGAGTGAAAAACAAAACAAAACACAATCGCGACCGTAGTGTTTTCGATCAAACATTCAGTGGCGAGGCGCTATGTCAAAGCGCCCGGTTGAGGACAGGTCACTGTCGCCCCAGGGGATGGATCCTGAGCCCAAGAGGATTCACCCCCTTGGGGACAGCGAAAGCGAGGCTCCATCAAGTCCCGAAGCCAGTCGGGAACCCGCCCGAGAAGATAGCGAGTCGGACATGGCTCGCGAAACGTCAGACGACGATCAAGACGATGTCGCCGCCCTGCGGAGACAGGTACAAGAACTGAGAAACTCCCTGAAGGAGATGACAAGCCGGTACGACCGGCTCTCTGCGTTGTTCAGCTCTTCATTAGTGGAATCTACCATCGCCCTCAACAAGTCATCTCAGCAACCCAATACAGCAACTACATCAATTCATGAGAACCAAGAAGAACGGTCGATGGCAGAAATGGAAATTCCCACACCGAAGCCACAACAAAAAATAGCCTCAGCAATAGCATCTACACCCTCACCCCATCTAACGACAACAACAACGAATGTCACCGAACATCCAGCCCGACAACTACAACAACCAACCACACACACCCCGATAACAACCACCACAACCACGCAGCAAGCCGCTCAACCAGCCAAATCCACCCCACCAAGGGTAAGTCAGGAAAAATTCCCGCCGCTAATTATCCGCGCTGACCCCACAACCACTAAAGATATCACTAACAAAATTCTGTCCACAATCCCCAACAATATATCCCTTAAAAAAACATCAATACGCTCAACCCACGTCCTCGCCACCTCCCAGGCAGATTACGATTCTGCAAAAAAGCTACTTAAAGAAGGAAACCACCCCTTCTTCACGTATACTCCGTCACACCTCAAACCAATGAACCTAGTCCTCCGAGGACTAGATTATACATACTCTCCCGATGAAATCCTCAAGGAGCTACACCGCCTCGGCATCTCCGAAGCCATCAGCGTTCGTCAATACGAGACTAGCTCCTCCCGACGAAACGCGAAACCCCTCCACCTCTTCCTTGTAACGTTTTCCCCCAAATTCCAGCAGGCCACTCTCACGAAAGCCAGGGCGATGTTTCACTGCATCGTGAAGTTCGAAGCCGTCCAGCTACACGAAATCACCCAATGCCGGAACTGCCAGCGCATTGGGCATGCAGCGTCAAATTGCAATCTGGCTTACCGTTGCGTTAAATGCAACACCCCTCACGGGCCACGACAATGCCCCAAGAAGCAGGAAGAAAATCCATCCTGCATCAACTGCGGAGCCAACACTCATCCGGCTAGTTATCGCAACTGCCCGATGTTCGTGCAAGCCCGCGCCCGCCAAACACAACAATCACCCCCCACAAAGCATAACCCTGCTCCACCAACCAAACCCGGTCCCCAACCAAAACCCGTTCAGGTCCCCGCCCCGTACAACCCTACGTCCCCACCACTCTCTTACGCTGCGATGGCCAGGAACGCCTCGCGCCCAGTCCCCACCTTTGACCTCGACTCCGAGATCCACTCCCTCTTCAACACCTCCACCACCCAACTAGCCTCCCAACTCACCTCATTCCTCCCCACATACAACTCCCTTTCCTCGCCGATGGAGAAGAGACTCGCTCTCCTCTCCTTCCTCTGCCAAGTGTCCCCCAGTAATGTCCACTAAAGTGGTATTACTGAACGTAAATTCGGTGGTCAGTCGACAAAAACGTCACGATCTAACTAATTTCTTGTCCGTCTACAAACCTAACCTACTCCTCCTCACAGAATCCAAACTGCACCCAAGGCATAAGCTGCACATCCCCAACTATACCACCTTCCGCTCCGACCGTGTTGACCGCCCAGGCGGAGGCACAGCCATACTAGTGGCAAATCCCCTAGACGCTCAACGGGTCTACATCCCAAACACTATTGCCCCATCCATGGAGCTAACCATTGTCTTCATTGCCACACCTTCCTCCATCACATTCCTAGGTAGCCTCTACTGCCCCGACCAAACCCTCAATCCCGCTGACATCTCCAACCTTACACAACACCTCAAAGCCCTCCCAGTCAGCCGAAACAAGCGTTTCTCCCTTGTACTAGGGGGCGACCTAAATGCCAAACATAACACCTGGTATAACACCACTATAAATGCCAATGGCAATAGGTTAGCCAACTGGTACTCACAACACTCCCACCCTCTACAGCTCACCCTTCTCCCCACCAACCAACCCACCTACCACAGGCAAAATACCCACTCCTTCATCGACCTCTTCCTGGTAAGCAACCACCTTCTCGTACACCCCAGCACGCCTACCTCCCCCCAAGACCTCCCCACCATCCCCGGCTTGAGCGATCATGACGGAGTGGTTCTCCACTTCAATATCACCGACCGCCTCCCCAAATCCCAGCCTAAATTCCTTCCCAACTACGCTGCCACTAACTGGCAACGCCTCAACTACAACCTAGCCGACAAACTCTCGACCATCCGCCTCCCGTCCAATCCGTCTCCTACCGAAATCGATTCAGCCGTGGAAAAGCTCACGGAATCCACACAAAAAGCTTGCAACGAAACCATCCCTCTCAGACCACTAAACTACCAGGGCCTAATCACCCTGCCACCACACATCCTAGACCTCATCAAACAAAAATCAACCCTACGACGCCAACTCCACAGGCACAGGTACGCTCCTCAATTTAACTTCCTCAAGTCACAAATCCACTCCCTCACACAACGCATCCAATCCCAGATCCAGACGCTATACGCTGATCACTACGCGGTAAAGCATGCGAACATCTCGCTTAATCAGCAAACATGCAATAAACTCCGGGGTACCTGCCCCCGACTAGCCAAACCCCGCTCAGCCAGCGTCCTCCCACACAACACCTCACCCAAAGCCCACGCCGACCTGATTGCTAACAGCTTTCTAGCCGCCCACCACACCACCCAACATTTGTCCGACCCACCCACAGAAACAGCGGTGCGCCAACACATACACAACATCACTACCACGCCAGCCATCCACACCGAATTCCCGATCCCACCATCCGAATCTACAACACCCTACTGCTTACCAATACAAGCCGTCACACCCCAAACAGTTGAATCCATTATCCTCTCCCGAAATAATAAAAAATCTACCGGACCCGACCACATCCCCATCATCATCCTCAAAAAATGCGCCAAAACCCTAAGCCCCTTTCTCGCCCAACTCTTCAATCAATGCCTCCTCTCTGCACACTTTCCCACCCCATGGAAACGAGCCCACATCGTCCCAATCCTAAAAAAGGACCAGCCTTCAGCTTCCCCGGGCAGCTACCGCCCCATCTCCCTCCTTAACGTGACATCGAAAATTTTTGAACACGTCATCCACGATATCATGCTCCAACACATCACCGACCACGCCATTATCCCCCCCTTCCAGTTTGCCAACAGGCGCGGCCACGGCACCTCACATGCCCTCCTAGTCCTCAAAACCGACATCCTATCCCAACTAAACAACAACATCCCCACCACAGCTTGCCTCCTCGATATCCAGAAAGCCTTCGACGCGGTCTGGCACGACGGCCTCACCTACAAACTCTCCCACACTTTCAAATTCCACCCACAATTATGCAAACTCATCCTTAACTACCTGTCTGATCGCCAATCCTTAGTCCGTATCCACGATACCCTGTCCGACCCTTACAGTCCTCCCGCAGGCATCCCCCAAGGCTCAGTTCTGTCAGCAACCCTCTTCTCCCTATACACCGCCGATATCCCACTCCAGCACCCTACCAACTCCCCCCAAGCAGTCAAAACCATCCAATACGCTGACGACTTGATCCTCTACACCTCTTCCCGGAGAATAAAATCCGCCCAAAACCGCATCAATACTTCAATCCAAACCCTCAACAAATTCCTCCAATCCTGGAAACTCCTACTCAACCCCTGCAAATGCGAAGCCATCGTCTTCCGCGGTAGAGCCACCTTTACCCGCAAGATGCTGGCCGACACCCGCAACCTCACTATCAAGATCGGACCTTCTACCATTCCCTCCGTCAAATCCACTAAATACCTGGGAATAACCCTCAATACCCGCCTATCACCCATACCCCAGGTAAATTCCATCATTTCAAAGACCCTAACAGGACTAAAAACCCTATGGCCCATCCTTAAGAAAGACTCCGCCATCCTCCCTAAAGTGAAACTCTACTGCTATAAGCAGCTAATCCGTCCCTTAATTACATATGGATTCTTCGCATGGTGTGACGTCTCCTCAGCTCAAATGGAGCGCCTTCGGGTACGCGAAAGGAGGTTCTTCCGCCTCTCCCTTTCCCAGTCCAATATCCACTCCAACCAAGCTGTCTACGACGAGGTAAAGTGCTCCCGCATAGACCAGATCCTCCTTACCTCACTAACCAAATTCCTCATCAAATGTCAAGCCCATGAAAACAACCTCATCCAGTTTTACTCCCACATACGAAACCATAACACTAACCCCACATACCGCCACCATCCCCTCCCTTCAGACCTCCTAACCCTTTCCTCCCAAAACAGCAGTTATCGCGGCGGGAAGATGATCATATTCAACCGCCCATACGATCGACATCGCCCTGGCCTCGTCTACTCCACCGCCCAATAACACCACCTTCCCCTATATGTATCCTTCCTCCATCCATTCATGCAACACAATTATCCAACGAACAAACAACAACATAAGAGGGGTTTTTCCTGACTTTCCCCTCTATAACATTAGCCATAGGATAAATTAATACCACCATAAATTAAGTCTAGTATTAAGCAAAATGTTAATTTCTAGGTAAAGTTAAGCTGTTAGAGATAAGTCTAGTATTAATTTTAGTCATAAACTACCTGTAACAAAATCAAACAAAATAAATTGAATGTGTTAAGAAAAAAAAAAAAACGGTGAAGAAAGTACTGAGACTGCTCCCTGCAGTGTGACGTTCTATTGTTGATGCCACCGGCTTTGCGGTACTGTGGGAAGCGTTCGACGAAACTCAGGTATAACGTGCAGGCTCTAACTGACCCCACTATTATTATTTCGGAGTAGGACTGGATGATAAAAAGGTTGATTTTCTCACTCCAGTTCGTTTGCTGTCTACGCGAACTTGCTGAAGTAGTCAGAGGGGCCCGATCCAGCCACCAAATTAGACGACTCCCGCTGGTTATCCGTACCGGATCTCTGATATTTCCTTCTCTTTATCTAATGGATTTGCATTTTATACCTAAGTGCCAGGTGATAGCTTTCTACAAAGTTCCTGGGCTTTCCATAACTACCCCTTGAGACGCTGCGGTGGCTTACACCCATTTAGATTGAAGCTATCTATCCCTCCTTCTTCACAACCGGGATTGGGGTCAGCTACAGCGGAATTTATATTATTTCTTTCACAATTTTGATTATTACCAATTTATGGTCAACTCAATTGCATTACGTACCCTTTCCGAAGATTATAAAACTTAGCTTGAGCATTTCTCTTTGGGTAGATATTTTTGATCTCTGTTTCAGTTCCAAACCAAGCAAGTATCTTGCTAATTGTTCAATAAGTAACAGACATACCCAGATTTAAACGAAAGAAAGATGTAATTTACCTGTTCAAATTTCCATCATCATTCAGGTGTCACTACCTGGTTGCCCTTTCCATAATTGGGTCAATATGCCACACTCAATTACTGATTACCCACACTTGGCACCATAAATCACTAATGTGATTTATCTCCTGCACCGAATGCTCTTAAATAGCTCCTCAAGCGACACTCCAAAGTGAGGAGAAAGCAACGCATAAATGCAAAAGATCTAAACAAATCAAGCTTAAATCCGCCTTCGCACAGTTGGCCTGGCACACGCACCAAAGTATCTTTTATATGTTACTGCCTGCATTTGCGTCTGCCTTCTCAAGATTTTATTATAAGTTCATGCGCCCAACACCCTCCCGCATTTACAAGGTGGAGTATCTTGATCTCTCAAATAATATTCAAGATACATATTTGAATGCGCTCGAGGTGCTTGATTAGCTTTCGGCTGATCAAAATGTGTGAAAACAGTTCACTCCAGCAATGGGGGCATGTTTAGTCTTGTAATGTCGGCCTTTTGTATCTAAAAGCGTGCGCAGGAGGCATATGTATATTAGCGCTAACACGAGTAACTTCTCCAGCAAATTAAGTTATGTTGAATGTTTGCGCTTTGGGTAGCGACTGTTTTAGGAAGCTAAATCTAAAAATATAATTTCTCAGAAAAAGATTTTTGTGTCTGGAAGCAATCTAGGAGGAAAAATTTCAGTAATTATGGTTAGCATTGTGTTTTTCTGGCCTGAAAATTAAAAGCATTTTGGAAGAAAGGGGAGAGCTATTTGAGATTAATGTAGTTCATAAAGAATTAGTGCTTAAGGGAGGGCACAAGTTAGAAGTTCCAAATTATTTCAAAATAAATATATGAGAATTCATTTTTGAACTTTTTCAAACGTGATGTGATCGAAAGACGGGAGTGGCAATGGATAGGTAACACATTAAGGAATGGCGACAATTGCATTGCTGGCAAGGCCATGTAGCGGAATCCACTCTCCGAAGATGGCCCACGAGCAAATCGCCCCAAAAGCTCTTGACGCAGAATAGTAGAGAAGCAGAGCGAACGTCTCGGAAAGTCCAGCGGGGAGCTGAAGCGTATTTTCTTTAGACAATTTTGGACTATTTGATTACCAAGTTTGAAGAGAAAGTGTATTGAGTAATACTCAATAATTTAGTAGTAGTAATTAAGGTGCGTATAATAAGAGTAATCCTCTGGCAAATACACAAAGATTTGAAAGAATGAAAGTGGCCGAAGAGAATATGGCAAATAAATTCTGATTCAGGAAGCAGAAATTCGTCATGAGTAAACTTTTTATACAACAAACTAGTACACCTCTGAAAATTAAGAAAGAAAGTAAACGAGACTTGCTATGAATCGAAAATGAGGAACACAACTGAGGCAACTGATGAGAAACTCCTTGATGTCTTCGCATACTGGGAACAAGTCTATCCTTTGCAAAACAATATAATATAGTATGTATATCGTCCAAAAAGTGCACTAAGACTCTGACGCTATGCAGAATGATTTTTCAACATGTTGGGACGTTGACTCCTCCCCACGAAATGAGACCAATTCGAGGCTCTTATGTTGAAAACCTCTTCTGGAAAATGTCGTTCCCTTTCTGTCAAGTATAACATTTGCTACCTTTTTGCGATAGGAAAATTCCCGTTGATATGTTTAATGAGGATAAGCTATTTAGGGTGTTGACCACTACGCGCTTGAAACCAAAAGGCAGTCTAAACCGTGGCGACACACCTTTTCACTTTCGCCAAAAGTCAAAAGCCATAATTTCAAATGATCGAATATCTGACAAATAAGGGAGACTATCAACAGGGCAAGATACTTTGAGACCCTAAAAAAATTGACAAGTGTCATTCAGTAGGCAAAATTATTCAACAAAAAATAGGGACTGCAAGCCAGGACTGTCTTCTGGGTGAACATAGCCACAGTACAGCCCCGCCCCTCAAGAGCAGCATATCCGAGCGCGCCTGCTTAGAAGTCATGCACTACAGAGGCCTTGAATATTTAATCACACCTCTTTCTTCTTGACTACCATAATACAATAAATCGGTAGTCAACGGTAGCATGCATTACAAAGATTCGTGTACTGGGGTATCTCAAAAATACGGCCCAGATTATGGGGAGTAACTCGAATTGACTACACCTCATGGAGAATTAGTTTTACTAAGCTTCATCGCAAATAGAGGAGAATACGGCGAAGTGATAGAGCTACGGGATCATAGTCGAGATTTATTTAGAGTCGTACGATTTCCCGATTCACAACTGCATTTTTTAGTTTTCGGCCATCTGCGAAGCGTGTTAATTGCTGAAGTAGTAAGCGATCTCTACACGAAATACAATACATTAATTTGTTAAACAACTCAAGCCGCTATATGAAAAGCCGATGAAGTTTATTAATTTATAGTCTGAGTAAGCATTGCCTAATTACACTGCGGCGATTTACTCAGTGTGAACATCATTTTGGTTCCCAGGCGCAGATACAATTCACCCAAAAATTGGTACCCCGACTACCTCACTAGACAGGTCGAGTCAGCGAAATTACAGCTGCCGCGTAAATCAGAGTCCTTCTGACAAGTTGAAATTCTAGACCCCATCCAGTATATTTAATATATAATAATATGGCCATCATACCATTCACGAAAAAGGACACATTTACCACGCTAAAACATATGCCATGGCCATATGCATGGAGCAGCGGTTTGCACGCAAAGATGCCGCTAAAATGGACAGACTTGTTACCAAACATTCATGCATTCCATCAGCAAGTTTCAACCAGCGGACTTAAGCAGTACATTCATGGACCACTTTACAGATGTCTCCAATAATACCATAAGATCCCATAAATCTTAGCCTTACACCTTGCCACCAAAATTGGCGTCAATCCGTATAATCGTTTCTGAAAAAAAAAATGCGTGTGACAGACAGACAGGCAGTCTGACAGAGAGATAGACGGACAGATGCGCAGACAGACAGTGAACGAATTTTATTAAGGTTTGTTTTGCACAAAACGTGAAAAATGAACAAGACCTTTCTTCCTTGAAACGCTAAACTTCTGGTTTCCAATTTATTATATATTTCGCACCCCCCAAATCGTATTGTTTACGGCTTTGAAATGGCATTATTGTACCATAGGAGCCTTTATCTTCACTTCTTTCCCTAAATCCCAGCGTCTGTCTCGCCTTCCTATCTCGATCCTTTATATGATGATTTTCTTGTATCGCGATTATTGTTGCTTTTGTTGGGCCACACTTCCGACCTCAACATCTCCTCTAGAGATAATGGAGTCCAATAGTTACGTTGAGGGCGTCATTCAACCTCCTTCTTTTATCCTCGAATCTCGGATAATGGGAAATAACGTGTCTCCTGTTCTCGGAGCAAATAACGCATTCAGGATAGTCGGAGCACACATCATTTTGATGCAGATACTTCCTATGGCCTCCGTGTGTTGCAAGGAATTTTATTAGGTAGTGGGGATCACGGGATCAGTGTATGGGTCCAGCGACTTTTCGCACCCTTGCTGACATCTCCAGCAAAAGTTCCTTGGCAGTGGTTTCCAGAAGTCTGCAATCACCCGGGGCGAATTCACCCGCCTATCCACCTTTTTTAGAAGCAATGCAAAGAAGTTATTTCCGCGATAGCACAAACTACCTCAACCGGTACTATCCTAAATGTGGTGCACACCGTCAGCGTGATGGGCCAATATGCCAAAGTCATCCTCCTCTGGTGAACTGCGAGATAAAGTGAAGAAGGTAGGAAGTGAGTGAAGGGGCTGGCAGGAAAGTAACCGTTGCATCGAAATAAACACTTTGAAATTAATTTCAGTCCATATAAATTCAGAACGATTCGAAATTAACGTCTTTCAAATGATCTGACATGACAGACTTATAAGGGGCATAATTTCCTATGGCCGTCATACTAGTTTCATTCAAGCTAACTTGTTTTCCATCGATTTCGAAGAAGCTTTTGGCAAAGTCAACAGGGAATATTTTTAAAGGGCTGTGCTCGACTACCAACACTATTTCTTCCCATTAGTTTTTACATTCTTTCTACTCTCTACTCGGGCCAAATGGCTCGGGATTTGGACACTTAATTCAAGGGCTCAGAGATTCATGCCTGTGTTGATAGCTGTGGACACCAGAATTTAAAGGGTACCTAACAGAAACCTTGACATTCAAAATCAACAACGGTCTAAGGCAAGGGGATGCCCTATCATGCGTCCTCTTTAACCTGGCCCTGGAGAAAGTGATTCACGATGTAGATATCAATGCAAGAGGCACCATCTTCTTTAAGTCCACCCAACTATTGGCATACGCTAACGATATTAACATTCTGGGAAGAACAAACCGAGATGTATAGTCAACCTTCATCCAGATCTGGCAGGCGTTGACTGGCGCTAGATCTTGGACTGCACATTACTCAAGGCAAGACGAAGAGCCTATTTCAGCTAATAAAAACTGCTCCCCTCGAAACGTCTCACCATAGGGTCAAAGCTCTTACTGTACAAGACTATGATCTTGCCAGTCCGTATGTATTCCTCGGAGACCTGAGTTCCTTACTAAGGCAGGCTTAGACAGGATACCGGTTGTTGCGCCGTTGATGACGATGTTTATAGTTTTAAACGTACATTAAACTTCCCCTTTTTCCTTAAATAAGTAATGCTTCATCTTACATGTTCCTAATGCCCTTCAATTGCCTGTGCTTCTAAGGGATACTTCAGTACCACTTTAAGAAATATTAGGTCTGGTCATATCGGAATGAAAGCAGACGAGCTAGAAGCTAAGCCGCTTCAAAATTGCAATGAATGAATTCACTACATAGACCGTCTTTGCGTAATTCAGATCGAGTTTGTCGATCGCTCTTATTGAGACTTTCATAAAATTTTCTCTGGCAACAAGGTGTCATTCCTTAAAAGTTCTTTTGGTACTTTCCATGCCAAGAGACATCACAAATTGCTGCTTCAGTTACTCGAGGATTCCCATGATTAGTATGTTATTGCAGCGATGTTGGTTTTGAATGATATCTCCATCATATCTATATACTCGTGATAACTCGGCCAGTCTCATTGTCCAACTTTTCGATCCTGTCACCAATCAATACTTTGGACGATAGAGCGGACTAATATGAAGGATAAGTTGTCATTCTAGTCATTTTAGGTACACGATATTTAGATAACATGCTGGTCCCAAGCCAAGATAAAGAAGAAGGGTGTGAGGCCACGTACTTTGCACTATCCTCAGTAAAACAAAAATAAAATCCTGAGATCAGGGAAAGAGAATTGTTCCACTATGCTAAATCCTACCTGACCTCCCCTAGTGGTAGGTCCTGCCACAGACCGAGTAGGGAACTGCATCCCCTGTCGCTAAAAGCAAAATGATCCTGTGTTCACCTCAGTTGACACAAGAAGACGGCCCTCGATCCTGTGGAGAAATGGGCAAAAGTTCTTGAGGCTTGGGCGGCTTCAGGAAGTAAATAAATTAGTTCCAGCAAAACAAATACGAGTCTACACTATAAATATTGACACCCTCACTGGAAAGATGGAGGAACACGCAAAAGCCCCTCGGAAAATGCGCATTGATATTTGCGCACTGCAAGAAACTCGATTATGTTGCCCCAAAGCTACGAAACAGAACGCAAATGCGGTAAAAATTTCTTTAAACTTTTCTATTTTGATAGCCCATACACTCAACGCAGTGTTGGCATTGGAATCTCAGAGGGTTTATACGATGCTGATTAAGCTCACCATTATATCAGCTCATCGTACGATTCACTTCTTTACCGTATACGCACCACAGACGGCGGCCGGATGACGGGGAGCATGCGACTTCTCGATGCAAAGACCTGCACTATCAAACTGATTGGGCAACGTTTGATGCGTGCCGCAAATGTTTGACGAATTTCAAACATTTTTGAAATGTCTTGCGCAACTGAGACGTTTGCGCAACGCTAAGAGCTGCAACATAATTTTGGTAAAGGTTGAATTTTCAACCCCATCCCGGGAGGGGAGAGAAGTTTATGGAGGAGGAAGGGGCCGTACCCTTCTTCAAACCCGAACAAAACTCGATGCGCCTATCCCCTTTAAAATGTTATGGCCTCTGAAAGTGGGGTTCCTTTTAACATCAGCATATCCTAGTTGAATTTTCAAGCCTATCCCGCGAAGAGAACAGAATGGGCAGTATATGTAGAAGAAAGAGAAAGGTTCTCTTTTTCTATAATAGATCCGTTAAATGACTGTGGCCCGACTGAGCCGTATTCCCGAAGTGGTAAAGGAGGTCCTCTCTCTCAAATTGCTCTCCTATATCATAAAGTTTTTTGAATGAATTATTGACAACCACATTCGCGGGGGGGAGTTTGTTTATTAAGAACTCGGGAACTACTGAAGCAACATACGCTGCACAGTTCCTCATGAAGAAACACTATGAGCATCGCCCTCCTTTCATTTCATTTTTATTTCCAAACCCTCTATGGCAAACTTATCTGGGGTAACATCTTGTACCAGAAAAACCCGTACGCTGGTTTTAGTTGCTCTACCACGATCCTAACAGTAACAATGAAAAACTATCACCGTCAGTGGCAGTGACCTGCTCAGAACTGAGCGATTTAAATATCGCGGGTCCGCCAATGGAGAACTACTTTGAAGAAGTGTTCCGCAATTGACGTTGTTTTTTACCGACTTATCAACGAAAGTTTCAAATCTAAAGTTGACCCATGCGTCCGCCTTCTCGCTCTCTATGGTTTCGAGTGTTCGCCGACTATAAAAGATAATGAACGCGGTAATGGACACGTTAAACCAGTGGCAGATCATCGTCTTCGACGGCATGGGCATTTAATCCGATCTAACGAAAACTCACTTACCAAGATTGGTCTGAGCAACGAAGTCGTTGGGAAATGGCCAAAATGCCGGCAGAGAGAACGGTGGCTTTGTACGCTGGATAGCTTCGCAAAGTCATCCCAATGAGACGTTTGGTAAAGCAAAATTGCGCAACCAATCAAAATGCCGACCCTGCTTCTGAACTAGACAAAGGCTGAAGCGGTGGTTCGGTTTGAATCTTCGTATATATGAATTAAGCACGGACGATAAATTCACTGGTTTGATTTGTCGACCATACGACGTCTAAAATTTTCAATTCCTGACGAATTTTCCGCAAAAATGTCCAAGAGCGAGGAACCACCCTCTCAACCATGTTGGATACCACCTTCCTGTCTCCGCAATCCCAGCACAATATCCCATTCGCACTAGTAATTAGGACACATATCTCGTAATGTCTCCGTGATTGTGGTTGGTCATTTCACACCCTAGGATCACACACCCCCTTAAAAGAAATTTTCGAGTCAAAAATTTAATCAAAAATTCTGGCGAGCTACAGAGTATGGAACGATTTCTGGATTTTCTACAACTTCTTCGAAGAAATGATTAGTTCTGATATTCCAATGAAATATGTGTTGGCTCACTTTTTGCTTAGGATTTGAAGGTCCTCTTTTTGTGAATATGGAAACTGAGTAAACGTATCTGAAAATAGTCCAACTATTTAAATTACAAAATTGTTTTCGGTTCTATTATAATTGTTTCTGTAGCCCGAGGGGAGTCAATGTTCGAACCGAATTCTCCCTAGCCGACCAGCTCTATGTGCGCTCCACTAAGTCTACCTGATATTTTAAGACGCGGTTTTTGTTGGTAACCCAGAAGATGTGACTCACCTACTCATTGCAATTATCTATTAAACTCAGGTGCGGATAAAATTCTCTTAGTTCACCTTACTAACGATGACATAAACATTTTCTTGCAGTCTATTCGCCTGTGATATACTATGTCCGTCTTATCTTATCACTCCACGCCGACATTCATATTTCAGTAATTACCGAAATTTTCGGTAAATCTAGAGCAACCAAGCAAGATTGCCTACGCCTATTAATCATTGCCAAGTGAGAGTTCATGCCGTTTTATGACTCCTTCATCTTCAATGCCGGCTACCTACTTATTACCGGAAAATGTACTACACTTTTGCCTCGCAGATTTAATCCAGTCATACTTGGCAACTAAATACTTTCCCGAAGCAATCTGGTCGTACCCAAACACAATCTTTCCCAATTCTCTTCAGTTTTTCAATCTTGTATCTATTTCCTGGGGAAGACGGGGTTTGTGTCAAGAAATTTCATAAATAGTGACGTCTTTGTGTTGTCTTGAAGAAATAACGAAAATTCATTCTGAATGGGCCGAGTTGACTGACTGATCGTCAATCTTACAATTTATGCAAAGAAAACTATCTTTTCGAGTGCTTGCTCCCACAATCTGAAGACCTATCCATTCTGTAGTGTGGAGATATCTCTTGTCCAATAGACTTAGTATGGGCCAGCTGTGGATTCAGTTGTTCGGTAAAGCTTGATCACGGTGTCGCGAGGGTGATCTCCGATTATTATCGTAAAATGCTATGATGTGCAATGAAAAGCTTGGTGAAATTTTCCGCGTGATTGCACCGATAGTGTCAGTGTGTGGTCCTGAATCTGGGGTGAAAATTTAATCGAGTATCTTAGGAAATAATAGTCCGGAACGCGTAAACTTCGTGGTGGTTTGAAACAAATATCTTATTGTGAATACCAGAGCCTAAGTGGGTTATTTATTAGTTTATCTATAAAAGATCTATAGTCCCCACCGTAATGTATTGCTTCTTACTTAAAACAGAATCCCCTGTAATCGCCCAAAAGTTACATAGCTTGATCTAGGGGCGGCTCGACGTCACCCCTCTGAAAATAAACATTATCAGTTGAAAGTGAAAGAAGGTGTATGCGCTCACTGTTTACACTAGCGAATCGGCAGACTACTGGGGAAATTAGATAGTTCTCACGGGTGCAGTTCAGATACATCGTATCTTGCGTGTGCGGTCAACAACAAGTGAAAATTCTATGAGGGATCTACAATTTGTTCTTAAAATAGATAACATTCAGACACTTGCTAATCCCCGTGATCTGGGGGATGCCAAAAAGACAAGCGGTTCGATACACGGAAGGTAGGGCAGAAGATACATTTGATAATCGTGCCATTTACACGATTAAAGACGATTTATCTTTGAGATAAGGAAGTTGATGTGTTGGTGTTTGTTTATTGAAGAGTGCATTGGGTCATGCTGTTCGCGTGCCAATAGGAAAATTTGTTTTTGATCATTTTCTGTTTATTTAAAGTTTGTGTTTTAATTTTTCATCAAAGTTAGCGTTGAAAGGAAAGCCGTTTTCGTGAATAGGCCATGAGTTGTGTGTATTTGTTATACAATTTTTTTTCTTCAGCCTTTGCCCCATTCACAAGCGGGGTCGGCTCGTCGTGATCCGTTTGGCCATTTGCCTCCATCAAATGCCTGATCTGGATGCACTCTCGAGGCTTTTAAGTCCCCATCCAGCGTATCAAGCCACCCTTGTTTCGGCCTGCCCTTGGTCGTTTACCATCGACTTCCATGTTCAGACCAATCTTGGAAAGTGAACTCTCGTTAGCGCGAATTACGTGAACATACCATCGAAGATGCCTTTCTTTCAATTTTTCCACTATCCCATAACGATCGCGGATATCCTCATTTCGGATGTAATAAAAACGGGTCACGCCACCAGCCCAACGCAATACCTTCCCATTACCTCCATTACCGCAAGACGCCGTCCATTGCCTGTTATAGTCGGCCAACACTTAGAACCACAGAGAGCCACAGGACGGACGAAATTGCGGAAAATTTTCTATTTGAGACGTTCGTTGATACGTGATCACAAAGAACACCAGTTGTGGAACGCCACTTTATCCAGGTTGCGTTAATGCGTGAAGCAATTTCATAACGCTGTTCTCCATTAGCGTTGACCTGAGGTATTTAAATCGCTCAGTTCTGGGCAGGTCACTGCCGCTGACACTGATTGTACCTGTTTCATGGCGATCGGTCGTCAAAAATTCAGTTTTGTTTCGATTCAGTCTGAGCTGTGATTTCTAAGTTTATTTCAAAATGTCAAGACTCCGAATCGAAAGCAGTTGCTAGCGATATTCATCAGGTCGTATTAAGACCAAAGTGGTAATCCCGAAACAAAAAGTTAAAGTAACGGATCTTCGCACTGTCAGAAGACTCCGCGACCGTTGTTGCAATTCTGACTCGCCTTGCATCAGAAATCCAACGAGCGCGACCACCTTTCCCCATTCGCAGCAGCAACCTAGACAATGAACAAATATTTGGCAACCGCGGCCTCAAACTCAAATAAGGCTACAACTGACTTCAATCGACAGCCACCACAGCATCATTCGCGGTCACAGATGCAAAACAGCCCCTATATAATCCGCAGCAATCAGTGGTGTCGATTGGAAATTTAGTTGGGCCGCTGTCGACGACGTCGGCAAATGGTTTCTCTTCGTCAATCCCCAAAATCGCCCGAGGAATAAAAGAACTTGTTAGAATTGTTAACATGTTTTTATAAAAAAAACTGACTATTAACCATCATAAAACCCGCTGGAAGAAACGGCATTGATACTCTTTGGATTTCCGCTCTTTTGCGAGTTTTCATTTTGGTTTGTGCATAAGGCGTCCGCTTTGGGGCGCGTCGGCGGTGTCTCTTTTTCTGTCGAACGGGGCATTTGTGGAAACGGTCTGCCGTAGTCTGAGTAGGGCCTTTTAGAATTCGGTACAGCCACGTCTTCGACAACACTCGCATCGTTAACTTAGCTTTTGTTATGTCGATTGACAATAAAGATGCGGCGGGCCTATTGGACCCCCAGGTGACCGCCCTCGCTGTGCGCGTCCCTCCCTTTTGGCGACGGAATTCGGAGCTATGGTTCGTCCATCTGGAGGCGCAATTCCAGATGTCCGGGACAAAGTTTAATTAGGCCATTGTGGGCCTGGGTGAGGACTACATCTTCCTGGTGGCCGACATCGTAAAATCGACCTCCTACACCGTATGGAAAACTGAACTGATCAAGTGCCTGTCGGTAAGTGAGTCAGCTAAGCTGGATCACTTGCTAGCAGATTTGACGTTGGGCAATCGAACTCCCAGCCAATTGCTTCGCGAAATGAGGCAATTGGGTGGGAGCAAGATCAACGACGATCTGTTCAAGTCGCTCTGGCTGCGGCGACTTCCGGAGAGCACCCAGGTGGTCCGACGCTGGCAATTGCGGCTGACAAGGTGCATGAGGTTCACGCGCGTTCCACGATAGCGTCTGTTCAGCAGCCTTCAGATGAATTAGGCGAGCTGAAGCGTGAGATGGCCGCTCTTCCAGCCGCATGGCAGAGATGAGGGCGACGCTGGACGCTCAGCGTTCGGGCAGCTGGTCGCGCGCTCGATCGCGGTCTACTGCTAGAAAAGGGCGATCGGGTAGCGGGTCGTCAGGACAACCTACGGAACGAAGCATTAGTTGGTACTACTGAATATTCGGCTAGTTCGGCGGGCGATCCAGAACACAGAGCCACGTCGCCTAACAATTTAAGACCCTCTCAGCAAGCGCAGTTATCTTGTAGATAATCGTGCGGAGGTTTCGATTCTTCCCGTACTCCGGCACCATCGGCTACTCCCTCAATCTTTAAAACTTGCGGCAGCAAATTCCTCGCGTGTTAACACCTACGGGTACAGGCAAGTGGACGTGAGTCTTCGTTTGCATATGACGTTCCCGTGGCGATTCATCCTGGCGGATGTCAGCTTCCCCATACTAGGCGCAGACTTCTTGTGTTACTATGGGTTGCTGGTGGAGTTGCAGAACACTTATAGACTCCACAACCAACCTTAATTCGTCAGGCCGAATCTCATCTCTTCCCAACAACAATCTTTCCATAGTTTTGGAGGACATTACTGACTCTCGTGTTTGGGCACTCATCCAAAAGCTCTGCCAGATTACTACCGAATGTAGTCTCTCTAAACCAGTGAAACACAATCTGCAGCACCACATTAACACTGGTGGTTCCCCTATCTTCTCAAAGGTGGGTCCCCTTCCACCCCAGAAGCTGACTATTGCACGGAAATATTTCGAACAACTTATGCAACAGGGTATCTGCAGACCTTCAGACAGCTGTTGGTCTTCCCCACTCCATATGATCCCTAAGTCAAATAGCGAATGGCGCTCCTGTGGGGAAAAGGCTAAATGCACAGACAGTTCCAGACCAATATCCTATTTCGCTCATCTACGACTTTGCACATCATCTCGCAAACTACTGCATCTTTTCGACCTTGGATTTAACCAAGGCCTACCACCAAGTCCCTGGAGCTCCAGAAGACATTCCAAAGACGGCAATATGCACACCCTTTGGACTCTTCTAGTTCACCCGGATGACTTTCGGGTTGTGCAATGCGGCGCAAACCTTTCAAAGGTTCATTCACTCGGTCCTGCGAAACCTTGTCTTCTGTTTTGTGTATTTGGATGATGTTTTGGTCGCTTCTTCCTCAGAGTCTGAGCACTTCGCCCATCTTGAGTCCATTTTTCAATGTCTCCTTCAGGCCAGTTTAGTCCTAAACGTTGATAAACGCAAGTTTCTTCAAATACAGGCGATTCCTTGGCGACTTCATTTCCCCTGACGGAATACAGCCCGACCCACACAAGGTGCAAGCAATTACAAGCTTCCTGCGTCCGAAAACGGTGAAGGATTTGCAGAGATTCTTGAGCATGCTAAACTTCTATCGTCGTTGCCTGCCCAAGGCCGCACAACACCAGTTGGTTTTGAACGCGTACTTGTCTGGCCCCAAAACAAAGCACACGAGAGATTGTGTGGTCTGAGGAGGCTGTCCGCGCGTTTGATAAATCCCGACAAAACTGGCTGACGCTATACTCTTTGTATTTCCTTGAAAAGATGCACCCCTAGCCGTTTTTGTGGATGCCTCTGACATCGCAGTACGTGCTGCCCTTCACCAAAAGGTGAATCAAGTCTGGCAGCCGTTGAGCTTCTTTTCTAGACAGTTAAACCCCGCTCAACGGAACTGCAGCACCTACGACCGAGAACTGCTCGCTGCGTACTTGAGTAGTAAATACTTCCGTTTTTCCCTAGAAGGCAGGCCGTTCACAATGTTCACGGACCATAAGCTTCTCACATATGCTTTGAAACAGAAACCCAACAAAACGTCCACTCGTCAGCTTCGACACCTGAGCTTTATAAGCCAGTTTACGTCCGACATACAGCACGTGTGCGGCAAGGACAACGTAGTTGCTGACGCTTTGTCACGTATCTCAGATGTTAACATCTCTGCCTCACTCGCCTGCTCGACTATCGCCAAGGCGCAGGAGGATGATGCAGTACTTCAGAGCTTCAAATCCAACCCCAAATACAAATTTCGGGAGTTGCTCGTTTTCGGCTCGAACCTCTCTCTTCGCTGCGAATACTCGTAAAAGGGATCACGGCCATACATTCGCGCGACCTTTCGCAAGGAAGTGTTCCACACGGTTTTACGACTTAGCGCATCCAGGCATTAGGACGACAAATCGGTTAGTCACCGAGAAATACTTCTGGCCCTCCATGAATAAGGACATCAACTCCTGGGCCAGAAGTGTAAGGTCACCAGGCATGTAAGAAAAGAAGTGGCCTCATTTCCCCGCTCTACCAAGCGGTTCCACACCATACACTACGACATCGTCGGCCCTTTGCGAGACACGCACGGTTTGAAGTATTGCCTCATAATCATCGACAGGTTGATGGCGAAATCTTGTGCCAAAGCCCTCTGACGAGAGCGGATCCCTCGCTTTCGTGTCCCTGCAGTGATCATCTGAATGCAATTTGATTCCACCCTTTTCTTGGAGTTGATTACGGCATACCACCCGCAATCCCGCATCGGACGCTGAAAGCCGCCATTATGGTCCACGACGACCCGTCCTGGGCTCAGGTATTGCCTCTCGTCCTACTTGGCCTCCGAACAACCAGCGGAGAGGAATTTGCTACCAGCTCCGTGGAGCTGGTATACGGGGAGAATCCAAGGTTATCCCGTCTTCGACAAGAAATCGGGTCTCACAGACACAGTAATCCCCGATTGCTGCGCCTGCTGAAGGACAATCTCCACCGCCTTAAAACCACACCTCCCACCCGACACACATCCGTACCTGCCTGCGCTCCCAAGAAGCTGGACACGTGCACGCGCGCCCTAGTCAGGACGGATGCTGTCCGGAAGCGGCTCTAGCCTCCATACGAAGGCCCGTGGCGTATTTTCGAGCGGGGAGACCATTTCTTCCAGCTCGAGGTCGGAGGACACAAAAACGCTGTCTCCTTACCCAGGCTGAAACCCGTGTGGGCCCTAAATCAAAGTCGCGTTCGCCTCGCAGAATGATGGCGAACGCAGTTCCGCGTTCAGTCGCTGAAACCCCTAGGTTTCATCTGGGGGCGGACTGATGTGGCGCGGCAGGATTAACAACATTCGAAATTTATTTGGTTGGCATTTTTATAAATTTGCCAATTGACCAGTATTTCATCGTCGAAAAAATTGTGGTAGAGGCGTTTCTTTTTACGGAGCTTCATATCAACATCGTCATTCCAAAACCAAGTATCTCGGTTGATGTACCACTTACCCGGCTTGGGGACTCCGAGGGTTGCAGAGGCCTCTTTGTGGATCGTATCTTTCATTTGATGCGACGATTCTTCCACATTCGTAATGGTTGGTAATCGCGTAAGTGAGATCATTTCTTCTTTCTTCTCACGAAATCACCACTATTTAATGCTCGGCGGGCCAGTGCGTTACTCACGCTGTTTTATCGGTGGCTTAATTCGCAGGACGACAATCAATCGCCTATGTTGCGCATTCGGAACCCCTTTTCTCCATGGCACCTGTTACCGTCTGCCTTTTCACCCGCATGAACATTAAGGTCGCCGGCAATGATGATATAATCGTCAGCAGCCACGTGACAAGTCTTTTCATCGAGAAGTTGCCAGAAGGCATCTTTCTCGACATCAGGTCCACCTGTCTGTGGTGCGTACGCGGGCAAGTAGTGGATAATGCGATCAGCTGATATAATGGTGAACTTCATCAGCTGATCATTAAATCGTTCGACTTCTTTAATGGCATCACGAAAAGCCTCTGAGATGGCAATGCCAACACCATATTGAGTGTGTGGGTTACCAAAATAGAGAAGTTTATAGCCATTTTTACCGCCTTCGCGTTCAATGTCGCAGCTTTTGTCACCAGACCATCGGGTTTCTTGCAGAGTGCAGATATCAATGCGCCTTTTCCGAAGGGCTCTTGCAAGTTCCACGGTATTTCCAGTTATGGTGCCAACATTCAGTGTGCAGACACGTATTTGTTTTGCTTGGACTAACTTGCTTACCTCCTGACGCCGTCCATGCGTCAAGAACACCGACCCATTTCTTGACAGGACAGGGGCCCGTCCTGCTGCGTTGACTGAGGTGGACGCCTTAGCATTTTTCCGCGGTTAGTGACTCAATCCGATCATCTAGGGACATGTCATGCATTTTCTTGGTCGACCTATCGCGGGACCTGTCACGAAGAGAGGTCAGGTAGGATTTAGCATAGTGGAATAACTCCAACTATACTCTATTTATCTCTTTTCCTGATCTCAGCATTTTATTTTTTTTTTACTGAGGATAGTACAGAGTAAGTTGCCTCAGACCCTCCTCCTTTACTTGGGCTTGGGACCAGCATACTATGTTAATAGCATGGCGGAGCTTTTTATAATATGTTTGTATTTCCGTATAACATCCTTCACTAAGGTAGTAGTTCACTGTAAAGTAAAGCAATATATCTTCTCCAGCAAGGAGCGTTCCCTACCGAAAAATCATCCCATTGTCCCTTCTACGTACATTTCAAACCTACCATGAAAATCATCCGCTTTTGCCACCCCATTGGAATTTTTCCTCGAGGCAATTAGTGATATCATCTCAGAAGATTCACCCTTTCTAGGCAACCTCTTGCAATTGCTTGCTTATCCATTTTCCGCATCAGAAATTCCATTCATCAACTTTACGGGTGATGCCTCTCTTCATACCTACATGCATTCGTATATGAATTAGCAACCATTTCCAGGATCATTCCACGTGCCACCCATAATACATTTCATGAACACGAACCAGTCGTCAACCCATATATAAAATTAGAAGTGAAATCTCCGAAGGACATCAAATGGAGGACGGTCTGGCTCGGTTCGTGCGCATAGAGTTAAGCACTCAAGGATCTTCAAAAATAAAGACGCAAGAACTGAGAGAATGTCACAACTTAAAAAAATTGTCATTATGCAAAGGCAACGCAAAAAAATAAGGAACAATTGAAAGAAGTAAAAAATACGTTTCCATTCGAAAAGTTCTTGCGGTGCATTGCGCGTATCCTTTTCATATATTCCCATGTATACCGGCTCTTACTCCTTATTGCCTTAGAGAGAAATGTAATACTTGGACTCAGATATATAAGGGGAATATACCATAAGTGACCCCCCTCCTATTCATAAGCCACTCGTCTAGATGGAAACGTGTTTGTCTGAAAACATTCTAGGAATGCGAAAATCACTTCTGGAGCAGGAAGGCTTTGACATGCAATGCACTTTAGGGGATGCGATTAAAGAAAATAGGATGATTGTAAGACCTGAAGTAGGCTGGGTATGTTTCCCATTCGCATCCGAATTATTTTCTTCTTCTGTCCAACCAGTTTTATGGAGGGTGAATTTCTGGCTCGCGACCCTTACGAGTTCATAGTACCACAATATAAATTAAAGCGTTATGATTCATAATGCTACCTAACCACCTACTCTCCACTGATTTTCTCAATATTTAAAAATCATATCATCAAACGCAGGACCACGTTGATGTCCGCGGAACGACCACAACTTAAAATTAAATAGACAGGCCATATATAGGAGATTCGTCCTTGAGGCATTGGTTGAATTTGTATGGTAGAAGAAAAGCATTGCACATATTAGACGTTCTTCGATGACTTATGCATGAAAAATTTCGCGAATTTACTCTGGTGTTAGAGCCATGTATATGATGCTGTGCGTTAGTGTGGGGATGTGGTTGTGAGAATATGCCCGCGCAAGTTTATTGCTCGAGAAATTGGGTGGGGAAACACATATAAGAACACGATCTAGGAGCCATCGACACACCGACACACCAATTATGCACCAAAATGGCGGCGAGCCAGTTATCTACTCGTACTTCGTACCTATCCCACAAATACACGATGACATTCCACACCCTCTAGAAAATGGTAGTTCGAAACACCGGATCCACTCCAACGTTCCGGGTCACAGGCTGCGAGGGAAGCATTGCAGATATAACCTTCGTGTCGGAGTCACTGATGTCGCTGGTGGACGAGTTCTGGAAGACTTCTCAGCAAGCGATGATCTATACTTTGCCCTCGAAGTGGTGGACACAAACGCTCGGTATGCGCCACCGGCTGTCATCAATTCAGTTATGAACCAGATAACGACGGCCTGCGGAGCCTGCATGTACTGGTGGACGGTGGAAATTGTAGAGCTCCGGAAGGAGTGTGTCAGGCGTCGCCGCTTGACACAACGTTTAAACGAGCGTATACCAAAATTAAGGGGGACACATCAGTCAAAAAGAGACTCTGCAGTGTAATAAACAAGAGTAAAGCTTGCTTCTGGTAGGATCGTTAACGAAGTTGACTAGGTGAATGGGGATCCGTGGGGACTCATTTACAAACTGGTAACCTGAAAAATCGGGCTCTGTGGAAACCCTGTTCACTTAAGATAGAACAAATAGATCGCATTGTACCGGCCCTATTCCCTCTGTACTCAGTACGGGATGATGATGTCGGCGCGGAGAGCCTCCAGCACTGTCCACTTCTCTCTATAAAAAAATGGAATAGGTTGTCCTCTCTATGAAAAGCAAGAAAGTGTCAGGATCCGATGGTATTCCAGCAGGGGTATACAAATTGGTATTCCAACACCAGCCAGATCTACTGCTCGGCGCATTCAACGCTTGCTTGAAAGAGGGCATTTTCCCTGCTCGTTGGAAGCTGGCGAGGCTTGCACTGATCATCAAAGAGAAAGGTGACTCCGAGTTGCCGTCTTCATACCGTCCACTTTGTATCCTTGACACTGCTCAAAAAGTGCTTGAAAAGCTCATCACAAGTATACACGCTGAAGCGAGACGGAGACTTCTCTCCACGGCAGTTCAGTTTAAGAGCAGGGGGCCCCACCGTTGATGCTGCCATGCAAATCGCAGATGACGTTTGACGAGCGGAAACACACGCCGAACTTACCAGCTGGTGTTCCCCATAACGCTTGACATCAGAAACACCTTAAATTTCGTAAGATGGAAAGACTTTCTGGGCACACTAGACAATACTTTCCACGTGCCGAACTATCTCTTACGGATATTGAGGGTCTATCTGAGGAACCGCCCCCTGCTCTATGAGACGCTATTGGGTCAGAGGAGGATGGAGGTACCACAGGGATCCATCCTAGGGCCAGACCTATGGAAAGCTACTTATGATAATTTACTTAAACTCGACACACCAGAAGAATCGCATCTCGTAGGTTATGCAAAAAATGTCGCGGCACTGGTTGCTGGATGCACTGTCCAACAGGCGCAAAACGCACTTAGTATATTCATGGGACAGATAAGCGGATGGATGATCGCTCATGGTTTCAACCAAGTACTGGCAAAAAAGCGAAGTAGTCATCCTGACTAAAAGGAGGATTCGGACCCTGGGTCCCATATCGATCGACGAGTCGACAATTAAGTCAAAACCGGTAAAGTACCTTGGACGGACTCTTGATTCAAAGATGAGCTTTTTTGAGCAAATCAAAGCAGCAGAGAACATGGATGCAGCTGGAGTTTCGCCGTTAAGTAGGCTACTGCCAAATTTTGGGGTCCTATGTCTAGCAGGCGACGCGACGCCTCCTGGTGAGTTCAAGGCATTCTGTCCTGCTCAGCGGTGCAGAGGTACGGGCTGACGCTCGTGGCAAGAAGGTGTATCGAGAGTGGCGGGGAGCTTTGCGGGTGGCGTCTGCGAACCGCACTGTCTATGAACCGATCGTGATTATGATCGCGGGAGTGTATACAATACACACCATACCGTGGAAGCGCTTACTGTACAAGACTATGATGTTACCAGTCCTCATGTCTTTCACCGAGACTTGGGCTCCTAGCAAGAAAAATGGTGGCCCCGTTCGAAAGAAGAATCCCTCCCTACATGAGGAGGGACAATTTGGCAGCCTACATAATGACGAAATCTAAGAGCGAAGGGTCAAGAATAGAACCTTGGGGAGCATCGGAAGAAGGAGAGAAAAGGGAACGGGATGAGTAACCATGAAAACAAACTCTGCAGGGACGATTCGAGAGGTTGAGGGGAGAGTGGAGACCACAGGCTTTGAAGAAATCTATGTAAATAGCGTTTACCCCCGCGGTGAATTCAAGCATTTAACAACGTAGTTTGAAGCATTAGTTCCATGTGTGACGAAACCATGCTGCTCTGAACACGGTCAGCCTATTTCTCGACGTGGTTCACAGTTAGAGTAGGGTCTCCGGTTTTCAGGATAGGGAGGAAATGTACTATTTGCAGTTAACAAGGAAGAGGTTAGGAAGCCCACCGGGACCAAGTCCGATATTGGTGTCAAGGTCACTAATGAGGAACGCGACTAAGTATTATGTTGGAAAAGGATTCGCGGCAGTTTCCTTTTAGAAAATACGTAGAGAGCGCAGTGATCGATAAAGTAAACATGGAAGATAAGTAAGAACACCGAACAATTCTTCAAACAGGTGAGAGGGATAAGCACTGTGAATATATATAGAAGATATAATGAATGAGGGGGAATTGGGCGGGAGAAAACGTAATGCTATACAATCATAAGCAGGCCGTAGGGAGGAAAAGACATGTTCTGCACGAAGTGAATCTTTCAATGTAATTCGGGTCTCACGACTCGTGGACTAGCGTGATGCAGCTCTGTCCCTGCCGCAGCGGAAAGTGAAATGCGCTTCGCACTAGCGCGAATAAATTGGAAGCTCTCAGCTTGGTTTTTAAGCCCCTAATATTTTGGTAAAATAGGCAGAAAGTGAACAGAGAGCCAGTTACTTTGATCGTCGATTGATGGACGGTCTGTTACTCTCTCTCAGAGACCATGTTACATTAGGAAAGTATATTATCCTGGTTGGTGTGTTCTGACTGCTATTAAATCTCCCTTCCGGTTTGCTTGCTCCCTGCCCTTCCTTCCAGAACGCAAAGAGTTTTAAACTATTTCTCCTTATTTTGTCTATAATGAGCTTTTTTTTCTCAAATCTAATCTATAAAATGGTGGTTAGCAGGAGTATTGTGTCATTCTCACACAGCTACACTCCATCGTTGCCGGTTTCCAAAACTACACTTCAGTTGCTTTCTGGGTTTTCTGAGAAACTCCCTTCTTTGCCTTTATTGTTCTACATCAGATATTGTCTGGGTGACCTCATCATCATGGTAGCCATAAACGGCTCCTTGACGCAGATCAACCTTAACTCGATCATGGTACTGAAGTATCTGCGTTTCCATATTTAAGATAAAACAGCAAAGGCAGATATAATCCTTTTAATGCGCCGGACAACATCAAGCTCGGTTGCACCGTTCGCAGAAACAATACTACCAAAGTAGGCAGCAGTCATGGAAGAAATATTTAATAATATAGGAGCAGTTGGATTGGTATCGTGCTTGTGACTTCCGCAAGCTCACTCCTACCCTCTATTTGAGGACTATTCTGTATCTCCTGCCGACCTCCTCCTCCCCATGCTTTAGTGATAATCATAACAGCAATGTTAAATTAGATAAGATTGAATAGCTGTTACACGTTCCCATGCAACTTACACAAAACCTTCAAAGGTCAATAAGAGCCCCCGTTTAAGGACTCCCTCAAAGGTGACGACTCGGCAAAATTTTGAGAATGTATGGTTGCCATTGCTTTTTCAATCGGGAGGAACCACAACTCTCCGACATTATTGTCAGTTTTCGGAAATGTACTTTAGCTTTCTTCAGGATTTCTCGAGAAACCTACCCTTCCCCTACTGATCAGTGCTACATCCTTAGAAGGCGGCAAGTTAGATTCAGAGGACCTTCCAATGCGAAAGGGGACGAAAAAGAGTAACCTTAGGGAGAAAACTGAACCAAATGATAAGGACGTTAGGTGAGAAGGTTAATCCGAAGAGACCAGTAATACCTCCGGACTTCGTAGTGATTAAGTTCAAGCAAATCCTAAATAAGGACCAGAAACAACATGGACTTTAACTTTACACTCCAACAACCGCGCCTACTGACGGTACCGATTGTCGTCGATATTGAGGCAGACATTCGATGTGAAAACACCGGATTGAAAGAAGCAACCCGCATTAATGTGACTATCATCCTCTCCTCGTGTAAAAAACTTGCCCTCAACGAACTGCGGATAGTGCAAAGGCAATGAAAAATCATGATGAAACTAAAGAATGTGGAGTCCATGACACCAAATGAACGGATAGTCTCATTCCACGTAGAAGCCTTTTCTCCAATAGTCCCGGTTAGGGAGGTGCTTCCTAATCTGGATCAGTGGCTATTCAGAAAAAATCACACATCCTTCGTGTTGAAACGAAAAATTGGACTGCCTAGAGGGGCAACAATGGAAAACCCCATTTCCGCTCCCTAAAATCTGAACGAGAAGTGTAGGTTGTATTTCCACTATTACCCACAAAAACAAAGTGCAGGAAATGCTAAAGGGGCCGAAGAAAGTACATCCCTTGTGCTTTGCAAACACGTTGTTTGCCAATTATCAAAAATCTTCTGGAAATAATTTGCCGGAATCTTCCCGGAGTCCTTGTTACAACGGCTTTGGACGCCTTCTATGTAATCGAAATTTGATATTCCATTTACGAGCGGTACATGAAACACAACGTATACACTGATGATGGTTTGAACAGTGCCATAAGAAAGGCTCCTAAAAATTTCTCCTGCATTCGACATCCTTGACGAGTTCATGCCCCTCTTCAAGGTTTTCTTAGCGGTTTTCCCAAGTTTGAAGCAAAAACTCACGTTGCAGGGGTGGTTGATCCTACATTGCACCGTGATCTAAACAGCTGTTCACAGAAAATAGAGTGCTCACTTTGCCAAAGTGCACAGGTTTTTTTCTGACTCCCCTCGTCACTTTGTTTCATCCACAGAAAATCAGGACTACTACTTTTTGATATCACCACGGATAACAATGTATTTTATCAGCTTTATCAGCCCTGAAAGAGCGTGTCCCAAGTGAATGTGCTCTTGACCCGGTTACTTGCCTTTGGCCCTCTTGTGGGAGTTTCATGGTGGTTACGGTTGTGCCCATATCGCGAGCAGATGTCGTTGTGAGCTCAAGCGTGGAGTTGCGCTGTACAACTCGGCGCCGTTCCCTTTATTTATGGCAGATATGTAAGATAGGCCTCGCATACACTGGCATGAGTCCTGAGCTTCCACTCAGTATAAACCCTGTAAGTAAGGCTGGTGCTCAGAGGTGGCGGCGAGGAAGATGGGGCGGCAACCCTATCGGCCAAACCAAAACAAAGTGGCCGAGGAGAACCTCCATAGTGGTGGCACCGGGAGACGCTGTAATCACTTTGGTTTGCTGGCCGTGATTCAGTAGGCGAATGCTCCAAAGGCCTAATCAGGGCGATCAAACCCGAGTCTGCACGGGGACTCATTTGGAGTGGCAGATTGGTCACGAAACCTTACCAGGGGTATACTGGTACCATGGGAACCGGGAAAGCCCCTGGACTTACATACTTCGGTTGAACTCCTGTTGTATGTGAGGACAGCTCGGTTATTTGCGGTTGGCCCCCCCTAGTGGAGATGTTCTTGGCGGCTTTCAATGCATTTTCGTCGTATATTTTTGGTGCTTCATCGGGATTTGAACACTGGGCAATATTCTGCGGAAATAGGACGTTAATTATGTCGTTCAATGAGTTGGAACATGTAATCGTTGGGTACGCTTCCCCTTGATCGATACCGTAACTGCTTTGTATGCCTCATCCCAAGGATCGATGCCATACCTGCTTTGTATGCCTCATCCCAAGGATCAGAATCAGCTTCCCTGCAGAGCTGCTTAAAATGGATGATTTTTGCTCTTTGCGGCAGCGGTTCAGAGTTTTTTTGTGGCAATCTTATGTAGTTGGTGTAGGTCCTCATATTCCGGCCTGTTTCTGCGGCGTTGATATTGCCTTCTCGCATATAAGCATACTTTGCGATATTCACTGAGTTCAGCATTCCACCAGAAATTTGGTCTTCTCTTCAAGGATCCCGTTCGCCGCGGCATTGAAGTGCCATAGGCCAACTGCATTCCCTCCAGAATCCTTACAGCCATATCCATTGCATTCCCGACAAATTTGTACCTTGCAACAATACCTCCGAAAATGTTTCTTCATCGAGCTTTTTAGAAGTCCACCCTATGTAGGTTGCCCATTTCTGTGGACCCGGCATAGAATTAACCTGTGACCATTTTCAGACGATGCGATTCTGCATGTCGAATTAATCTTTCGATCAACAATTCTTTGTGGAAATCATCCGTCTTATTTTCGTTGTGTTTAAGTGCCAGCAATAATTTGTCTTTCTGAGTTCACCCGATAGGCGTTACGCTTTCCCCAATCTTTCAGAGAAGAATCCGTTTTTACTGTGCTTAAAATCTCCGAATAGGTAAGCTCGCTTTTGCTAGTAATAATGGGAGTGTCGGGTCGACCCCACTTTTCAAGCTTTTTGTTGTTTTCCACCATCGTCCAAGTTGGTTCCTTCAGTTTCTTACCAGCTTTCACTACGACGACGACTAGTTTTCCTTCGGGTGTTTCTCTCTTCTTCATTTTTGCCGGTGACTTCTTCCTCCTTAAGGTTCTGATGGGTGGCTGCCATCACCCTCTCCACTTCGGTCCATGTTTCCTTTGATTTTAACATTAACATTCCACTATATTTGCGGGTGTAAAATGCTCCTCGGTTGAACCTTCCAATGCAGCCCTCTAGGCTGCAAATCCTGGGCAATGAAATAACACGTGTTTTACGTCCTCTGCAATATTCGGGAACTTTGGGCAATATGGCGAATCATGATGCCCAAATCGATACAGATATGCTCGATAACCTCCGAGGCCGCTCAAGAACTGAGGTAGCTAGAAACCTCCTCGCTGTGGGATCGCTCGATTCATTTCTGGATATCCCATATGATTCTGCAGATCCAGCGGCCTTTTTCTGACTCGTACCACTTCTTCTGCCACCCCGCGATAGTTTGATTTCGTGCGAACAGCCGCTGACGGGCAGGAAATTCTTCGGTGAGATACGCTCGATCGTGATGTCGTTTTCTATCTCTCGCCGAATGGTAATCATTCATGCTATCACGGATGTTGTTCTGTAAGGGCAACATATTCGGAGCGCACTTGTGATAAGCAGCTTCAATCTTTCTCTTATTTGTATTTTTCAGTGGATCTGACCACCCTCGGAATAAGGACTCAACGGCTCGGTCTTGTAATAATAATAATCGTTGGCGCAACAATCCATGTTGGATCAGGGCCTTGAAGTGTGTTAGATCACTTCATTCAAGGCAGTAATGGTACACTACAGGATTATAGTGCCCTATAGGAGGCATTGTGGTCAGCATTGCGCTCGCCGAGGATTATTACCCTGATTTGACTTACAGCTGAGTCGACTAATATCAGACTTCAAATCACGATACAAATTCCACTGCCACTAGTGAGATTTGAACGGCGGCCTTCCGTACAATACCCTTGAGCTATCCGAGCACGGCTCGGCCTTGCGCCACCTATATTTGGTAGCCTTCTCGCAATCAGTGCTCCAATGATATCTGCGTTGAGGCTAAACCTCAAATCATATGCACAGTCCACATGTGATTTGAGGTTTAGCCTCTGGTCTTACTTACCTCATGTCATAGACTGCTTCCTTCACATGAAGCTCGACTTTTTCGAGGAGGCATGTAACAACTGTCACACCAATGTCTCGGCCAAACCAATGGAGGTCACACCAGCAGGTAGGTCAGTACTTCGTAATACACAATAATCTACAAAAGTGGGCTTAGGATGGACCCTTGTGAAATTCCACATGCCGTTTGAACACCTCGGCAAACATATTTGACGCTATATACACTTCTCTTTGTATTGTTTGTGTAGCTGCTCGTGTCCAGATCGGTTTCTGTTTCGTTAGCTACATCTTCTGGCCTTGAGGCAGGTCTTGCGGCATTCGCCGGTTTCAGAGTTCCACTAGAAGTTCGGTGCTCGTTTCTGGGAACCAGTGCACCTTGGCATAGGTGCATCGCATGCTCGTCGTAACTTTTCACTAGGAAGCCTTATCATTGGCGTTTCCTTCTAGCGGTGTGTTTTGCAGCAGAACCTCTTTGAAAGTATGTTCGTCAAACCTGTTAACTGCCCATTTGACAGCTGTCTTCCGGAACCAATTAATTTCTATAAACTGCTTGATTTCGAAAATTATGGCCTGATGGTCGCTGTGTGTGTAATTTTCGCTAAGGTGCTATTGGAGATCTTTCGCTAAAGTGTCATTAACGGATTTGGCATCTATTAGCGACTCTCCCCCCCCCCCTTCTTTGAAAAGTGTTAGCGCATCCAGTGTGTGCTAGAACAAGATTCATAGCAGAAAAAGCTTCAAGTAATACACGCCCTCATGCGTTCGTTTATCGGCTGCCCCATTTTTCAGCCCATGCGTTAACGTTGCCAGCTATGATGGTTGGGTTATGGTCTCTTGCATCCTTCGCTAACCTCACCACGGTTGATTGGAACTCCTCCATTGCGATATCGGCCCCAACAAAGTTAATAATAGTTTGTTATATTTTGAAAATCTACTGAACATCAATTTGAAAATCGGATACATTCAACGTAAGGGAACCATCGTGTAGCCGGGGTAGACGGGGATAGCGAGGACTCAAATATAGAAACAGGATTTTATGCTTTTTATATGGCCCTACAAACTACTCAGGTTTTCCAGGTTTTAATGGTGAACTTGATGTGTGGGAGATATCACACAGTGCAGCATTTATAGAGGTATCACGTTGCTGAGTACCATCTATAAGATATTCCCCGCTACTTTGCTAGGCCGGATAGCCCCATACGCCCAGAACATCATTGGCCCATACCAAAGAGGCTTCACTCCAGGCAAATCAGCAACAGATCAGATTTTCTCTCTGCGGCAAGCGATGGAAAAACTGTTAGAATATGGACAACAGTTGCACCATCGGTTCATCGACTTTAAAGCCGCCTATGATAGCATAGCCAGGGTAAAACTGTACAGGGCCATGAGAGAATATGGTATCTCGACGAAATTAATAAAACTGACTAGGGTGATCCTGACCAGTGTGTGAGGCCAGATAAAAGCAGCAGGATCACTCTCAAGACCATTCGACATCAACAACGGTCTACGACAAGGGGATGCCCTATCATGCGTCCTCTTTAACCTGGCCCTCGAGAAAGTGATCCGTGATGCTGATATAAATGCAAGAGGTACGATCCTCTTTAAGTCCACCCAACTACTGGCCTATGCTGACGATATCGACATCACGGGAAGAACCACCCGAGACGTACAAACTGCCTTCATTCAGATCGAGCAGGCGGCGATTGGTGCGAGATCTTGGGCTGCACATCAATGAAGGCAGGACAAAATATATGGTGGCAATGTCAGCACCGAAGACGAATCAACCAACAATATCAAACCGCACTGGTCAAACAGGAAGAATAAGGATAGGAGAATGCAACTTTGAGACCGTTGATAATTTCTCCTATCTAGGGTCGAAAATCACAACCGATAACTGCTACGATGATGAAATCCGCGCACGGTTGTTGGCAGCCAACAGAGCCTATTTCAGTTTACAAAAACTGTTTCGCTCGAAACGTCTAACCATAGGGTGAAAGCTCTTACTGTACAAGACTATGATCTTGCCAGTCCTCATGTATTCCTGGGAAACGTGGGTTCTTAACAAGAAAAACTGTTGACGGCGTTCGAGAGAAGAATCCTCCGAAGAATTTTTGGCCCCCTACATGAGGATAGACGATTCCGTAGCCTACACAACGACGAAATTTATGAGCGATACCATGACCGTCAGGTTGTGTTTAAAATCCGGCTCAATAGGCTACGGTGGGCGCGTCACTTAATCCGTATGGATGAGGATGATCCCACCCGGAAAGTCTAGGAAGCAGACCCTGCCTAAGATGGAGCGGTGGCGTAAGCCAGGACGCCAAACAGCTATCAAGGATATCGAATTGATGGACCTCGGCGCAAAACCAGGATGTCTGGAGTTCCTTATTAAGGCAGGCCTAGGCCGGATACCGGTTGTTGCGCGGTTGATGATGATGATGATTTCTGCTCCCTAAAATCTGGACGAGAAGTGTAGGTTGTATTTCTACTATTACCCAGAAAAGCAAAGTGCAGGAAATGCTAAAGGGGCCGAAGAAAGTACATCCCCTAATATGCAGTTTTCAAAATTAGACCCTTGTGCTTTGACAAACAGGTGATCACGCGTTTGCCAATTATTAAAAACCTTCTGGAAATAATTTGCCAGAATGCTTCCGGGAGTCCTTGTTACAATGGCTTTGGACGCCTTTTATGGAGTCGAAATTTGACATTCCATTTACGAGTGGTACACGAAACACAACAGATACACTGATGATGGTTTGAAAAATGCCATAAGAAAGGCTCCTAAAAATTTCTCCTGCATTCGACATCCTCGACGAGTTCATACCCCTCCCGAAGGTTTTCTTAACGGTTTTTCCAAGTTTGAAGCAAAACCTCACGCTATAGGGCTTATTGAGACTTTACTGCATGGTGGCCTAAACAGTTGTTCACAGAAAATAGAGTGCTCACTTTTCCAAGGTGCCTAGTTTTTTCCGACTCCACTCGGCGGACTCCACTCCGTCACTTTGTTTCATCCACAGAAAATCAGGCCTACTACTTTTTGATATCACCATGGATAACAATGTATTTTACCAGCTTCATCAGCCCTAAGAGAGCGTGTTCCAATAGAATGTGCTCTTGACCTGGTTATTTGTCTTTGGCCCTCTTGTGGGAGTTTCATGGTGGTTGCGGTTGTGCCCATATCGCGAGCAGATGTCGTTGTGGGCTCAAGCGTGGAGTTGCGCTGTGCAATTCGGCGCCGCCTTTTATTTATGACAGATATTTTAGATAGGCCTTGCATACACTGGTACGAATACTGAGCCCGCATCAGTACCGCTGTGCCAATCATGAGGGATGCTGATTGTGGTTTCCAAATCAATCCGTGTCCGAAGAGGACCGAATGACTTTCTACTCAACCCTCGATTTAGCGATTGCGGTCTTTAAAATGTCTGATTAGTCCTTATTTGTATTAAAATGTGGCACGCCAGTTTGGTGCTTAAGAAAAACTGGTAGTTCTTCATTTGTAATTACTAACTGACTCTTTAAGGGCGGAAAATAGATTGCTTAATATCCAATCGGATGTATCTTTCAAGTATAGATAAATTTACATACTTTATTCCAGTTCCCTCAGGAGGACTTTTAGAAGGCATAGAGAAGCAACAAGACTCCACATACATAGGAGTTCAATGCTTCTATATGGTCCTACGAACTTATTAGGTTTTCCAGTTTTTAATGGTGAACTTGATACCAGTTCATCTATTTTCACAATTGTACTCAATAATTCACACTCGCTTGCTACTAATTTTTTTCTCAGCTATTTTCCACAACCTTCCCGAGAAAAGAATTCTTCTCTATTTGTTCCGTGTAACTTCAATGCCATAGCGGAGACCGTGAAACACCCAAGTTCATAATGAGAAGTCGAGACAATAGGTTGGTTCATTATCCTTACTTTTATCACTCTCACCCACCTATTGACTCCTTAACGAAGCACTTGACGGCAATTAAGCTCAAGACATTTGATATCCTGTCATCATTTATAAACTTGTACCGTTGTATAACCATTTAGACAGCTACAAAATGGGCGAAAGAGGAGAAGAAAATAAAATATCCAAACAAAAGGGCGTTCTTTCCCTAGTTGAAAGGGAGTGGAAAAAAGAAACAATTCGTGGATGAGATCTTGAAAGCGGAAGAATTTGGTTTTGATGTTTTCGACTCGGTTTAACTCCATTTTGTGCTTAGGTAGTTCCAGAGTGCTATGTGGTGGCACAAGGGATGATGACGAGGATACGAGGAGTCATGGAAAGAAAGTACTCACCTGCAAATGAAAGGCTTTCGGTTCTGTGTTGGCATTCTTCAATCATGTGTTTACATCCTCGTATGTATGAAGGGAGCGAATTCCCATCCTCATTTAAATTTGGACAAATCATGAAGGGACTATTCCTCCGTCCCTTACTGGCCTTTTTATTTTAAATTCGCATGCGGCACCAGCTTCGAATTAATTTCTGACAAATGAAAGAAAACTTTCCAAAAATCAAATCATTTTTCACCCTCCTTAGTGTGCTCTTCAAATCTGTCAATTGTCTTTCCCATGAACGCCCCAAATTCATGTTGCTCCAAGTTATTATCTCCTTGATTTCGGATTATATCGTTTCCCATCAGGAATGGCTTTATTCGCCTTTTGTAATTTCCTATTACAATTCACAAACACAAACGTCAAATAATTAAAAGTTTCCGAATACTAATTACATAGCATCATACCAAAATGTTGTACGGCGAAAAGGGTAAGGGTCGAATGCATTGGAGTAGCACGGGGTTTGCATTTGACATTTAGGCACGATTTACATTTTGGGGGGTATTTTGTGCTTTTTGAAAAAGATGTTTCTCTCACAGATATTTCATTTACAATAGCCCTGGGTATATTTGGAGATATATGTTTATCGAAAAGCCTCACTTGGTGTTGTCTGAATCCCCTAAAATAATTTTTTCCCTTTCTTGGACTCACACTACTTTCAGTTTACCAGCGGTTTCGACAGGACAGATCTAATATATGCAGGTTTGGGGGTCCCCTTTAAAAAGTTCGTAAATGTACTACAAAAGTATATTTTCTTTTTTGAGTAGGGTAGGTGAATGCGTTTCGGCACAGGGTGTTAGACTCCCGCAACAGCACGTTGTCGGACTATCAACTAAACACCTCCCTGTCATCAGGGAACTAGCCTGGAACCGTTTGACACTTTACTTCGGGCTAGCACTCCCACTCTCCCCGCTTTGGGAGTCTTCAAGTCGGGGAATTCCTTTCACTATCGGGAGGGGAGCGGAGGAAGGGAGTTTTTAGTTCAGGGAACCCCTTACTATCCGATACCTCCGCCGGTCGAGTTCAATCTTCTTCGCAATAAAAAGAGCCCAAACATAAAGCGCAATACGATTCCAGCTGCCAGCGTTCTTCAAAATCTCTCTGACAATGTTGTCTGGAGAGAGCTCCCCTGTGTCTGCATAAAGCTGCTGACGAAATCCGTCCCAACTTTCGCGTTGTTCATCGCGGTGTATTCAGCGTCGTCCGCCACTCCATTGCAGAACACACAATCAGGAGATTGCGTCTTCCCAATCCTGTGCAGGTAAGACTGAAAACCTGGATGCCCACTTAGAAGTTGGGTAAGGAATTAATCAATCTCACCGTGCGCTCGGTTCAACCACGGGTCTAATTTTTTGATGAGCCACGCAGTCCATCTGCCCCTTAGCTCATTTTGCCAAGAGAGTTGCCACTCGGTAAGGGAGCATAGACGTTCTTCACGGGCAACCACCTCTCTTAGGTTCTCACCCTTACGGCGGTAGATAGCTTTGCGTACTTAGCAAGGAGGGCAACGGGGATCACCTCCGCGATCACCATCACAGCCGGTTCGAAGACAGCGCGATAAGCAGATACCACTCGCAAAGCTCCCCGTCTCTCCACTTGAGCCAGGCGCTCACGATGCACCTCCTTGTCAAGGGCATCAGGCCATACCTCCGCGCCATAGAGCAGAACCGACTGGATTGCTCCGATAAGGAGACGTCTCCTAGTGGATGTAGGGCCTCTAATATTCTCCGTTAGCTGACTCAAGGCCGAGACTTCAGTTGCAGCACTGCCCGCTGCTGCTGTGATTTGGTCGAAGAAGCTCATCTTCGAGTCGAGCATTAAACCAAAGTATTAAACCAATGGTTTTCACTCTATAGTCAACTCGCCGGTCGATATGGGACGCAGGGTCAGGATTCTCCTTCTGGTCAAGATGACTGCTTCGGTTTTTTTCCAGTCATCCATCCGCTTACCCATCACATCAATATGCCAAGTCCGCTTTGTGCCTGTTCAACATACATCCGGCAACAAGTGCCGCAACGTCGTCTGCATTACCAACCAGGCGAGAATCGTTGGGCATATCGAGTCTCAGCAGACTATCATAAGAAGCGTTCCAGAGGTCCGTCCCTAGGATGGATCCCTGTGCTACTCCCGACGTGGTTTCCATCCTCCTTTGACCCTCTAGCGTCTCGTAGAGCAGGGAGCGGTCTTTCAGATAATCCCTGAATATCCGCAAGAGATAGCTTGGCATATGAAATGAGTTTTCTAGTGTGCCTAGCATGTCTGTCCATCTTACGGATTTGAAGGCATTTCTGATATCAAGCGTTATAAGGAGCACTATCTGTCGAGAGTGGCGGCTGTGTTCCTCGGCTCGCTGAACCACATCAACGACCTCCATAGCAGCATCCAATGTAGATCTCCCTGTTCTGGACCCGAACTGCTTTGGGGATAAGTTCCCGGCAGCGGGGATCGCTCCAGCGAGTCCACTTCTGATGAGCTTCTCGAGCACTTCTCCGTGCCGTGTGAAGCATACACAGCGGTCGGTATGCAGACGGGACCTCCGGGTCCCCTTTACCTTAGATCAGCGCGAGTCTGGCCACTTTCCAGAAACAAGGAAAAATGTCCTTCTTGAAGCAAACATTGAACGCTTCAAGCAGCACTTCTGGTCGTTAGCGGAACACCAGTTTGTAAACTTCTGTCGAGATGCCACCAGGAGCTGGTCCCTTCTTGTTTTTAATAGTGAGAACCGCTTTTTCGAGCTCTCTTATTATGAAAAGGGGGCAAACTTCAACGCTTTCCGGGTATTTACATCAATCCGTACAGAGTGTCTGGGAAACAATGCCCGCACGATGCGGTCCATCGGGTCGTTACTTAGTATGCATGGCCTCCGCAGAGTCCTGATTTTCCGCGTGACAAGCTTATAGCCAAGTCCCTTCGGGTCCTCATTCACCCCCTTAACAAAATTGTGCCAGCGGCGAGCTTTGCTTTTATTTATAGTGCTGCGGAGTCTCCTTTTTGCTGATCTATACCGTGCCTTTATGGCACATGCCTCCTCTTTGGCGTGCAAACGTTGTGCCAAACGGCAGAGCGTATGACACTCCCTATTACTGTTCTATTAAAAAAATCACCAGTTCTTCTTGGCATTTTTTCCAGTGAACGAAGAGGTGTTTAACTGCGACGTGTTAAATGAAGAGGGTTGTTAAAGGTGGGGCAAAAGTAATTACCAAATGTTCTTTTGCTGTATTTGTTTTTAATGGAAAGCTTTGGTTCTGCTTGCGAAATTGGTTTATTTATTCTATCAAGTCGACCAAGTGGCCGCCGCTAGAGTTGACAACCATATGGACCTATTTTATGGCATTTTCCATCACTTTTCCCAGAACTTCGGGTGACAGGTTCTGGCATTCCTGACGAATATTCTCTTTTAGTGCTTCAAGAGTCTGATGCCTGCTGATGTATATCCGTGACTTCAAAAAACCCCATAAAAGGAAGTTTGCAACAAATCACGAAAACGGAAATGCCTCCTCCAGAATATCAGTTGTGATTCGAGCAGTGTGCGCCATTGTATCGTCCTGTAGGAACCACATATTCTCCAGTCCCAATTCATCCAATCGAGGAAGGAGAAAATCGGTAATCATGGCTCTGTTACGCGCGCCGTCCACAGTTGTCGTTTGACCTGCGGCGTTCACAAAGAATGATGACCAGCATCCAGCGTAAACAGCACACTACGCAGTAACTTTAAGAAGGTATAATGGCTCTTCGTGGGTAATACACGGATTTTGGGCGCCCCAGAAATGATTATTTTGTTTATTCACGTAACCGCTAAGATAGAAATGAGCCTCAATTTTCCAAAAAAAATCGTCCTCTCTTCTTCGCTGCGATTCAGGATGGCTTGAGCGTAGGTTAAGCGCGTTTGATGGTCAACAGCTAACAACTGATGCACTGGCTGCACTTTCTAAGAGAATATCTTCAAATCATCCACGAAAATAACGCTTAGGGACCGCCGGCTAATGCCCAATTGCGTGTCATCTCGTCTGGTCGATGTTTTGGACTCCACTTCGACATCTTGGGCCACAAAAGGGATAATCTTAGCAGAACGGCTGCTCCGGGCCCAACCAGTTTTGAAAGCAACTCTTGTTACCCAAGTCTCTTCAAGGTGAGTGGCCAAACACCGCAGTATTCGTCAAGTTAACTGACGAATTGTTGCGAAAAAAAAAATGAAAACAATCATTCTGTGTTCTTGCGGAGTAAACCGATGCATGACCTATCGATTGGTATTCTGCGTTTGTTCAGTTTTCAAATGTCAAAACCGAAATGACAATTGACGCCATTTGCAAAAGTTACAGACTTTCCCAATAGTCAATGGGGAGTCAAGTGGGCATAAAGGCCTTGGTCATAGCTTCATGGGGGTTGAATTGTCGATGCGTTAGTCCTAGTTTAGAAGGGCCAAATCTCATAAGGACAAGTCAACACTATAAAATAAAGCTCACACCATTTTCTCTATTACTACGCAAAATAGATTTATGAAATGTTCTCGGACAATATTATGTTGGGGGAGGATACCTGGATACTTTAGCCCTTGACAGTGTACATATGATCCTCGAAACTGTGCAATCAACCTTTTGTGTAATAGATTTCAACTGGTCTTATGTTTTAAGGGCAAGTACTTTAACGATGATGTGTTTCATAGTAAAAAGTGAGTTTCTGGTCCTTTCATCCCAAATACTGGTGATCAATTGTTCTGACCCATTAAAGTAACTTGACTGACCAAAATTTCGCAAAGTAGTCGCTAAACTATGAACTAGTTATTGGGACTGCGAATTTCAAACTGGCTAAATTACAGTATCAAATTTAAGACCCCGTAATCACCATGATTACCACAAAGTTTATCTTGTCGAAACGTAGGAGGACTGAGTATTCTGACAGGTCATAATTGTATAAATGTCAAACTCTTGTATATTACGTCTACATTCACTAGAAGTTACTTCTATCTTTCTATCAAGTTTTGCGAGTCGGCGGACAGGACTCGAAGTCTTATTGAGACTGTTAATAAATGTCATTTTTGACATTTGTCACCACATTCTCATGACAGGCCGTTAGCTGTTTCTTCACAATGACGCACATCATTCCGACCCAGCAGAAATTGCACAGATTCAGCGAAGCAAGTCGACTACGTGATCCCGCCAATGAGGGTCACTTTGCGAATCTGACGCTTCGCGAACCCTTTTTTGTAGCAACCGGCTCATCGAACGCTTTCAGCATCAACAAGGAAACCCATTTGGGCCCGTCTCGGACGTCGAGCTTGAACGAGTACTCGCCTCGTTCCAGCACTTTAAAGGGGACCTCGTATGGTGGTTACAGCGGCCTCCCAGGAGCGTCCCTCCAAATGAAGACCTTCGTAGACGTCTCAAGGTCCCTGGGGGTGTGGACCTCCGCTGTCGTGACTCGGGATAGTGGAGCTGGACGCATCTTCGAAACTGCGTCCCTGAGCAGACGCAGGATCCCTGAGTCGCTTAACCCTACCCTGATACTCAGCACAGGGTCAACGGGTAGGCGCAGATTCTCCCCGTACACCATCTCCGCGGGGTTGGCCGTGAATTCCTCTTGTTGGGCTGTGCAGAGGCCGAGGAGGACGAAAGGCAAGGACCGCGACCAAGACGGATCATCGCGAGTCCACAAGGCGGCCTTCAGCGTCCAGGGCCAATGTTCCAACATACCATTGGATTGTGGATGGTATGCAATAGTTCTATGCCGTTTGAAGCCAAGCTTTCATAACTCTGCATTCCCTGTCCCTCCGTATGAGCATTCAGATGTCCATAATCTCCACATGGTCGCCATTCACTGTTTGGATTAGGGACCAAATGAAATGTAGAGGACCAACAGCTGTTGGATGGTCTGCAAATACGCTGTTTCACTAAATCTTTGAACTTTTTCTTTGCAACAGAAAGCTTCTGGGGTGAAAGTGAAGGCACTTTTAACAAGATTGGGGAACTGGTAGTTTTGATGTTGTGCTGCACATCGTGCTTAACCGGCTGGGAGAAACTACTTTTCATAGTAATGTTTTGATACTTTTTGAGGAGTGCGCGAATGCAGTGGTCGGTAGCGTCCTCGAAAATTATCGAAAGAGTGCCATCTTGGCAGGTAGGAATTTTCACTGACGTCTATAATGAGATTGCGAGATCTATCAGAGCCTTGTTTTGCAAGTCCACCAGCAGCCCATAGCGACGCAGGAAGTCTGCGTCTAATATGGGGATGCTAATGCCCGCCAGAGCAAGTCCGAGACCCACATCCATCTGCTTATAGCTAGAGGTGCGGATGGGAGAAGGGTTCGCGGCCGCCAGTCGTAGGTTTTGTGGAATTAAAGTATTTGGACGGGGTATAGGGAGAACTGATATCTCGGCGCCCGTGTTGACGCCTGCTTACGGAGTCGAAGATTGTAAGATGACGTCGCTGAGGCACCCGGCGAGCCTAGTTTTTTGCTCCATTGAACGTGCATCTGGCGGTAGATTTAGTGGCTGAAGCTTTGTATTGTCGAGGCCGATAAGGGTCCTGGCGTACGACTACCTGAACGCTCATTTCAGCAAGTTGACCTCGACCGTGATTGCGCCGACGGATGGACGGACGGATGGACCGCTCAACCCTCCAGAATTTTGCCTTCACTGCACTGCAAGATTGATGGGCTTCCAAGCCACTCGCACACAAGAGTTGGAAGTAATTGTCAGGAATGTTTGCGCTTCACGTCCTGCTTCTGGGCCTAACTTGGAAATTGGGCCAGAACTGAATTTGTGCGCTTTGATAAAATTAAAAAAATCCGGCGGCTGCCTCAAAATTAAGGTTATTTCGGTTTTTAAAACAGGAGTCGGAGCTATGATATATTCTCGCCCATGTGATTACTATTATTCGCACTTTATTTATTTATACAGGGTGCGGCAGCATAACTTCCTTTTTTCAAAACTCAATAAAAACTATTGTATGCATCGGAAAATATTTATTTATTTTTTATAATGTAGGCACATGTCTAAAGTTCTTATTTACATTGTTTTGAAGATCAAATCTGTTAGGTGACGTCCCCCATTCTCCATACATTGCGTAAACCGATTTCTGGCGTTTGTCATGACTCTTGTTAGCATAGCAGGTGTTATGTTGGCAATTTCTTCTTGGATGTTGGTCTTCAAATCTTGTAGAGTTCTTGGACGGTTCACATAAACACGGAACTTCAAAAAACCCCATAGAAAAAATCACAAGAGGACAGATCGGGAGAGCGTGCCGGCCATTCCAAATCGCCTCTAATTGAGATAAGGCGCTCTGGAAAGTGTTCCCTCAAAACAGCCATCGATGCTCTTGGAGTGTGTGCTGTTGCACCGTCTTGTTGGAACCAAGTGTCCCCCAAATCCAAATTTTCTAGCCGTAGGAAAAAAAATTATGTAGCATGTTTACATACCAGTCCGAATTCACTGTCACTGTAACCTAATTTTCTCAAAAAACCAAGAACCAATAATTCCAGCTGAGGAAATTGCATACCACACTGTGACTTTCGGTAAATGCAAAGGCTTTTGATGCAACTCTTGAGGGATGGTGTCAGCCCAGTAGCGCATGTTTTGTTTGTTAACCGACCCACACAAATGAAAATGGGCTTCATCGCTAAAAAAACAACAGCACCCTCGGGAACGACATCAAGAAGAAGCTCACACGCGTTCATCCGAGCATTGAAGTCACGTTCTGAAAGTTCCTGCACTATCGCCATCTTATGGGGATGAAAATGAAGATCATCACGAAGAATTCTTCTCACAGAACGATCGGATAGTCCAAGGGCAGATGCGTGTTTGCGCGCAAAACGCCGTGGCGATCGCAACATTTACGCTCTCACTGCTTCAACGTTCTCAGGTGATCTAACGGGCCGAGGGACTCCAGTTCTTCCTTTTGTCGCAATTGCAGTTTGTCTGAATGTAGTGAACCCATGTAACAATTGATTTGCGGTCTGGGATGGGAGCCAACGGGGCTAAAATAAAGCGATTCCGAAATGCACGCTGTGTTGCAATAACCGAACATCCGCTTGAAAAGTAAACCTCAACGGCAAAGGCACGCTCCTCACTATTCCAACGCATGATGGCAACTGAACCGTGTCGGGACAAAACTTTACAGTATCCCCTCTTGAAGGAAACCACTAGCACTCCGCTATGACATCAACTAACTGAGTGGCGCGCATTTTAAAAAAGGAAGCTATGCTGCCGCACCCTGTACAAAGACCCAGTTTCATGAAATCTCGATTTATTGGGTAAAGCCTGCATCTGGGTGCGGGGCGGCGTTTGACTTCGTCTTCTTGGCCATGGCCGCAGGCAAGGGTTTGTCTGGATTCGGTGTTTACGGATAACGATTTTGGTGGAATTACAACAGTGCTAACAAGTTTGAGCAAACTTGATCATACGCTGATCAACCGCTTGGTGGAATTAGTCGCATCCATAGTTAACGAGTTCGGCTGAAATCCTATCGGCTCCTGGTGATTTATCATTTTTAAGTCGATGATTTGCACAGACTGCTTCTTGTATACTTGGTGGTGACAGTATTTGTCCATCATTTTCAGTTGGCCGGACTCCCAACTCGCCGATATTTTGGTTGTTGAGCAGTTAATCAAAATGCTCAACCTAGATATTGAAAGCATTGCTCATCTGAAGCCACGAAATCTGTCAAACGAAAGGCAAGGTGGGAGATCGTCCACGGTGAAGTATAAATTTGACTTGGCGTCATTGCTGCACAATGGCATAATAATCAGGTTTAGAATAACTTTCTCCATTGTCGAAGTTTTTCAGAGGTTCAAATTGGTCACATTTTGTATTCTCTTCGATACTGATGAGTGTCACCTAGACCATCATCAGCTATTTGTGCTCTGAATTAGGTAGAGTGGGGTGGTCCACTAACAGACCGATAGTGTGCCTCGAAATTACGACTGCTTTGAGCTGCAGACTAAGCGGTTATTCGACGATAGGAAGGCATGTTGTTTGAATCTCTTTATATACCGCCAGCTGCCGCAGCCATCACGGTTGGTAGAAACCGGGGATCCTTTAATATTTGTATTAGAGCCGTAGGAGTTCAGGCTATTTTGCGAGTCAACTACTTTTCTACCTCAGAAGGAATGACAGAAAGCCCGCATGGATGATGACTGATTGGATATTGGTGGTGACATCAGCGGTATGAACGGCGCAGGCCTCTGATAAGTGTCTGGATGTGTGTGCAGAACAAGCCCATCAGCGCCCTGTTAGTTGCATGGAGAGTAACAGGCTGCGGCAGAAGTTATTTCCGCCTATGAAAGCCTTGGGAAATGATGAGAAGATATGGTTGCAAACGTGATAGTTTCCTACACGAGTGGTGGCGTCCATTTTTACAGCCTATCACTTACCCTGCCTGCCAGTCTTGAATTTGATGATACTAGTAGCAACCTAGGTTGATCATCTTGGAGGTGGAGCTGGTTATTCTCGATATTCTGCTCAGCATACTTCTCGACAAAATCTGATTTCCGCGATCGATTGTTATATGGCCCGCCTCCTACCCTTTCAAACGGTTCCTAATTGTTGCTCATCCGGTTCCTTTTCTTTTTCCTCTGTAGTTTCCTAGGGTTCAATACAAGATTTATTTCTATTTATTATTAACGACCTCTCTCTTTCCTGCTCGAGCGGTGTGCGCCGTTGAACCGTCCGGTTGGAATCACATATTTTCTGGTCTTAATTCATTTAACTGAGGAAGGAAAACATTGGTAACCATGGTTCTGTCACGCACGCCGTCCACAGTTGTCGTTTGGCCTCCGACGCCGGCGTTTTCAAAGCAAAATGGCCCAATGACTCCTCTAGCGTAAACAGCACACCACGCAGTAACTTTGAGCGGTTGTAATGGCCCTTCGTGTATGATGCACGAATTTTCGGTGCCCCAGAATCGATTATTTTGTTTATTCACGTAACCGATGGAAATGAGCCTCATCGTCTAAAATAATTTTCCATGAAAAATCGTCCTCCTCTTTGTTGAGGCGCAGAATGGCTTCAGTATAGGTTAAACGCGTTTGACGGTCAACAGCTAACAGTTGATGCACTGCCTGTAGTTTGTAAGGGAACATCGTCAAATCTTCCATCAAAATTCTGCGTATCGGCCGCCGGCAAATGCGTGACCCAATAACGCAACAACAGCGATATCTTGAGCAAAACGGCTGTTTCGGGGCCGGCCAAAATTAGGAATATCTCGTCCAGTCTCTTCAAGGCGTGTGGCGAAAGGCCGCAGTATTCGTCCAGTTGGTGTCGGATGGCCAGAGAATCTGGTATGCCAACATATCCGACGAATTGTTCCGCAAAAAATGGAAACAAATATTCCTCATTCTTACGGAGTAAACCGACTTATGCCTTATCGATTTCTGCGTTTGTTTAATTCACAAATGTCAAAACCGAATTGACAATTGGTGCCATTTGCAAAAGTTACAATGTTTCCCAATAGAGTGATTATCTTTGCCCCACCTTATATGAGGAGTCAAATGGGCATAAAGGCCTTGGTCATCGAATCGCTTTTCAATCATCGCTGCACACTAGTCCTAGTTTAGAATGTCCAAATACGTGGAAATCTAACAGCAACAAGTCAAGACTACTAATAACTTAAATAGGCATATCTACATCTATCTCCCACTACTACTCAATCATAACATTAAATTTTCTATAAAGATGCATCTAATATATTGTTATCCTTTTTGTCCTTTTCAGAGAGGCAGCAGACATTACAGTCACAGACATAATCAAAGGTCGCAGTCCTTAAACCGCGGTCAAGCGCTCTCACGAGCAGACGTTAGCGGCATGTGGTGACACCAAGGAGCCTCAGGTAAGTTTCATATCCTTTCAGTGTATCTTATCATGGTTTAATGTTCAAAACTAATCAACTATATTTTAGGGGGTCAGGCTGGTTGTGCTAGCTGCGCTATGGGTAATAAATTGAGCTGTTCCTGTGCGCCGCTCATGCGCAAAGCTTACCGATACGAGGATTCGCCATGGCAAACTTCTCGTCGACGAGACGGCCATCTCCTGAGGTGGATATTCTTTTCTCAATGAAAATTGAATGTTGTAATATTACGAGTTTGCGTAGAATTATGAGAGTTGTAAATCTAAAAAGATATCCAAGGAGAGTTAATTGCTGACTTTTTTTTTCAACTCATTCTATTTAAAAAAAATTTTTACTAATAAATTCCTAACAAATTAATATAATTTAAAAGAATATGGAAATTAAAATAGATTAATTGGAGAATACAATTTGCAACTAGTATAAAAATAATTCAGTATCTTTCTAGATAAAAAAGGGAAAGTCGCATAAAATATATGTCAAATTGGAATAAAAACTAGAAATTTGGTTAAAAATATGAAAAAAAAAATCTAAAGGTTTTGACATATTCAGATAAAGAGAGAGATTGTACAGATAACAAAATTTTATCAAAATAAGAAACCTCTTGGTATCTTCTTAGATCCCTACAGTTAGCGAGTGAAAGACGTTTTTGCCAAACACTGAAAATTTTTGTCAGATATTGGAAAGAATCTCATTTAGTGTGTATGAATTGAATGACTTTTTCTTCTTAGAGTAGATATTAACGCGGTTCGTTGAAAAATCAGTAACTTTAAAATGTTAAATTCTTACAAATTTATTGAAATTAGTCACCAGAAATCATCCTTAATTTTAGGAGATAAAAAAATTCGCAATATTCTGAGGGGGCTACTTACCCTATTTGCCTTCTTCTGTTGCATCAAACCTGGGGGTCTTCACCATGGTCTCCAACCACTATTGGTCTCCAAGTCACTATTCACCGCGTCCACTCCTTTCCACACTGCGTTTAATCGTCCAATCATGCAATTTCCCCATCTCTTCTCTTCTTCAGTTGGACGCGCCCCGAAGTTATCCTGCCTATGCTTTCGTCCTATATCTACACCTTCCTCAAATCTGTTGTTACTTGTAGGACGGTTGTCGACACATTGGCTAACAGTAGCCTGTGGTTCTTTGCAATTTTCGGTCGTTCCTCAGGTATTTGCCGGAATTTAACCAAAAAAGGGACATTCCAAGGAGACATTTGATGTACAGCTTGGTCTCTGCTACATACCGCACGGCAAGAGACCTTAACACTTCTTTGACTCACGACTATTGACTAATGCCGCCTCAGACTTTTGTTTCGGCAGGTGTAATCCATGTGATATCAGTTATTCCTTGAACAGCCTGGTCGATATCTCACATGTTCAAACAACATCCTTAAGATAAAGACGACTTGTAGTTTCGTCCAGGGTAAAGGCAACTGATTAGACAGTTCTATCCTGAAAAAAGGGGACGGAAGTGATGAGGCTTATGAGTTACCTCTGGCTGAACGAAACTACGAATTGTCTGTTTTTTTGAAAATTGGGGGCTTTGTTTAAAACGAGGGTACGTGATCCAAAAAAGTGGAAGATAGTTTCCTTAAATGTGTCTAACACTCCATGAAGTGCAAAGCATAGTCAGGGCTCACACACTTCCAAATACAATATCCCTAAGATGTTTGCCTAACTCTACAATCATGATGTAGTAGACATTACCAATAAATGAAGCTTATCGCGGGAGTTTCATCCGTACCAAATAGTCGAAAATCACATTCCTGGACAAAGGACCTTAGGCTTTCTACCGGTTACCGAATATAAAGTTCAACTGGTTCTACGATGGTATCATTAAAGAGCATACTATCTGTGAAGTTGTCTCTGGAGACTTAAGTACGTGCACGTGGACACATCCAGCCATTTTAGGAACCTTCTAATATAGATCTGAGAGCATTCCTCACACTGACTGAGAGCATTCCTCACAATGACGATAACAATTAATCAATCTTCTTCTTCTTCTTCTTTTTCTTCAAACTTTGTCCCGTTCACAAGCGGGGTCGGCTCGTCGTGATCGGCTTCGCCATTCGGCTCTATCGAATGCCTGATCTCGGTGCAATCTCGAGGCTTTCAAATCCCCATCCAGCGTATCAAGCCACCGTTGCTTAGGTCTGCCTTTTGGTCGTTTACCATCGACTTCGATGTTCAGACCAATCTTGGCAAGTGAATTCCCGTTAGCACGAATTGCGTCACCATACCATCAAAGACGCCTCTCTCGCAACTTTTCCACGATCGGTGCAACCCCATAACGATCGCGGATATCCTCATTTCGGATGTGATCTAAACGTGTCACGCCACTAGTCCAACGTAGCATCTTCGTCTCCATTACCGCGAGACGCCGTTCATTGTCTTTTATGGTCGGCCAACACTCAGAACCATAGAGAGCGACTGGACGGACGACATTGCGGTAAATTTTCGATTTGAGACGTTCGTTGATACGTCGATCACAAAGGACACCAGTTGTGGAGCACCACTTCATCCAGGTTGCGTTAATGCGTGAAGCAATTTGATAACGCAGCTCTCCATGGGCTGATAGCGTTGACTCGAGGTATTTAAATCGCTCAGTTCTGGTCAGATCACTGCCGCTGACAGTGATTGTGCCTGTTTCATGGGGATCGGTCGTCAAAAATTCAGTTTTGTTTAAATTCAATCTGAGACCGTGTTGCATGAGTCGATCATTCCATTTTTGAACAAGTTGCTCGAGATCATTTTTGCTATCAGATGCTAGGAAAATATCATCTGCATAAAGCAGTGTGTAGGGCGCTGGACGTTGGATATCCCGTGTGACGGTGTCCATAACAAGGACAAAGAGGAGTGGTGAGAGGGCACTTTCTTGATGAACACCAACAGAGACACGAAGCGGTTTTGATACACTCGCCATACTTCGAACATTACTTTTCAAATCGTGGTGGAGCAATTCAACCCAGCGCACGAGTTCTTCTGGCACGAAGTGTTGTCGTAAAGCATACCAGATGAGTTCGTGTGGTACATGGTCAAACGCTTTCTCTAGATCCAGAAAGGCAATGTAAAGAGGGCGATGCTTCTCACGGTGTTTCTCCATGAGTAACCGCGCAGCGTGTATTGCGTCATTAGTTCCGCAGTTCTTGACAAATCCGGCTTGATTCACGGTTATTTCAACGATTTCGCGAATACGGTTGTCAAGAATGCGTTCAAAAATCTTCATGGTATGGGAAAGTGGCCGGATCGGACGGTAATTTGAACATTCTGCTGGGCTACCTTTCTTTTTCCATATTGGAACAGTGGTACTTTCTTGCCAGTCAGATGGTGTTCTTCCTTCCTGAATAACCCGGTTAAAGAATTCACTGAGCCACAGTGTTGGGTCCCAGCTCTTCGCTTTCCAGAGCTCAGATGCGATGTCGTCAGGTCCTTTTGCTTTCCCCGATTTCATTTGTTTTATTGCCTCCTCGACTTCATTTGCGCTGAGTGGTGGAACTGCTCCAAATGTCGGCAATGATTGTGGAAGTGGAGGATGAGCAAATTCTTCAGTTGAAATCTGCTCGAAGTATTCTCGCCATCTATCCGTTGCGGCTCGATTGTTGGTAAGCAAAGTACCGTTCTTGTCATTAACACAAGAGAAGTGTTCGATATCCTGTGTGTGTTCATCACGGCTTTTAGCAAGTCGATACAGATCTCTCTTGCCATCCCGAGTGTCCAGTTTATCGTAAAGATTTTTGAAATGGTTCGCTTGGGTGACAGCGACCGCTTTCTTTGCTTCCCGGTTGGCATTCTTATAAATTTGCCAATTAGCAGGCGTTTTATCGTCGAGAAATTTGTGGTAGAGGTGTTTCTTTTCACGGACCTTCATTTCAACATCATCATTCCAAAGCCAAGTATCTCGGTTGATGTACCGCTTACCCGGCTTGATGACCCCAAGGGGTGCAGAGGCCGCTTTGTGGATCGTGTCTTTTATGTGGTTCCATGATTCTTCCACATTCGTAATGGTTGGCAATCGTATGAGTGAGACCGTTTCTTCTTTCTTCTCACCAAATCGCCACCATTTAATGCGCGCCGGGCCAGTGCGTTCCTCACGCCGTTTTATCGGTGGCTTAATTCGCAGGACAGCAATCAACGGCCGATGTTGAGGTGCGATGGTCTAATAGGGAACGACTTTGCAATCAGTGACAGTGGTAAAATGTTGGCGTCTTATGAGAATATAGTCGATTTGCGTTTTATTGTTCCCAAAATGTGGGAAGATGAGACAATCGTTTAATGAAGCATGTATTCATAAGTACAAGGTCATGGGTGTCCGCAAAATCGATTATACGCTCGCCACCTTCATTGCGCGCTCCGAACCCCTTTCCCCCATGGCACCTGTTACCGTCTGCCTTTTCACCCACATGACCATTAAGGTCGCCGGCAATGATTATGTAATCGTCAGCAGGCACGTGACAAGTCTTTTCATCGAGAAGTTGCCAGAAGGCATCTTTCTCGACATCAGGTCGACCTGTTTGTGGTGCATACGCTGTGAAGAAGTGAATAGTGCGGTCAGCTGATATAATGGTGAGCTTCATCAGCCGATCATCAAATCGTTCGACTTCCTTAATGGCATCACGGAAACCCTCTGAGATGGCAATCCCAACACCATATTGAGTGTGTGGGTTACCAAAATAGAGAAGTTTGTAGCCATTTTTACCGCGTTCGCGTTCAATGTCACAGCTTTTGGATAACAATTAATCAATAATTACTTCTACTGCCAGTTTGACCATTGCATCGACGGAATCCACTGTTAATTGGACACTCCGAAAACTGTACTGCTGCTTCGAAGTATCTCCTGCTTCCTTTTCACCTTTTCACGTCAAACATCTATGAACACCACTCATTCGTCCGGCATTATTTTCTGCCCCAAGGATACACACCTAGTCCCCATTATACGAACTAGTTGACAGTCTAGCTTGACAGTCGCTATGTGGACAACGTTAGCTTACTTGCCAGGTCATTTCTCTCATTAGCGCACCACCTAAGAAAGTAATATTTGCTACTGAGCGGAAGATGGAGGTACTTCTGATATTAGTAAGCATAACATTCAGCACGAAAAGCCTTCCTGTGATGTCATCCCTTTGGCGCTGCTTCTTCATAGTGAACCATTGGTTGAAATTGTTCACGATGACAATGAAGGATCATCCACTTGTATCTAACACTATTTAATATAATAGTCGCTCATATTTCACATTATACTATGCGGAGCGTAGTGATTATAGACATGAACCCCCTTCTTACAAATCCAATGCTAGGAATTGTGGATATTCCCCAAAGTTGGTAGTTTCTAGTCGTCAAAATTACTCTCACTCACCCAATTCCAGTAACTTGTCTGCCCACACGGCCGGTTAGATGATGATCTCTGTTTATGTACCACGGTATCGTTTTTATTACTCCTTTATTGCGGTGATAATTCCGTTTGGAATTTGAAATTTATCATCATCAACAGTGCAACAATCAGTATCCAGTCTAGGCCTAAAATTGGTGCCTGCAATATATCTTCACTTGTCGTGGTCTCGTTAATATCCATACACATCAATCAATCGCCATCAATCGCCTCCTTATGACCTCCTTTCCTGAGGATCTGAACTCTGCATTAAGCACCCTTTCATTCTGTGTCCTCTGAAGCTCCAGGAGAAGTTCTTCTTTCTGAATTCTTCTGAACTTTGTAAAGTTGTGACATATTCCCCCTAGCATCAGAGCCATCTTGTCTTTCTGCAGAATCTCAGGGTAAAAGAAGTCACATTTGCTTCGAATATCAACTACTCCCGGACTAAGCTTCTTTTGTTTTGCTTGTTTCTTAGGACATGCTCCTCCTACGTAGAGCACTCCAGATACACTCCTTATTCACGCTATTGAAAACTTTCTCGAAATTGATAAAGAATAGGTCCAGCCAAGATCTAAATTCCGCGCGCATTTCCAAAGTGATCCATAGGGTTTTGATGTGGTCAATGCAGGAGGATCCGAACCAGAAATCAATCTGCTCTCTGTCGATCAAGCTTTCGAGATGTTCTTTGATGCATTCCAGATAACCCTCCAATTGACACACTCAAAACGTGTGCCCTTTTTTGGAATTCCAACAATCATCCTGTTCTTCCACTCTCTGGGAACGGTCTCGGACTCCGAAGATTTCTGAATGAGTGGAAGCAGTAAATCTGCAGTAACTGTAGGTACAACGATAAATAAATCTGCGAGGAAACCGTCAAGCCCAGCTGTCTTATTCCGTTTGGGTGTGTTGATGGCCGAAATGTTTTTTTTTCTGCTCGGAGGAACAGTCCGTGTCCGCAAGTTACGGGGACTAGGTCGATGTAAGATCTACCTAAATCTTTCCCGAACTATGGAGAACACCATGCTTGAGATCCGGAGATGTCTGTTTGCTTGAAAGTAACCACACCCCCCATGAAGCTCGCACTAGAGTAGCAATCTCAAAAACCGAGCTGGATTTAGAGGAAACAGGCCCCTGGTAAAATTTCGTCACCTATTGCCCCTCAGATGAGTCTCCATGCAGACTTGGGTCTGAATGCCCTATTAGGTCTTTAGAGCATTCATTTACTGAATCACGCCAGCAAAGCAAAGTAATACAGCGTTTGCTGGTGACAGCGCGACAGAGGTTCTTTTCGACCAATAGGATTTGGCTTGGTCGAAAGGGCTGCTGCTCCGTCTTCTTCACCGGCACCTCTGGGCACCACTCGCAGCGGTGAGTAGAGCTATCAACCTCTTTCGTTAATCGATCCGATTCTACGATTCCACCGTGAGCCACATTCTATGACGCTCCTTCCGAACGTGACCGACGACCTGTCTTTCACCCGAGAAGGGAGTATTTTTTATGGCGGCCCAATGCTCACTGATATTCTCAGGTGCATTACTCAGTATATCTGCCACTCAATCAGCAAGATGGGTTGTACAAGCGGTCAATGTTCAACTTAGGGGGTCGCAGCTACCCATCCTTGCGAAAAGGAGCGAACGCAACATACAAGCGAATGTAAGCGACCATTAGATGGTGATCCCTTCCGAAGCCGATACCAGCACCTCTCTTATCCAGAATACAATTCCTAGTTTAGTTTAGTTTACTAGGGGGAGCCGCGGCTTTAATGGCTTCCCGCCTACGGCGTTCACAGACTTTAACAAATCTAAGAATATTCTCCAGAGGCAGAGAGTGTGCAGATTCTTCATTGAAGAAACCCTTACCAAGGTGTCCTCCTCTGAGATCTGAGGAAGCCGGGCAACTGCATAAAAAGTGCAGGACCGTCTCCTCCTTCCCCTCACATTGGGTGCATATAGCTGAAATCATCACCCCAATCTTTTCCATATGGTAGATTAAGGGGAAGTGTCCGTTAAAAGTCCTACTAGGGTTTTCATGTTTCCTTCACAAGGATATTCGCCCCTGGCATGAGTTCTAATTTATCCAGTCAGCTGCGTGAATCCTTGCAATTTCACCCATCACAGTAGACTTGACAGTAGTCCCACTATTGTGGATCTAGAGCTGCGGCAAGCCAGCCTGTTAGCGTCTTCATTACCAGCGATGTCTGAGTGCCCCGGCACTTACATCGGCAATGTTTCGTTCAGTCGGCCAAGTTTCAGCAGACTTGATATGTCGTTGCTGTTTATTGCTGATAATACTGCCCGACCTTTAGAACAGATTCGAATGGTCCGACCCCTCCATTCTTGTGGCAGACATTCTTCTGTTGCCAATGAAGTGGCATATATAATATTTCCATCTGGAATATGGTCGTAATTTTTCCGAGGGGCGGGCTAATTCCATAGCCGGATTCCCCGAGAGCACCCTTGTGCCCGATCCGCTCTCCATGACTGACCCGTCGTTGAAGACTATTAAGTTTGTAATGTGAAAAGACTCATGGCCATTTATCGACTATTCTTCTCTTTTGATGCTCAAGACAGCGTATGTCTTTCCAAAGAAGAATCTGGAAATCATATGATCGCCGGCATCAGTGATACCAGATGTTTGTCAAGGAATTTCCAGATAAACGCATGACCGTATGATTGGCCGTCTTTCCACGCTCCAATGGTATCGAGTTTATATGCTCCTATATACTAATTTGGGTAGCTTATAGCTGCCCTGCCTGTCGTCCCTATTGAACATAACTAGTCCAGTCTTCCTAGCGTTCACCGCGAGTCCATTGCGGGGCACCAACTGTGGATTACATGTAGAGTTACATTCAAGCGGTCACATACTGTGTCTGCAAACTTACCTGTAATTATTATGGCTAGATTGTCCTAAGCATTTGCGAACGCGAAGACTTTTTCGTCCTCCAGGAGCCACTGCAGGTTATCGATTACCGAGGGCTACAGCAGCGGAGAGAGAACCCCTCCATGTGGGTAGTCTCTAAGACTTCGGGTCGACAAATATGTGGATTTTTCTCCATTCTAGCATGTGAAGGATCCAACTGATTAATAGCGGTTCAATTCCAAGCTGTCTTGCCGCATGACAAATTGCCACGAATGAGGCGTAATTGATGGCACCTTCGATGTCCATGAATGCGCTTAAGGCGTATTCTTTTTCAGACATCGCCTTTTCAATTTTTGCCGTGAGTTCATACAGTCCTGTCGCCGTAGCATCGCCTTCCTTGTAGGCGTGTTGCCTATGGTGAAGTGGCCACTTAGGAATGTGTATATCCCTTATAAATCGATCTACTCATCATCATCAACGGCGCAACAACCGGTATTCGGTCTAGGCCTGCCTTAATAAGGAACTCCAGACATCCCGGTTTTGCGCCGAGGTCCATCTACTAGTCTTTCTAATTCTTCTAGTATAAAGGACGTTAGACTGATCGGTCGAAAGATTTTTGCCTCCATGTAGGTGGGTTTCCCTAGTTTGAGAATATTGTACATGTACTAGGCATGCACGATTTGTGCATGTTCCGAATATGTTGACCCAGGGCATCCAATCAACGAGTGAAATGCCCATTTTACGGCCATTTTATGTCAGATTCTAGTCTCTCGGTTAAGGACTGTATGTACCTGTCGGCCTCGAGATGAGATTTTGGATGCTGCCTGGAAGTGCACTTCAAGCAAATGGTTTGCCGCTTCTTCATCGCTTTCTGTGCACCTTCCGTTTTGTAAATGGAAATAAACCAGTTTCTAGCAACGTTCCTTAACAAGAATCCACTTCAGCTTTGAGGTTGCCTTAAGGCAAAAGTGTCCCCATGATGATCGTTTAGCTGATTTTATGCTCGTATTTAAAGCCTTTTCGGTATCCCGACGAAACAAATAAGACTGACTAGGCTGACCCTGACCAATGTGTGAGGCCAGATAAAAGCAGCAGGATCACTCTCAAGACCATTCGACATCAACAACGGTCTACGACAAGGGGATGCCCTATCGTGCGTTCTCTTTAACCTGGCCCTCGAGAAAGTAATCAGTGATGCTGATGTAAATGCAAGAGGTACGATCCTCTTTAAGTCCACCCAACTACTGGCCTATGCTGACGATATCGACATCATGGGAAGAACCACCCGAGACGTACAAACTGCCTTCATCCAGATCGAGCAGGCGGTAATTGGCGCAAGATCTTGGGCTGCACATCAATGAAGGCAAGACAAAATATATGGTGACAACGCCAGCACCGAAGACGAATCAACCAACAACATCAAACCGCAGTGGTCAAACACGAAGATGAATAAGGATAGGAGAATACAACTTTGAGACCGTTGACAATTTCTCCTATCTAGGGTCGAAAATCACAACCGATAACAGTTACGATGATGAAATCCGCGACCACCGCGTCTCACCATAGGGTCAAAGCTCTTACTGTACAAGACTATGATCTTGCTAGTCCTCATGTATTCCTCGGAAACTTGGGTTCTTAACAAGAAAAATTGCAAACTCTTGGCCGTGTTCGAGAAAAGAATCCTCCGAAGAATTTTTGGCACCCTATATGAGGATGGACGATTCCGTAGCCTACACAATGACGAAATCTATGAGCGATATCATGACCGTCCGGTTGTGGATAAAATCCGGCTCAATAGGTTACGGTGGGCGGGTCACTTAATCCGTATGGATGAGGATGATCTCACCCGGAAAGTCTATAAAGGCAATATCTATGGTAGAAAAAGAAGACGAGACAGGCCCTGCCTAAGATGGAGCGATGGCGTAGGCCAGGACGCCAGACAGCTTTTAGGGATATCGAATTGGGGGGGGGGATGTCTGGAGTTCCTTATTAAGGCAGGCCTAGACCGGATGTTGCGCCGTTAATGATGATCATGATTTAAAGCCTTTTGTGCTCCTTTGTAGCGATTCCAGCCAACGGCTGAATCACACTTCAAAGCACGATTGAGGAGTTGTCGTTCTCCTCTGTTTCGCCGTTCCGAGTTTCGCCATGGTGTTTTTTGGCTTTCTTTGGCGTCTTGAGAGGTTTTCTCAATTCCAGCAATGAATTTTGTACGTTTAACAGGGATCATGACTCGGGCGTTCAGGTTTATTTTATACGTTGCCCAATCTGTCTTCCGCGGATTTCGAAATCGAGTGGATGGAGGTGAATCCATTCCCATTACGAAATCAATGAGTATGTGATTTGAGAGTGTGGTATCGTTTGATGGTCACCACTCTCCGCCCAGAGCCACAATGCCAGGGGATGCCACCGCGATGTCGATGACCTCTCGCCTGACTACGTTGAAGAAAGCGGGTTCGTTACCCAAGTTAAGGATCTGCAGATCGGTTCCTACTAGATGCTCGAGTAGTCTCGATCCTCTTGTATTGATGTTGGAACTTCTCCAGCATATGTGGTGAGCGTTGACATCACATCCATGCCATTACTTTTGGCATATTGGATAGCTCTGATGAATGTTCCACTGGGAATGTCTTCTGCGTCGTAAGGGAAATATGCAGAGCACCGTAGTATCTTTTCATCTCCCTGTTGACGGTTAGTTTAACCGATGTGGTGCCGCCATCAGATAGATCCTTAACCAAATTAGCCTGAAAGTCTTTTGAGACTACCATGCAGGAGCGGGGTCGATCACTCCCATTGGCATACAACAAGCCAAAATGTTGGAAGTTTAGGCCCGTGACTACCTCACCACTGATAAGTGCAGTCGCCACTTTACAATGCTGTAAATTTATTTGGGAAATATGGCACCTCATATACGCTTCAGATGAAGATGCCCAGGGCTGCAAATCCCCTTCAATGGTTTTAGGAGCCTACACTTGCAACGTGACGGTCCCTAGCCCGTAGTAGAACCGGCAGCCCGGCTGTTCCCGAACCTTCTTAAAATCGGATTCGGAACGCCAATAGTAAGGAAAGTTCCCCGCCTATCCGCTCTCCCTCCTCCTCCATCCGAGTGGAGGTGTTGAGATTATTCTCCACATCAAGTTGTTCCAGGAACCCACCACCATTCTGCTTTTCTTCTGGAAGCCAGAGGAAGCACTTTTTGAACGATGACAGCGTAGAGACCCTTTTCAGAGTTAGTCGCGCACCCTCCCACACAACGTTGAAGGAGTTGCATTATTGCCTGAGCCACTCATTCGTGTCTTCGTCGGTAAAATTTAGCCGTAACATTTTACGGTATACACCTACCGGTTTAATACCTTGCGATGATGTAGTCCTTATAGTTAGGAGGAGTTTGCTCTTAAACTGTTCGCACTGTTTAGTATCGTAACCGGATGGGTTAGAGTCGTCATACAAGACCCATCTATCGGTTTCGATAGACTTGGCTGCAAATGTAGGCCTAGCCGTTGTCGGCCGAGCCCGCATTGCTGCCTTTTGTGTCGAAGAATTTTGATCATCAGAGCGGCAGCGATTTTTTCTCCTTAGCCGCAGATGCCCCGAACAATCCTTTCCTTTGGCACAGCCCATGCGAGTGCCCCGGAAACCACATCAG